>NC_048894.1:136430887-136763766 GCF_011077185.1 Oxyura jamaicensis | reverse complement strand
GGGGGGGGGGTGAGGGTGGGGGGGTTGGTTTGAATTCTAAGTGAATTACGGCTTTTCCAGGTCTTGAACCTAAATCAAGTATAGATTATGATAATATATTATAACTTAATGTGTGAAATTTACACTTAATATTCATATATGTGCATATAGTCATGGGCTAACGTCATGGATCCAAAAAACCACAACCATCTATTTACTACAACCACGATATTTTCAAAAGATAAATTACTAGTATTTCAGTAGATTATTGCTGGATTTTGACTACTTGTGCACTTAGACAAAATACATAGCTTAAGATTTTTCAAATTGACGTGGAAACAAAAATGTATTTGGTTTTGAATGCAACACCCACTGCCAAATGAACCCACACACTCTTGGAGACCCCTACATTTCCCTATAAAACATTAACTATGTTGACTAAGCAGTAGGGATGAATGTGCATTTACGTAAAATTTATGTAAGAAAATCAGGCCTGTTTTCAGCATGCGAGACACATGTAACATGTACCTAATGTAAAACATCAAAAGAAAAAATGTTTTCCTTCCATTGACTGGTGTCAAGCAGGTCATATCCCTTTATGGTACAAACATCTGTTGGGCGTGAATTAATTTCAGTGGCATAGGTTTTCTTAATGAGCGATGTGCCAAAATTGTAATACAATGTGAATAGCCACCTGCTTTCAATCTGCTTAAATTCAGTTCCTTGAAAAGCTACATTCCGTCTCTTTCCTAGGTATGTCCTCATTTACACACACACAAAAGACAACTGAAACATTACTTATATAATAGTGACAATTCAGCTGAAACTGCAGAGTCATCAGGAATGTCACTTCTGACAATGTTCTGACATTGAGCTACTAAATTTGTAAATGCTATTGTAAATGCTATGATACTTTTTTTTTCTTTCTTTTTTTTTTTTTTCTTTTAAAAAGGAAGAACAAACAAGCTCTTCAACTCTTTCTGCATCAGCCATTAAAAGATTGCTTTCTTTCCAATCATACAGATTAAATACTCAAAATAAAGCTCTCTGGGCATCAGTCCCACTTAGGTGCAACTGAGAGAAGGGGCTCTGAGAAACCTGCTGGTTCTCTGAAGTTCTTTCATATCTGAGACCTGAGGGACCAATGAGTAACATACCAGCAGTAGACTCCCTTTTCCTAAAAAATTCTATGCTCTTTGATTTCTACCAAGACAGAGGTCATTATGAATTGGTAATTTGTTTGTTTTCCTAAGATGAGAACTTGATGCATGATAAGCAGAAAGAAAAAAAGGGGGTTGAGGGGAGCTCCTTGCTACAGTTTATTACAGGTGGTGAAATATTTCAAGAGTTACAAAGGTAACTGGGAAATCCATGAGGAAAAAAAAAAAAACAAACACAACTCTGAGGACTATCAGAAAACTATCAATTACAAAGACATCGCCACTACCTCTGCAAGTGCCTGAGCTGAAAATTAGTCAGAGAATATTATAGGATGCACAATTAATGCAACTGTTCTTATATTCTTTCCAAGGCATAAGCTAATGTAGGGCTCAACGAGCCTCAGTTTAACCCACAATGGCCATTATTATATCAGTACTATATGATGTACCTCGTATTATATTTACATAGTCATTTCAATCATATTCACCTGTTAATGGGCCTGAAATTTTTGTATTAGTTTGTTTCTAAATTCTGTGCAGGAAGTTCAAACAGTATTGATGAATGTGATAAGGGAAGTAGTTGTAAAATTTTAGGGTACTAACAAACACAGGAAGACCAAGTTAGAAAATTGTAATGGTGCTTTCTAGAATTAACAAAATTAAAACAAAAAACAGTGACTAATATGGTACAAAAGGAATAAGTATGTTATCCCTTCCAGAGGATGATACAGGAAAGCAAGCAGGCAAGCAAGCAAACAAAAAACGCTTTCTGAATAAGAACAAATCTGCAAATGAAATAAGTAAGGACCAAAGAAAATCTTCATGTATGTTTTTTTTTCCCTGTAGCCTAAGTTCAGAAGAAAATCTACAGAAGATATTATTTATGATATTCTGAAGAATTTTTCTTCCTGTGTGAGAAACAAGACAAGTCAAATATTTTCAGAAAACACAAAACTGTATTTATCCTTGCTTTCATTACTTAATTTCTAAACCAGAAGAAATATATGTAATGAAAGACTGGTGATCTGCAAATGAATATCAAAAGTGGGTCAAAACTACTGGAAGACACTTGTGTATGGATTTCTGAAAGAGAGCAGACTGTAGGAGACCAAGAAGAAAGAAAGAAGAAAGAATAAAAGAATGTTACATTAGAGCTTTATGACTTAAATGATGGTATTTTTTTTGTTTTCCTGTGGGATACTGGGCAGAATACATACATAGATCAAAGATCACCCCCATCTCTGGTTTGCTTAATGATGTGGTTCATCCCTGCCCCCTTAAAATATGTTTTTTATTTTGTTAAAAAGTATAAATATTTAATTTGCTTGAAAACACTGGTTTCAAAAAATAGACATGTGTTATTCTTTATATATGGTTGTTTTTAAAGGAGATTTAATATGATGATTACTTGATATTAATGAATAACAAAACTAATGACTGTTGGTAAATCCACATGCCCCAAGGCATTCTTAATATGCTGACGTTCCTCTTTATCTAATAAAAAAAGATTTAGCTGCTTAATGATTTTTAGTCTTCAGAGAATGCAATTCACTAATTTTTTCCCATTTGAACTAAGTGTGGCATAGTTTTTGAAACCCACGGCAGATGAATGAAATTTATTCAATCCAAACCCACAAAACTAGAAATTTATTGGGGCTGTTCTGATCAGTTAGAGATTATAACAACAGAACTATATAAATCAAAACCACAGCAGGTAGTCTTGTCCTTTTATGAAAAATCACTGAAATGACCTGAGCTGAAAATCTTTTTGTCACATCCCTCGGCAGTGTTCAACACCAAAGGTGATTTTTTCCAGTGTTCAAACTTTAGTGTTTCATTTGATTTAACTATATAACTCCTTCCATAGCTCTATAATTCTTTCTAAAGCTCTAGATTATACTACTTCATCCTCGATGTTCGCACGTCTCAAATATTTGTGTATTCACAGCTCCAAAAACTTCCACTTTGTCATTTTACAGCCCAGGTATATGCATTTGACTCTTAAGTTCCACTCTCTGCCTCCCAATAAATCAGTACCCCAGAATCCCCAAATACTTTTGTCATCTTTCTTACAATATTGGCTAGTTTCAAATGGCTGCTTGCTGGAAGAGCTGCCAGCAGCCCACACAGCTGGCATCCTTGGGTGCTTACCTTGCTGGAGAAAGAATCAGCAAGGGAGGCCTACAGATGAGAGAAGCAGCACAAGAGACAAGCTTTATATATCCATAGCTTTTACTTGGACATTTACCTCAATTTGGAGAAACTACTGGCTGTGGGAAAATGCAAAGCATTACTAAGAATCAAAAAAGATAAATAAAACTAAGCTTCTGTCTGACATGCTTAGCCCTGCCTCAGAATCCACAAAGCAGGTATCTAAATGATCACCTAATTGCCTTATTTGATAAAACACAATGTATCTTGCATCCAAGTTAGGACATTATGGCCTGGATGGGTAAACAACCAGATAGATTAAAAAAAAAAAACAAAACAAAAAACTTGTTGAATGATTGAGCTCAGAGGGTATTCATTCATGGAAGATGGCGATATGCCCATCATCTTTATTTAAGAAGTCATGGCAGTCCAGTGAAGTTTCCACTGACTGGAAGAGAGGAAACATAACCTCCATTTTTAAAAAGGGAAAACAGGAAGACCCCAGGAACTACAGACCCTGACTGAATATACCAACTCCAGAGGCCCCACCCAGCCTATATTATTCCATGATTCTATCCTACCTTAAGATTTGTATGCTAAAAAGCAACTCAACTATAACTATCCATATATGCATAACTGTGTTTAAACAGATATTATCAGGATACAAATAAAATTAGACATATCTAATAATACAATGCTATCTCTTCTTCTGACTTTTGCTTTAAAGAAGACCTCATGCTCTAAAAATGGCTTCCTGAAAACATGCTAAACACAGCATCTTTAAATGGGGTTGAACAGCTTCCCTGAAGGAAAAATGCACAATCTAGATTATTATCTTAATTCGTAATAATGGGCGTGCCTATAGGAAAGCCAAGCAGAAAGTCATTGCCTTAAGTCTGTGTCATACAAAATCTCATTCATAACGTGAGTTCCAATCTAACTTGGTTTGTCTCCTCAGCCTGGTGCTCAAAAGTTTGTTCAGACAACAGATTTCTCTAAACCTTTTCACTAAGCCTGAACTGTGTATTCTATATGCTGGATTGTGTTTTCTTTAAAAACAAACAAACAGACAAAAACAAAACCAACCAACCGAAAACAAACAAAAACATGAAAGCAAAATCCTTCATAGCAATGCAGAACTTTCAGTCAGCTGGACACTGTAGGGAACAAGAATTTTTTGCAACATTTATAAATTGTTGCAAATGTATAAATTTAAAAGTATTTCTAGGAGGTCTTTCATTATTTTCCCTGCAGTGTCTTTAAAGTGGTATTGGTGCATTAAAAAAGTGAAGAATTGACCATTGCTGTTCTGTGTACTGTTTTAGGCATCTCTTGAATCCTACAGTTCTTGTTACAGTTCACTTTTCATTACTGAAGTCCAGTTTTTGACAGATACTCGACAAAATATTTGACAGGTATGTACCTCAGTCTTTTCACTATTTTAGCAGATAAAAGTACATTCAGTAAAATTTTGATTTCATTACAGTCAGCTATTTCAATAAATTCAAGGCACTGCTTTTTCCCCTTTCCTTTTCAGAAATTCTGGTGTGCAGGTTTCACATACTTTTGCATGTGTGGTTGCTTATTTATTCATGAGTCCTTGAAGAGGAGCACTGAATGGGCATAGGTTCTTAATACCCTTGAAAACAACTGAACAAACGCTTAATGCAAATAGATCAGTAATGTCAATTCATGTAAAAATACCAAACCTGCATTATTAAAAAAAAAGTCTTCTCTAGAATTAAAATATTCTAAACCTTTCAATTACAAGATAATTACTGCCATGTTATCTTGTGGCAGGTTTGGAAGACAGCTTTCATACAATCCTATTTGGAACTGCAAGCTTTCTTGCTTTCTCCATTTCATTTTTTACTTTCCTATGGAGAATTAAAAAAACGAGAGGGTGGTTGAGTACTGGAACAGGATCCCCAAGGCAGTGGCCACGGCACTGAGCCTGCCAGAGTTCAAGAAGCATTTGGACAATACTCTCAGACACATGGTCTGATTTTTTGGGTGGTCCTCTGGGGATGCAGGAGTTAGACTTGATCCTTGTCGGTCTCTTCCAACTCGGAATATTTTATGATTCTATGATTTTTTACAGTTTCTTTTGCTTATTTCTACTATTCTATTAATCATGTTTATGCATTTAATAAAAATCCTGGTGAAAATCCTCACGTGCTACAAACTGGAAGCTCTAAATCTGGAAAGCTAATAAGGTCTTTGGGGAAAAACCAAACCAAACCAAACCAAACCAAACCAAACCAAAACAACAACAAAAAAACACAAACACACATTAAGGCTATTTCTATTAATCACCTTGCTGAATAAGGCTGCATTAAATGCAAATGCAAGAACAACACTGCAGCAGGAGAAGTGGAGCACAGGTTCTGTGTATCACTATGACCTGCCAAACAATCTAGGTAATTTGCAGTACTGTAGGAAAGCCTTTAGAGGTTGGATAACTTCAGCTCATTTTTTCTCTTAAAAAATTGAGACAGGACACAACCAGGGGTGTTTGAGGAACTGGCCTTTTGAGAGTACAAACTTTTGAAAGTTTGTACTGTCTGGAGAGTCTTTGACAGCTGGAAACTGTAATTCTCATGTCTAGCTTCAAAAAAGAGCAAAAAAGATCCAGGAAACTACCAGTTAGTCAGTCACATTGTACTCTCCTGGGAAGGTGACAGAAAAAATAAACAAAGAACTTTTACAGAAACCTATTCCAGGCACTTGAAGAGAAAGAAAATGTTTAGGAACAAACAACACAAACATACCAGATGCAAATCATGCCTGACCACAACATAATTGCCTTCTATCATGAGATGATTGGTTCTGTGGATAGAGTATTGACTGTCATCTGCTTTGACCTTAGCAAGTTTGGAGAGTCTTCCACAACAAGCTCGTACTCAAACTGGTGTTAACTGAAAGGGTGGACTACAACGTGGGTGAAAACTAAACAGGACCACTAAAATCAGAGAGTAATGGTGAGTGTTCCAAAGTCTAGCTGAAGTCTGGTTACAGACTGACTTGTCCTCAAGGTTTTATGATGTCTGATGTTTTTATTATTGACCCTAGCAGTGAGACAGAACATACCCAAGGGAAGTCCACAGATGACGGCAAACTGAGGGGAGTGGTTGATACACTGAAAGGTGGGCTGTTAATCAGAGGGACATTGACAAAACGGAGGAACAGTTTGACAGAAACCTCAAAGTTCAAAGGTATATGTAAGGTCCTGTACCTGAGATGGAACATCCCCAAACAACAAATACAGTTTTGAGGCCAACTGTTACAGAGCAGCAGAGAAAAGAACCCAAGGGTCCAACTGGTAAACAAATTGAACATGGGACAGTGGCATGACCCTGTAGTGATGAAGGATAAGCACTTATTGGGCAGCAGAGCCAGAAGATCGAAGGTGAGATTATTTCTCTTTTGTTAGATACTTGTGAGTTCACAACTAGAGTACTGTCTCTAGCTTTGAGCTCAATAGCAGAAGAAACAGATGGACAAACTTGAGCAGGCAGAGGATCATCAAGAAGTTTAGCAGGAGGTTAGCATGTATCAAAGGACATATAAGGACAAGGTGAGAGGGCTGTGTGTGTTCAGACAGAAGAATAAAAGGCTAAGTATGATGAAGAGAAATCAAATTGCTGCTTCCAGTTACCTAACGTAGGGTTATGAAGAAGATGAAGTCACCCTTGTTCTTTAGTCTGAAATGAAACACTGAAAGGCAGTGATTAATAGCTGCATCAAGTAAAGTGGATATAAACACAGAACTTCGCCAGAACGAGGGTAGTTGAGCACAGGAAATTTACCCAGACACGTAATTCAACCTCCATTTCTGGAGATATAGAAAGATTTAACTGGACATTGGTAAAGCCTGACTTTAGTCTTGTTTTGAGAAAAAAAAAAGGCATCCAGAGATGTCTCCCAGCCTAAGCTAAGTTTTGATTCTTGCAACAAAATAATTAGCAGGTATGAAGTATGAATAGTTGTGTTTGGGCTCCATACTTGGTTCACTGAGATGAAAACAGCAGCATACAGTGTATTATGTTTCTCTCTGCTGACTAAAGAAACATTATGAAGATAATTTATATGCATATATTAGAGGATGGGGTAGCTTCATATAGGCACATGTGACCGCAGAACAGTGAAGAAAGAAATGGACAGAAGAGTAAACAAAATACTGGATTTAAGATTTTCAGTATAGTGAATCAAGGTACAGTTTT
Source organism: Oxyura jamaicensis (assembly GCF_011077185.1). Classification (NCBI taxonomy): domain Eukaryota; kingdom Metazoa; phylum Chordata; class Aves; order Anseriformes; family Anatidae; genus Oxyura; species Oxyura jamaicensis. Next base: position 136,756,253 of record NC_048894.1, on the reverse strand, counting down.
AAAACTTATTAATGAGAAGGGAAACACCACCTTGACCCCAAAATATTCTCATAACTCATTACAGTACACCTCAATAATGCAAGGGAGATAATAATGAAGGACAGATATTTATCTTGGGATGTAGTCAACAAAAAGCTTAATGAAATAATTTAGTAAATTACTTTTAATCTTGCATGGTCCACATCAGTAGTGCAACAGTTCTGGATGGTGCCAACTCAAAATTAAAGTTTTTGGCAGCCATTCAAATCTTTTGATTCTATGCATTCCACTGACAATGGGAAAACAGTGCTTCATGAGGCATTGAAGATATTCCCATACATATAATATTCATATCCAAAAGAGGCCCCTGTGTCTGCAAAGTATCCAAGGAAGAGAAAGATACGTTGCATTTCCTTACTACATCATTCATGGTTCAACATGGTAACAAAACACCCTTTATTTACCCTGTACTTGGGAATAAAAGAGGGAGCATGATGTGATACCTACATTAGCAGGATATAAACAACTTCTGGGGGTTTGACAGGGTGAGGAGAGAGGAATATAAGCAATTTGGCTTCTCTAAATAATTTCCCATTTCCACCCAGCCTCACATGCATGCTGAATCTGTGTGGGCAGGAAAAAGGAATAGTTTCTCCAGCTATTCCCTTAGACAGACTTTTGGAAAGGACAAATTGATTGTGCTCTTTAACTCACCCCTTAACTCTTTTTCTTATTTGTGAAGATTTCTCAGTGGGTGCAACAGCCATTCCAGTGGAGCTGGTGCCTTCTCACGTTCTGACTTCTACTGTCCTTAAAAGATGCTGTCAACCTGACTACACTTTGGTATGAAGATAAGCAATAGATAGTGTTTCTTAGGGCAAAGTTCTCACTTTCTTTACTCTCTCTCTCTCTTTTTTATATCAGCCCAGAAGTTTAATTATTTAAACATACAATTCTGTCACTGTTAGCGACTAGTCTTCCACACAAGCTGAAGTATTGACTTCCAGAAATAAACAAGAACATCAAATTCAAGAGATGGCTGCTGAACACTACAGGATTCCATTAAAAAATAAATAATAATTTTAATTAATTAATTAAATTAATTATTCAGAAGATGATCCCTCATGTTCCATTATCTCTCTCACTGATTACGTACAAGAAGATTCAGAGATGGATTGAATCCTATGATCTTGAGTGAAGATACTTAATGTGAGTAGTGGGTACCAGGCACAGAGAATATTTTACAATTTACTGGTTTTAATGAAGAACATAATTAGTGCATACAAATATGAATTCATGAGAAGATGCCAAAGCTTCAATAAAAGTTAAACAACGCTAAAAACCTACTTTAAAATTATTTTTTAATCATTTACATCAGATAATTCTCCTTGTACATATGGTGTTGCAAAATAACCTGTCTAATTTACTGAATAATATTCTTATTAAAATAAGACTTCCTATTGTTAGAATACTAGAATGAGTTATAAGATTGATCAAACAAACAATAATAAAACATGCATTTCACTTACCTCTCTAATTCTGTGACTGTAGATGATGTAAACACCTGCTATGGTATTATATGGTATTATAAAAAGAAATCAGCTGCAAACCAGGAAAAAACCTACCTCAGTGGTGGTACTGGAAGATTCCAGCCCAATCATATTGGCTTGTACCAACTGCTGAAGAAGTTGTACTTGAGCCACATTGAGGAAGAAATCCAGATTTGTTGTCATATTCACCTCCAAAGAATGACCACACACCAAAATTTCCTAAGGAGGAAAGGGAAAATATTAGACAGCAGGTACTGGGCAAATAATTTTCAGCTTCTATGTAACTATGTATTGAAAATAAGGATTAGTAAAGCTCAGAGATTTCTTCCCTGAATAAAACTGAATAAAATCTTAGCCACCTCCTAAGCTATTTTTTTTTTTTTAGTTTACATCTGCACTTGTGATGACCTTTTACACAAAACAAGAAGTTTTCAATTTTTACTTTCTATATGCATTATTTGTTACTTTCCAACTGTGCACATCTATTGCATTGTTGTAGTACACACCTAATACCCTTTATGTTCCTGCATCAGTTTTGCTCTGCCCAGAAGGTAGCTATTATGAAAAATATTCTTTGTGAGCTGACAGAAACTTACTGGCATCTTCCCTAAATAAAATGTTTTAAATTCTTGAGATATAAACTATACCAAAAAGAGAGTCAATACCTTTTGTGTGTAACACATTTCATAGACTAAGCATGAACAAGCTGACTGACAGACTGGTAAAAGTGATTGTTAAATCTGGAATAACTTGAAGTACCCACAGTGATGACTGGGGAGCAGATGCTTTGTGGAAATTTGTGGGCTTGAAAACTTAGCTAAAAGAACACAGCTCAACTAGCTTCCTATAGACAGTGTATACATTGCATTTTCAGGTTTCTTTACGAGAAGCTTGTGAATACAATGTTTTTTTAATGTTGTATATAGCACCTATTTTCAACATCTTTCCATCACAAATTTTTTAAGGATTCCAATTTTTTGAACTGAAAACAAGCTTATCTACCACTGGACAGGCTGCCTTTAATATTAAATGCCGTGCACAAATTCTTTCTTCAGTAGAGAGAAGACACTTCAGTTAATGATTAAGATGTTTTTTTTCTTTGCAGTTGGTGATGTCTATATTTGAAAACTTACCACACCTGTAATTTAAGACAGTGAAGCAGTAAAATATTAAGATTGTCAACATATTAAGAGTTCTGCTATTTCTGTTCACATTTTATACTAACCTCTGGGTGCAAATTCTCTGGAGCATCAATTTTTGTAAAAATAATTGCAGGAGCTGCAGTTATTCGAACAGTGAAATCTGTTAAAATTGGAGTTAAAATGGCTCTCCTTTCTTGATGCCGCTTTATGCTAAAAGAAAAAAAAGATAGGATTAAATCACATTATAAATTGTTGAGAGGCAAAAAGTTCTAATGTTTTTCTTTACATCCGTTATTACCATAAACTACTTCAACAGTAGTTTGGCTTTCTGATAGTTACTTCAATAAGCATTAAATATCATAAATCACATCTATTCCAATCTTGAAGGCAGGCTTCTTCCTTCATTTCATGGAAAAGATATGTCTAAATATTTGAATCTTCAATCTATCTCCAGTTAGACAACTGGCGCATTTGGCATTGCTTTTCTTTTGTTTAACCAAACTATAAAAAATAATTTGAACAAAGATAGGAACATTATTAGAATATTTTTCAAACATGCCTGTGGATGCCCTTCATTTTACAAATAACTGTCCTGAATCCTCCATAACACTTGACTTCATGCATTAAAACCCTGCGGTGAAAAAATTACAGTTGCTGCACACAACAACATAACTGACAGAAAATCAAAGATATGAAAAATGAAACTACCAAACCTCATAAAAGTCTAGGATTTGCACCTTTCATTTATAAAAAGTAAAGTCCAAAATATTTAAAATGCCGTAAAAATTGAGAGGTGACAGTCCTTCTGAACTGATTCTTTCACTGCTTGTTCCTAGTTGGTACCTTTTCATCTAGATGTTAAATTTGCGTGCCAAGAATATTTGTGCCATTAAACTTGATAATGACATTTGTTTTCCAGTTGGGCATTTATTTTTTTCCTTTAACCAAATACAAAGCCTAGAGGTACAAGCTCATTATGGATGAACTGCTAATAGCTTATGACAACACGTTCCAAATAGCCAGAATCTTCTGTGTCAGGTCAAATAAACTATTGCCACAAAATGCCATCTGAGAGCCTCTGATCAGGCAAAAAGTAATGTAAGGAGATCAAGGTGGTGCTCAGCCCTTAAAAGAGGATTCAGCTCAAATTCCTGAGATAGCCCTTCCATCAAGATTGATTTTGGTAATTCCTTCTACCTACCATAACTTAATTAAATGCTAAATGTCTGCATCTCCCCAAAGAGAAATCTAGAAATTATTGAAAAGTTATTGGTCTAAGGTAAATTTTCCAATGCCCACAGAATAAGAAATTATCAACTGTGAAATAATGCAAGTTAAAGTATACACTAAATTATGCAAACATTTATTACAATATAAGACCAAACCACACTGCCATGTAAAAAAAAAAAATAGAGAAGAATGTATCTATACAGAACTCTCCAGATACATCTGCTTGTCAGATAGAATGAGATTAAATCTAATACAGGTATACCTATCTAGTAATGGAGATGTGGTGGTTCAGACATCATCATAAATTGCCCAAGTGAGCCAGACACATGAACTATGTAATTATACAATGGGTTCTTACCATCAACTAGAATTATCTATATTAATGTCATTAAATAATATGGTTACATGTCTGTCTATGTAGCAATAATCTCTTGACATGTATGGAACAGGTGATTAAAGTTCTTGATTAAGAACAGGTATTGATACAGATATTCTAGAGTAAAGATAATAGTTCTGAAAAGGATTCTGTTGAAAAGTACACGATCACAAAATTTGTTACTGGTTTGAAGGCCAAGAGTTAGGCAGAAATGAAATGAAATAGATATCATAACATGACTAGAAGTCAGGCTTAGATATATTTCTAGCAAGACACAAACCCACAGATGACAGTTTACTGCTTAGACTATTTTGATGCTTCAAATTTCACTAACAGTCTGAGTGTCCTTAAAACATGTAGGAGGCCTGGTAAGCAATAAGGGAATATAAACTGTCATATGGAGGTAGGCCTTAAGTCTTTTAAATCTATTTAGGACAAAAATATACAGAAGTTAGCTAGCAGATGCTACAGATCATAGACCTATTATTTACTGAGCACAAGTGTAACAAATGTTTGTTTCAAATGACCTTCACCATCACTGCCAAGTTGGCTGCACAGTAGTTATAGCAATGTGCTTAAAAGCAAGTTGATTTGTGACTGTGAGAAATTTACCATCTTACAGTAAAAACTTTAATATTTTGGTAAGCTGTTGCTCTGCTGGTCTACAATGATGGTTTCTGAAGCAAGATTAGTCTAATTAGATCCCCAAATTAAATGCAGACCAGTTTTTGGTTAGTGTACATCTTCAACTGAGAAAAGTGTCTCAGATTTTGCCAGGTCTACAAATGCTTCTCTCCCTGCCATCACCTTCATTCTAAATTTAAACCAGACGGCTTTCTTCCCAATTCCTACTTCCCCTTCACAATAGGATAACAAGTGCCTTAGTTTCTGAGGAAAATGGTAGAGCTAAGTAGTAGAACAATTCTATGAGAGCACACACCTATGTTAGAAAACTTCAATGGGAAGGGGTATAACACTGCTAGTATGTATGATTTTGACAAATGAAACAGAGCTATAAAAGCAAGCTATTAGTTGAACCCCAAACCAACAACTGGCTCTTTTCATCATTGTCCAAATTATTTCTCAGCTTATAAGTATTCAAATTTCTTAATTTTCAAATGTTATTCTAGTAGGTACCCAGTACACTGCATCTTAGAGGACTTTTTTGGTAATATAGATTGGCTGATGATTTTTTTTTTAATTTTATTTTTATTTTTTAAATCATCCTTATGTGGTATTCCTGTCCTGCTCTACTTACTAGCTTCCACATTTCTAGTTGGTGAATTTGATGCTCAGCCAAATCAAGTATTAGCAAAATAATTGTAAGTACAAACAGAAGGCAAACAGAGCACAGTAAATAATGAGGGGAGAGGATATGAGAAAGTGCACAAAAGGAACAAAGAAACAAATTCCACTTTGAATTATTAAGTCTTCCACACTGCACCTAAGTGCACCGTTAACTTAACACAGGTGTACGCCACATGAGCTTATGAAAAAACTTGATTGTGAAGAGCGTAATGATGGCTCTGTGTCTGCAGCACATTCATTCCATGGTTCATTTGTGCATCTGTTATATATTTGTCTTGGAAAAAAAGTAAAAAGGAAAAGCTAGTACTTTTAGAGATGTTAAAGCAGTTGATCATCTACACTTAAAAGTACTGCACATAGTACTTGAAAGTCCATATGTTAGCACAGAGCAACAAGGAAGCAAAACAGTTATGATAAGGTCTGGAGGTGCCTTTTACTCAGGGCTGAATTAGGGCTATATCTGAATGATTATATGAACTCTGGTTATTGACTACAGATCCACATTGTAAAATCACAGGACAAAAATGGTCTCTGTCCTCAAAGGTTTACAATTTAAATCTAAGAAAAAACAGACCTGAAGAGTGGGAAATAAAAGTAACAACTAACAGCACTGTAAGTAATGACATCAGTACAGTGGCAACGTTAGAGCTATTTTATGAGTTTTTCTATTACACTGTAATAGAAATTATTTTTTGGGGGGAAAGACGACATTGCAATAATTTTGTGAATGTTCACAGGAGATGCCTTTAAACCTGTAGGATAACCTAGGAGTGAGCAAGAAAGTACTTTTTTGGACATTAAATACAGCAGCCCTATTAACTGGCATGGTGAAGTCTGATGAGCACCGAGTGTACTTGAGTCAAAGCCAATGAAAGACGACATATAAGGAAATGGATAGTTTGGAAGTATCTTGAAAGTAAAGACATATCTAACAATTAATGTACCAAAAAATGTTGTGGAGACAAGATAAAAAAATATGAAGAACAGAATTTTGTATTCAAAGCAATATTTGATTACATCAAATCATAGAATGGCAGGGGTTGGAAGGGACCTCAAAGATCATTTAGTTCCAACCCCCCTGCCATAGGCAGGGATGCCACCCACTAGATCAGGGTGCTCAGGGCCTCATCTAACCTGGTCTTGAACACCTCTAGGGATGGAGCATCCACAACCCCTCTAGGCAACCTGTGGCAGTGCCTCAACGCTCTCTGAGTGAAAAATCTCCTCCTAACCTCTAATCTAAATTTCCACTCTTTCAGTTTAAAACCATCCCCCCTCATCAGCATTTGATTATGTCCACGCAGAAGCACTTCGAGTTTACTTGAGAAGGAAGGACTGCCAAAGAGATGATGTTGCACTAACAGAAGAGGTGTGATGATGTGAGGCTGGAAAAGCTATGAAAGTGTACAATAAGGAATATAACTTGGTAATTTTATATGGAAACAAAATCCAAACAAACAACAAATACTGGCCAGTAAGAGATAAAACATGACCTAGATGTGAAACTTGGGAATGTCTGCCTTTTTCCTAATTAGCTTTTTTTTTTTTTTCTTAATGACACCTTACTTAATCCAGAGTTTGAGTCCTTATATAATTTAAAAATACATAGCTCAGGAAGTAACTCATATATATTGAATTCATGAATGACAACTAAGAGCTCACTTACGCCATGTAAGTTTACTATCTACAGAGAGATGAATCCTCACATAAAATTCCATTATGTGAAAAACAAAATTCAAGTATTAGCATGGAATATCCCACATAATCAAACAGTCTTTTCTAGAAGTGTAAGGCATGCAAACTGAAGCTGTTATATTAGTTAGCATGCTACCTTTGGACTTAAAAAGACTTTTATCTTGCAGGCTTCCCTTAGAGTCATATAAATCATTTAATCCCGGATCTACAAATGCATTGGGATACCTAACTACTGATGAAATCTGTGGAAATGAGCATCGTCCTGCCTCCGATCTCCATCTTTCAATAGGTAGAACAGTTCACATCTTTTTAGCTCTCTGAGGTGTTACAAAGAATTGTCACAAGACAGTGAAATAGCGTAACTCTACTTTGCGGACTATCTAATGACCCAAATTAGACAATGAACAAACGTACACCATCTGGCTGTACAAAATGACTATTGTTATGTAATTATGCCTCAGTAAAACTAATTTCCATCTTACTATGTATGATGTGCAACATTTCACTGCCGTGGATTAATACAGGAAATAACATACCCTTTGTTATTGAGTAAGACTTTGTACAGTGTGAATAAAAATACGACTTCAGGTACAACAAATACAACAAACTGAAGTACAAGACTGAATGCAAACATACTGTATTTTATTCCAAGATTCAGAAGGAATGCCCCTACTTCCCCACACATGGATCTACTGATCATTTCTTCTTGGTCTTCCCTACTAGAATCTGGCAAGCTACACTTCAACTTTCCAAAAAAGCATGAAAATGAAAACTATTCAAGGAAAAAATCTGCAGGAAACATTTCTGAGGATCCTTGCAAAGCAAGAGTGGTATTTTGTTCAGTTTCATACAACAGATCATTGGCTCCCTGACATACTCAATGAGAGTTGCAAAGAGCTGTTCCAGATGGTTGTATGCCAAGGACAGAACTGTAATGCAGTATATTGCCACACTCAATTCATTACCACACAGAGAAGTAATGCTTTTAAGCTCAATTAATTTTTTTTTTTTTTTTTTTTTAACAGAGTTTATTCAGGCTGCAGGAAGCAGAAGTTGCTGCTGGGAGTTGTAGAAGGATTGCACAGGGATGGGGGCGAGGCCTCAAGAGAGGATATATTTCTTTATTTCCTTCAGGGCTGTTGTTTTTTCCATTGAGAGGAGGGAGAGGGAGGAGGAGATCCGCAAGCTGAAAAAGCAGTTTTCAATCAAGAAAACTCCTTTTGGTTAAGTACTACCAGTTCCCCACATGCTGTTTGGTAAAGGGAATAAACGTGGACAGGTTTCATTTGTACGTAACCTTATTAGAACTGTCTGACTGTTTCCAGTACTCTTATTATATATTACACCATTAGGGAGCTTTTTATAACATCTACAGTGAAGGATAAACATTTCAAAATGGGAAGAGTTATGACCCCCAGTTCCCAGTAGAGCATGGTATTTGGACAGGTTTTTCTGAGAGCGGGCACCCACCCTACCAGAGCATTCTAGTTCCCCCCATTCTTCCTTCAGTGACCTCCAGAGGCATGGGAGGCAGCACATAGATGCTTCAGGGTAACACTTTGAAGAATTTTGCACTAATTTCCTTGAAACATTTAACACCTAGTCTCAAAGTAAGATTACTTTCTTTCCAAATCACACTGTAAGAGAAAAAACAACAACAACAACAACAACAAAAAACTCAAAAGCATGAGATACTCAGTACTAGAAACACTGAACTCCAGAAGAAATGATGGGAATATTTGAATGATTTACTTTCCATATAAACGTTGCTAAAGCATTTAAATTATAAATTATGTCAAAAGCTTTCAAATATTTGTTTACATTACATACAAAAAATATATTTAGAATGATTTGGTTTTCATTCAAGTTTTTAAAACCAGAGCAGATTTCAACTCAGAAGACTAAATTACAATATATTAAATTCTAGAGTTTTTACAGCTCTTAATTAAAACAAAAGAAAAAAAAAAAACACCACCAAAGAGTAACACTTTTAGAAATGGGAACGCAAAATAAAGGGTGGTATCTCTGCTGAAGTTGTCTGTACTCGGATATAGATTAGATTCAATACTGCACCACACTTTGTCTATACATTAAAAACGAGTCAAGTAAGAGAAAAATGGATCTCAAAAAAGAATTTAAAAACCCAGTTAACCTAATAAACCATAACACTGTGTCTAAATGATAAGTAAAACCAAGGCAAGTACACGTAAACCAAATAATGAAACTAATCCTACAATAATTCAGTAAAAATCATTATGTCCCAGGTAAAACATCTCAATGAAACTTAAAGAATTAAAAAGGAAAACAGGATCACAAGTAGGTCAAAGTATAAAGCTTCCATGATAGCTGCAGTAAATCTTAAGATAAAAATCACCCTGAAAACACTAAGCACCATGTATAACACCATGCAGCCACCCTCTTGGTACATGCTGGAAATCTGTCAATGGATGGCAAAGTTCAACATGGGTTCTTACAGTTCTCAGCACACTACTTCCACTGATCATAAAATAGACCCAGATGCAGCAAAGCTGACTGCCAACTAAAAAGCAAAAATGTGAATATCCTGAAAAAGAATTGTAGTAAATGTGTAAAAATGTAAGCCAAAAGGACAAGGAAACACTCATTCCAGCTTTCTCTTTAAACATATTCAAGCTGGAATTAAAATACAGTATTGCATACCACAAAGGAAAAGCTAATGTATGTAATTAAAACTGATCTAGATTAAAAAATGAAGTAGAAGACTCATGTAAAAACAGTTTCTAAAGAAACTTACGTATATGTCAAATACATTGTAATAAAATTTTATTTTGGTAGTCTGTTGAGAAAAAGAACAATATCCAAGCTATTATATGAAAAAATAGAATTCTGATTATTTTCAACTGTTTCTCTTATTCTTATCTCTATAGCTTTCTACTAATCCTATCAATTTTCCTATCAAAATCTACAACTATAAAGCTCAGACTGAAGTCTGCTAGCAACATGACTTCAGCCACCAACGGGAAGGAAAAGGAAAGGCAATTCCCCAGCGGCTGTTTTGTAACATTAGCTTTACTCACAGATTGGTCCTAAGTCCTTTGGAGATTAATGTCATCTTGAAAGAAATGCCGGTGGCCCTACAACATTTTGTGAGAAAGAACTTAATGGGCAACTTGCCCACAATCAAGGCCTAACTAGAAGGGGTCAAATATATATTTTCAAGACCAAGAATTTGAAAGCAAAATTGTCTATGAAATTGTGTTAGTAATAGATAAATAAATAAATAATTATATGGCAGGAGAGAACCAGATGATCTTATAACTGAAGAACCAATACTATTACTCTGTTTAACTGATTTTTCATCTGTATTCCAGTCACTCCCTGTGGTTTTATCATTGCTTTGGTTAGATCTGCTGTTACTGACCTCTGTTTTTCAGTGATAAACTAGAGTGTATTCTTGGTCATATTGTTTTCCTGCACATACTGCTCCAGAATGGCCTTATATGCTCTTTTGATCTTTCATCAATTCATCATGTATAAATCTTAGGCTGCATGCCATCCTCACGTAGCTTCTTTTGCTACAATTTGCTCCATTTTCAGGAAGATCTCTCAGATTCCTGTCATCTCCTCTTTTCTTGAAAATTAAATGAACAATAGTTCAATTTTTGTCTTTCCTCATGATTTGTCCTATTTTTCTATTTCACTTTCAGGAACACATCCCTTAATTCAGATAGGAATCTGTATCTTGGGATACATAAAATTGCGCATACATTTCATAATGATTGGACCCACGGCCAAAGAGCCAAGCACACACAGCACCACTGAATGGAAGGGGGCCAATAATGCAGAAGAGTGGAAGCTTGCAATGGCAAGGACCAGCAGGAGGAAGAGATTTCACCCGAAGCCTGAGGTGCTCTTGCAAAACCACTTCACCGCTCTCTACACTGAAGAAGAAAGACCCATCACATCAGGGGAGACTCTGGCAGACCGATCTGCTCCTCATATATCAACCAGGGCAACTAAGAATAGGTGATGGGTGAGAATGAGACTGTAGGGAAGCAACTGGACCAACAGACCCTGTGCCATACAGGAACACCTAGAAGAGGCAGTGAGTGATTGTTGTGGGTGACTCCATGCTAAAGGAAACAGAGGAACCTGACAACCTAATCTCCTGTCTAGAGAGGCTTGTTGCTCACCAGGGGCTCGAATATGAGATATCATGGAAAGACTGTCAAGGCTTGTCCATGTGTTAGACTATTACCCTCTGCTGCTCTTCCGTGTGGACAATAATTATACCAAGGGCAAATTGTAAACCATCAAACAAAATTTCAGAGCTCTGGGGATGGTGGTCAAGGGTCTGGGAGCCCAGGTCATTTTGTCCTCAATCCTGCCAGTGATGGGGGAGGATGGTAGGAGTAGGAGACAGTTTTTCCAAGTTAACAACGGGCTGCACTGCTGGTATTGGCAACATGGTTTTGGTTTCTATGATCACAGAACGCTGTTTGAAGGCTGACAACTGATGGGGAGAGGCAATATCCACCTCATTAAGTGAGGCACGTGTGTCTTTGCCAACAGGTTGGTCAGCCTGGTAAAGGAAGGCTTCAAACTCTGGAAGAAGGGGGATGGGGAGCATCATAGAGGCTGGTAGTCAGCAAAACATGGCTTAAGTCGGGATGCCTCCAGGGGGTACATGCAGCTGAGGAAGTGTGTACAGGACATGGCTATGGAGGATCCTCTTACAATCCTGCTGGGAAACCTGCACGCTCGATTACCTCTCTGAAATGCCTGGACACCAGTGCATGAAGCATTGGGAATATACAGACGAATTAGAGATCTGCGTGTGGTCGCAGGGCCATGATCTCATTGCAGTTACAGAGATATGGTGAGATAGTTCATGTGACCGGGATGCTATCAGAGATGGCTATGTGCTTTTTAGGAAAGAAAGGCCAGGAAGGCAAGGTGGTGGAGTTGCTCTTTATGTGAGAGAGCAATTGGAATGTGTCAAGCTCTGCCTCGGTGTGAATAAAGAGTGAGTCAAGAACTTATGGGTAAGGATTAAAGGGCAAGCTAACATGGGTGACTCTTGTGGGTGTTTACCAAAGGCCACCTGATCAGAAAGTTAATGAGGCCTTCTACAGATAGCTGAAAGTAGCCTTATGATCACAGGCCCTGGTTCTCATGGGGGATTTCAATGACCCTGATATTTGCTGGAAAGCCAACACACCTATGCACAAAGAGTCCAGGAGGGTCCTACAGAGCACTGATGATAACTTTTTGACAGAGTTGTTGGAAGAGGCAATGAGGAGAGGTGTGTTGCTGGACCTTGCACTAACAAACATGGAATGGTTGGAGATGTAAAAGTTGACAGCAGCCTTGGCTGCAGTGACCATGAGGCGGTGGATTTCAGCATCCTGTGTGGAAGAAGCAGGGCAATAAGTAGGATTGCAACTCTGGACTTCAGAAGAGCAAACTTTTGCTTCTTCAGGAATCCACTTGGAGGAATCCTATGGATTAGGGCCCTTGAAGGCAGAGGAGTCCAAGAGATCTGGTCAGTATTCAAGCATCACTTTCTCCAAGCACAAGATCAGTGCATTCCTATGAGAAAGAAGTTATGTGAAGGGGGCAGAAGATCTACATGGATGAGCAAGGAGCCCCTGGCAAAACTCAATCAGAAGGAAGTATACAGGAGGTATTTTTTGACTGTTATACAACCTGTAAAACCTGTATGCATTTTTATAGCATATGTATGAATTTGTAGAGTAAAAAAAAAAAGGCATATTAAGGCATATTAAAACTAGAAATTAAATTTCAAAAACTCCAAAATCAGACAAAACATAAAACTAATATTTTATAATTTTAAATTTTAAAACTTAAAATACCAAGCAAGTGTATGCAGGCTTTACCTTTCAGTTCTGTTTATATAGAGGGCAGGGCTTTGCATATGTATCACACAGTATACAAGAAGGAAGCCTCAGTTTAAATACCTCATTCTAAAAGTTTGTCTGGTTTTAGTTACAGAAGCACAAAAAACAGTTCAGAACCAATAGGAAATGTTCTACTTTATCCTCCTCTAACTTAAAAATGACTAAGCTGGTTTTACTCAAGCTTTGTAATAATACAAACAAAAGAAGTTAAAAACAAAAACAAAACCTCCTGTTGCTTGTAGACTGAGAAGCTGAATGTCATGTCTCAGCCCTGGAGTTATTTTTATGGACATAACAATAAGCCACTCAGAAAAGAGCTTATAATGGAAAAAAAGACACACTAACTAGACAATTACTGCAGTGCAGCAATTAATAGTGATATTCCCTTCAAATGCATAATCCAAAACTCCACGCAAATGTGCTTGCCATGCAAAAAAAACAATTCAGAGTTAGTTGATTCAGATATACTGCAAATTATATCTGTAATGTTTGTGCTATGTAACTTTAGAAGAGAGTGAAAAAAAAGTTCCTACCTACTGGCCATGTTCCATTCAAGTGCTGGATTTTGAGAATTTCTTTCACTCTCTGGCAAAACCCCTCCTTTTCCATTTTCCTTCTCTGGTTTCAACTGATTCCAATGAGCAGTACCAATGTTTATAGATTGAAGATCTATTTGGTATTGTCTGTCTTCAACTTCTGATCCAGGGTCTCGAAGTATTCCTAGATTCAGTGCTCTTCTGTAATACCAAAAAAAAGGCACTTTAGAACAAATTGCAATGAAGAGAGCAATTGTGAACAAAGCTCAAAATCAGACTGAAATTTACATTGAACAAGTTTTGCTTAGTAAGACAATTAAGATATGTAAATAAGAAAACTCGGGTATGTGTTTTGCTACTCTTGATTACATTGAAGCATTAGTTTAGGTCCAGATCTTCAAAAGTATCCAGCTGCCTCTCTCTTACGGATTTGAATGAAATATAAATACATTTCAAAGTTTAGCCAGATCCCTGAAGTCGATATGAGATCAGTCCATTGACTTCTGTGGACTTTGAATCAGGTCCAAATGAGCAGCCTTATGGGAAATGCAGGAAAGCATCTACTGAATAGATAAAGGATGTGTTATTTGAGTCTTCAAAAAGAACAGCTAGATAGCGGTATTGTGAACAACTTTACTGTGAGATAATTGTTCAAACTTACCTGAAAGAAGAAAAATTAAAAAGAACATTCTAAGATGAAGAAAATCTTTTTAACACAGACTTTCAGTACAGCGTTGTGTTATTAAAATTCTTTTGACAAGTAAGAAATAAAACATTTTTAAGTGAACCACATTACTTGTGGACTCTGCCAAATTCTGCTGCATTGGAAGAATATTTGTATTTGCAGCTGAGCTTGGGGAACAGTCACATCAAGCTTACACAAAACATCAAGAGATTTTAGATGAGCGGATGCTGTAAAGACCATTTGTTCTTACTAGTAACCAGTATGAGAGGAGTCATCTACTATAATTTGCCTTCTGCTAATGAGCGCTAGGAATTCTTCCAAGAAATGAACTTGCCCTTTCTACATGATGAACCACATAGCTTTATCTGCAATGCTCATTTAGTAATACAATAAAAAAGCACAATTGAACTTACCACTTTTTTTTTTTTTTTTAAACAAGCCAGATAAAGGCACAAGGATATGATCTTGTTCATTTTTCTTTGAATCTATGCTCACATCAAATTATAGTCTATTATTAATGATTTCATATATTACTGAAGTTTGATTTGAAGAATTAAAAGCAGCACACTGCAATCTGTGATACATGCACTAATGCAACCTATAGTTGCATTAGTGCAACTAATGCACCATATTTCAAAGTGCAGTCCTAATGCTGCCCAAACCCAAACACAGTTGAAACTGCTGTACCCTTGCCATTGTCACTGATGGAGTATGCTAGCAGTTAAGATAATGAATTAATTATCTACCCACAGGGGCATGCAAATGGCAGGAAAGCCAACAGTTTTGACCAGAGTCACACCTGCTGAGGCAGTGTGATGGCGCCATTCCGTATCCTATAACTTTCTGAAATGCTTATCTGAAATGCACTGAAAATCTGTGATAGCAGTAGTGATATTTCAAAGTTAAATGTGGTTTCTTAAAACTTAGAAATGTGTTTGTCAACTTTTCACAGAGAGAACTAACCACAACAACTGTGTCTTTTATTATTCTTCCTACGCATTATTTCCTCAACATGTATGCAGTCTTATTTATTTATCAACTGTAGATTACAGTTTGGCCCAGTGTCTATTTACATACCTTGTTTAATGAAAGTAAATATTGGAATATGTGCTTTGTGAAATACTACTGGTATTAAAGCACCAACTTATATATTTTATGAAACCTTTTAAACGTACACAAAATACAGAATATGATCATTTCACCTGCATAATGAATCATTCTCTCCACTACTTAACAGTAAAGAAATTTTTTCATTCACTATTTATGAGCAGCTTGAGAGCTTGCATTAAACTGCACCTAGCACTATATTCCTTTGGCTTGTTCAGCACAACCATGATGTGGTGAACTGAATTCCTATAGCAAAATTTGTCTGTGTGCGGCAATATGAAACTCCACATTGTGACAATGGCTTTCTTCTCAAAAATAACTTAATTAGGAAAACAATGAAATCACTCTTTGACACGCACACACTTCCATGCAGCAAAATACACAGAGCTACTATTTGGACATAGGGTACTAGTATATTTCATGACTAGTATAATATTAATGTAATGGATTATTTTATTTTATTTTTAAAACTTTATCCAATTCGTTTTCCAAAATTCAAATTTCAAGGACCAATTAATGTCTGTTCTACTTTGGGATATCACAGCCTAACACTTTCATGCTGATATAAAATCTTCATTTTCATTCTGCTCCTCTATTAGCAATCTCCTATAGACAATACAAAACTTTTCCTCTGATCATGTAGATACACCTTTGAAATCCAAGCAAACAAATTATGCTTCTATAGATTGTCCACTTAAAGAAAGATGTATGCTACACGTATATAAAATATGAGGATTAGTTATTAATGCCTTGACGTTTTGACTAGACTGATAATTGCTTTCAGAAGTACAACTGCCAGCTTTATACAAGGATCAAATATAGCCTTTTTTCCAAATATGTTCATAGACATATTCACATGACAACTTATGTGTGGTTTTCTTTATGAATGTTTAAGTATGCCCCCCTTTTTATTAGGTATATACCATCTAGAAGGATGAGAATAGGTTAAAATGAAGCAGAATTGTTCTAATCTTAAACTTATACACTATGCATAAGCTCTGTAGTCTTTTTCATTCTGTAGCTCTCAAAACCCTTACAGAAAAAATCAGGGAAAAAGAATAAGCTGAGATTCATGACTTCCATAACCCTAGCATAAAAGATATTTTACTAGCTGAAATATAGTGCAAGAGTAATGATTTTAATTGCTTTACCCTTCTGAAAACAACCTCACTGTCCCATCTGAACCTTTCAGCAGGTGGTACAGACTACAACAGTTGGTCAATAATACAGTAAGATCATAAGCAAACAAAGAAGACCATAAGCATATAACAGGAAACACAGCTTTCATGTTTTTCTTTTCAAATTGATTTAGTCTGGGTCAGGCTTTTTGTATGTTTATATAAGAAACAGCTCATGTTGAACCAGTTACTTCATGCTGCTGAATAGGCATAATTCTGAGACCCACTATAAAGAAGTTAAATCTATCCACTTATAACTCATCTGAGACCTACAAAAACAAGGCAGGAAAAAAAAGCATTGTAAGTCTATACATTATGTAACAAACAAGAAATATTCACAGACTTCACACATAACAGTTAATTTCTTTCAGCACTTACTAGATCTCTGTGTGCACTCATTTCCCCTTCCAGGTATAGAGATGAGAACGCTATCCATTCAAATTAAAGGTTCTGCCCTGATGGTAAAAGATGCTTCCTATCTTAATTCCAAACGGAACAGACAATAAGCTTGGATCCAAATATACCCCCTACTTTACAGGGGTAAAAGTTGGACCTGGATACAGATGCTATGCAAAAGGACTACTTTCTCTTCTACTTCCACAGCTTGAGTACAAATGAGTAGGAAAGCCCATGATCTACTAACAAGAAGTGGCTGAACTAGTGTAGAAATCACAGCAATATTTACAGCTGACCTTGTGCTTCATAATTGCCTTTTTCGCATTCTGTTCAACGTAATTTCTTAACGTATTCTCCCTGACAAGGCCATTGAAAGTGTTATGTCAGACTGGGGGAACTTGAAACAACTGTTTCTTGGGGAAGCAATGGGCAACAGCCCCATTTGTGGTGAGATGCTACAGGGCATGATGTTAAGGGCAGAAAGAAAAAGTGTGGTTATCCTAGGGCATCTATGATGACAATGCAGGCCTTCCAAAATGCTGAGCTTTTATTAGTAAAACCTGAGGCAGGAATCAGTTTTCTGAAAAAAATGCAATTATTTTTTTCCCCCTCTCTCCTCTTATTGTAGCAAGTGGATGCCATTGTCACAAAGAAGCTAAAGCTTGAGTCACTGGGGGAAAAAAATAACTTTCCTATCATTGCAAAACATGTGCTACATAGACATGATCTTAGAGCCTGAATGAAATCATGTATCATTGCAGTTGGTGATGGAAGACTTGGATTTGTTTAAATTTGAAGAGATTAGAAAATATATGTTTCAGAAAGACCCAAAGAAATAGGAGAAAACAAGACAGGACACACAGGACACTGGAGAGGATAGGAGTGAGAAGAAAGATGGGATCAGGGCTCTAATGTTAAAATTACATAAAAGCTGTAGCTAAGAATATCCTCTTATTACAAGAAAGGAGGAGGAGACATCCTTAGGCAAGAAGAGTCAGTCCTGACAAAATTCTAGAATTTTGTTCATAATCCTGGGTATGCTTCTTGGCATATAGCTTGAGCTCCGTATCTTTCCTAATGGGTAACCTCATCTTTTCTTTCCCGGTCTGCTATCTGTCCCTACGGAGACTCATTTGTGGTTAACAGACATAGCGTTTTATGATGGAGAAACAGTTTAATCCGGGTCAGTAGTAGTAATCTGGTTCTCAAATGCTGCCAGTAGTATATCCTATCCACTTCTCACCATTTTTTGCTGTTTTTTCTCAGAGGTGTGCCACATATGGCTGGCTTTGCTAGCAGACACTACCTCTCTCCTCTCCCGCCCAGCCTCAGAAGAACCTGCCTACTGCCCCATCTCCACACTTGCTGGCAGCACACTCTGGATTGGATACCATCAAATTCTTTATCCAGATCACCGTTTTAGCAAATGAATACTAAACTCTAACTTTTATATAATTCTTATCTCAACACTGTAATGATTAAATACAAACTCAGTACAGTACGACTCCTGTTTCATGCTTTACCAATTACCAAGTGATGCTATCTCGTTCACTTTACTTATCATTGTAACGTTTAATTAATCTTTGCAGGCATCTGCTTCGTATCAACAGAAATTATATTCTCCCTTCTTAGCTCATTAGTCTTCTGTACAGCCAGATACACCATCATTCCCTAGAGAAGTACACTACATGGTGGGCGTCAAAGTGGTTATAAAGTACCTCGATTTAGCTTCAGCTTTGGAGGACCTTGTAAAAGAAAACATCAATACTAGCTCCATAGGCAAAATAAAAATGATTGACCACTTCTAAATGTTTACATAGTAGACAAATAGATCACATTACTAAAGCAGAGGAATAAGTTATTAATTGAATTCCAACTGAATACTTTTTGTAGTCATCAATAGTCATAAGTATTCAATGGCTTGCAGTGTTTATAGCTTTTTTGCATAGATATAAACCAATTTAAGAGGTGGATTACTTGTGCAATTAGCATGCTGAAAATAGAAGACCAGCAGTGACTGAAATATATATAAGAACTTCTTGTGATTGTACTAGGCAGTTTCAAACAATTGATACAGTCAAGTGCTAGTCAAAAGTACAACCTGGATAATTTTCCTCTGTTTTTATCTAATGCTGGTTAAATGTTTGACTTGTGTCTCTTATGCAGCTTGGTTCCTTTTGCTTTCTGCATACCTCCAGATGAATTTCATGGCCAAGAGAGAAACTGGTACAAGTGTAATAAAGCTGAAGAGGAGGATGAGACACCAAGTAGTTATAGAAAACTTCAGGTAACTCAAGAGTACACAAATTACAGCAATTACGGAACTCAGTGCTTTCAAATCATCATAACAATAAAAAAAAAAAAAAAAAAAAAAAGATTCTGCTGTGCACTAGTGTCTGCTAAGGCATCATTCAAAACACGAACGTCAGAGCGCCTGGGGAAACAACAAAGGACAACTGGATCTACAGGACAGATCACCCAGACCCACAACCATCCAGCAGACCAAGTAATAGAAGAGTGCTAAGGTTTAGCCGAGTGTCACTGTGTGTCTGTTAGTCTCCTCAGAGTCTGGAATACATATGGACATGGTGTTAGATACATGTATAGAAAATAAAGCTTTGAAAAGGAGCTTGATTTACTGCTATTTCAGGACAGCTGAGCTTTAAGACACTTCAAGCACAGTGCAGAATCTACTACTAAGAATGTGCAGGTTCCCTGCAAACCGAAAGACATTGAGGGAAGATGTTCATGATCTTCTGCAATGCCATCACACTATCTACAATTGTTTCTCTTAAGTATTTCCAACTGTTATTACAGTCACATTTGAAACAAATGTAAATAGGATACATACAAACACAGACTTACTCCTCTCACAGCCTCTAGACTTTCCCAGTTGTTCAGCAAAAAACTATCTTCTACAGAAGATAGTAATAATAAAGCTATTTTTTTTTCAATAAATCTTAACAAAATATGCCATTTACTTTTTGCTGAAAGTTTTCAGCGCAGCTTTTTTCTTGCCAAGCTGGAGCAGACAGGTCTTCCCTTACAATTAAATTGTAATCTAAGTATAAATATAGACAACAATACAGATAAAAATCTCAGTTCTTAATCCTGCTCCGAGATGTTTTCGAAATAGGAAACAACTGCTTTTCTTCTGGCTTTGTATCCTTCACTTAACCAGTTTCATCAACTACTACTACTGAATTGTGCAGATATTTACTTTCACCCTAAACCATTTTTAATAGGACTGTTTCACTGAGCTACCATAATGCAAAAGGAAAGAAATATCGTTTTTGAACACACAGAAGAAGAAATCTGAAGAACTGAATTTAATGTTTTGAAAATATTTTGCACATGTGGCTGATACCCTCCCCAAAAGACTAGAAGATGCTGTTTTGGCTACAGCAGAGGTGACAAACCTAACAGGGTACATGAATGTGCAGAAGAGCTAAGTCTGCCAGGTGCCCATACATTGTGCACAAGGAGGCCAGGGACAAGGGAGGCTGCTGGGACAGGCCTCTGGGCTGGCCACATTCCCCTCTCTTCAAGGCTAGAACATGCAAAAGGAAAATAGGAGAGGCAAGTTTCATTTGTACACTCCCTAAGCTTATTATGTGACTCTAAGCAACAAAATTAACATCTTCAGCTATCAGTTTACTCATACACATCGTGAGCATAATGCCAAAATCACATTGTAAATATGATTAATTGCATGTAAAGCATTTAGATAGTGTGTTATACGAACACAAATGTATGAAAATATTTTAAAATTAACTACTGCTAATTTTTAAACAAGATATTGTTTATGTAACTTAAATATTTTTACTTAAATATTTTCAGTTTGAAAACTAGCGGGTACATATTCAAAGGAAAAAATAACAGCATCCCTCCACCCCCACTAATTACAGTGGTGGTGCCAGGTGGGCGCTACTATAAATCTATTTGCTATCCATTTAGGAGGGTCAGAATTTAGTGAACTAGGCTACACCAAGGAAAGGACACGTAGGTGTGCACTGATCATATGAAAGCCACTGAACACATGAAAGGAATTACAGTAGATCGCACATCAAACATTTCAGCCTGGTGCTTCCTTCCACTAGTCCTACAGGCAGGAAATGCTCTACATATCCTGCGAGGTGACCAGACATTTAGAAGCAGCCCCATGCTCCAAGGGCTCTGGTACAGTCATTTCCTGTAAATAAGCTGATGAACTTTTGCAGTGCAGTTGTCCTCTAGAGTTGTATCTGGAACACAGAATGAATGATCCTATGATGAAAAGGTATGCAATGGTAAACTACAAAGTAATTTCAGCCTGTCAGGGAAAAAAAGGCATGAAACGCAACAAAGCTAAAGTTTGCAGCTGTGCATTTAGATGTCATCTGGTTTAATGACTTTTGTAACTTTATTGTTTAAATTCCTCAGCAAAAGTAACAGCCTGAGCAAGTCTGCACTTTTAAAGATCAGTTTTTCATTTTTATACTGTTTAATGTTTAGACAGTTTGAGGAATCTCATTATATTTCTTAAGCATTCACCCAAATTCAGGGAGCATAGTATAAATATACAGTTGACAGACTGTATAAATGATAAGTATGCACAATTCCAAAGGAAGGTCTGTATGATATTTTTGGATGCCAAATGTTTCTACGAAAAACAAGTGGAATAGAGTTTCTCTAAATAGAGTCAGTGAGGACTGAGCTTGAAGAGTTTAAGTGGAAGTCTGGGGTAGGGAGGTTAGCAAAAAGAACTCAAAACACAATGTAACCCAAACACTTTTATGCTTTTTGATTCACAGTAGAAATAATTTTTATCTCAAAACTTAATGCTGTTTGGCTGTAAGAGGATCTTTCGTCTTGATGTCTCAAATATTTCACGTGTACTTGGTTTACCATGTAGCTAAAGTAAGCGATCTTATTTTGTCATTGCTTTCACCCTGTATTTTACATTGGTTTAGTTGATCTTTTCACCTAGTTTACTGATACAGTACCTAGCCCTTTTTAGTTGTTCTATAAATTGACTTGGAAATGTTGAGTTTCACTGAACACAGTCTTCATATTGTATGCAGGGAATATCTTTAAGTGGTGCAGTGTAGTGAGGTATGATGGTACAATCTAGAAGACATACTGTCCACAGTTTGTTTGGTAAAATGACTTGGACAGGATTTCTTTTTGAAATATTATATATCGATCTCATACCTAAACATAAGTCGAATTCTGTACAAGTATCACAGAACATTAGAAATAAATACCATTTTTTTTCTTTATACTTAACAGTATCTACCTATCCATATTTTCAGTATGTATATATGGTAATAGATGTTTGCAGCATATACAGTACAACATGAAACCACTCTAAATCTCAAATATTTAACTGTTTAACTTTCCAAGACATAATTCACATTTACCTTTGACATATATTAATCTCCCAAACGCCACTTGTGTTTGTTTTTTTTTTTTTTTTTTTTTTTCAGAATTGTTGTATGCATATTGGCAAGTTGTAAACATTTCAAAAATACTGAATATTATATTGTAAAATACCCCAATAATAGTGTGATACCAGTAATAGCTCAACCTACTTTTTAAAAGTCATTTTATGCTGAAAAGGATGAAACACTTGTCTTTCTTAAAAATTATACTTAAAAAAAATACTCCTTTCCTGTAGTCCTTGCAATGCCTTTGTCATTTAAACGTCATTGGGAAACTGTCTGGGTAGAAGACCCATTCCATAATCAATATGAAATATATTACCTTTCACCAAGGTTAAAAACAGTGTTGTCTTCCTTTACACAACATTAAACTACTGTTATTAGCATTTCCATATTCGGTACAAATTCAAGATAGATTGAAGGGTAGTTTACTGCTAAAAATGCTTTGAGAGGAAAAAAAAAAAGAAGAAAGGTATACATTTTCTGAATTGCTTGTCAGTGATTCTTAGACTGTAAAAGGCAGAAATTATTCATATTCCTACAGAAATAAAATATAATAAAATATATATTGCACGGCATATATTTTACATTTCCAAAGATTTATCATACGTATACTGAAAGAAAACAAAACGCTATGAGTAGAGAGTCAACACAGTTTCAAACTGCTGCTAATCAGTTTGGTATCAGAAGAAACTCTTAGAGCCATCTATGCAAATCTGATCTTCCCACATGAATCATTCTCTGATAAAATGAGGAATGGCATATTTTGTACACATTATGAGCTGTATGGGACACTTTTTGTGTCTTTTAAGGCCATAATGACATGACTAAGGCATGCTACGTTTTATTGAATATTCTCATATATCAACTTATCTACAGGATGCATTTGGATCTCATTAGAAAATTTCAAATTCAGAGGAAATGCGGGGATTCGTTTTATTTTAAGTAATTTTGGACAAAAAACTACTTGAAGATAGTAAAATACTTAGTTTCAGCCAGATCTCCCCCAGCTCACAGGTTATGAAACTGCAGCCAGCTAACCACTGCTAGTCTGTTGAAACTAGATGCTCAGCTCACATGGTTCTGAATTGTTCTTGCTTTTCCATTCTGCAATTCAATAAATATTGTGAAATGCAATAAATATATAATATGATGTTAGAATTTACTCCATTATTCCAGTCCAATACCAGTGCATAAAAATATTTGTTTGTTTGTTGTTGTTGGAAAGGACCTTAAAGCCCACCCAGTTCCACCCCCCTGCCATTGGCAAGGTGTCCTGGTTTCAGTTAGGACAGTTATTTTCCCTCCTAGTAGCTGGTAGGGTGCTATGTTTTGGATTAGGATGAGAAGAGTGCTGATAACATGCTGATGTTTTAATTGCTGCAGAGCACTGCTTATACTAAGCCAAGGACTTTTCAGCTTCTCCCTCTGTCCTGCCAGCGGGCAGGCTGGGGGTGCAGCAAGAGCTGGGAGGGGACAGACCCAGGACAGCTGACCCAAACTGGCCCAAGGGGTATTCCATACCATCTGACGGCATGCTAAACAATATATAGGGGTGGCTAGCCGGTGTGGGGGGGCCAGCTGCTCGGGGTAGGGCTGGGCATCAGTCAGCGGGTGGTGAGCAATTGCATTGTGCATCACTTGTTTGTACATATTATTATTATTATCATTATTATTTTCTATCTTAATAAACTGTCTTTATCTCAACCCACAGGCTTCACTTTCCCGTTTCTCTCCCCCATCCCAGAGAGGGAGGGGGGAGGGTGAGCGAACGGCTGTGTGGTGTTTAGCTGCCGGCCGGGTTAAACCACAACACAGGGACACCTCCCACCAGACCAGGCTGCCCAAAGCCCCATCCAGCCTGGCCTTGAGCACCTCCAGGGATGGGGCATCCACAGCTTCTCTTGGCAACCTGGTCCAGTCCCCAGAATGAGGGAGGACAATCACCTCCCTCGCCCTGATGGCCATGCTGCTTTTGATACAGCCATGGATATGGTTGGCTTTCTGGGCTGCAAGTGCACAGTGCCAGCTTATGTTGAGCTTCTCATCAAGAAACACCCTCAGGTCCTTCTCCTTAGGGCTGCTTTCAATCCATTCTCTGCCTAGCCTGTATTTGTGCTTGAATTTCAATACTGAAATTTATCTAGATTCACTAACATAATATGTAAGATCTGGGTTGTCTCAAGAATGTACCAAGACTGTGACTGGATGGAAACATGAACACGGGCAAGCTCACAACACTGACATGTTTTTGTAGTGGAATGTGGAAAATTAAAAAGATGTTGAGACAGCTTTAGAAAAGGAAGTAAAAATCACCTACGCAGCAAACAGGGGCAAGTGACTGACTGATAACCCAATTAGGAAGCTTATACATTTCCTGTTGAAAACACCATTACCTGACTTGAGAAAATCAGATTTGATTTAATGTTGATTTTTTTTTCATAACAACCCCCCCCCCCTTTTTTTTTTTTAGCAGACATTTACTCTCTTCCTGCTTCTAATTTAGGTTGCAAATTTACTCGTTTCTCATGATATTGATAAACCTGTGAATGCAAATTTCCTTTTATAATTACCACAGTCACCTCTTTAGACATGACGAATCTCTGCATATTAATTGCATCTACCGTACTGTGTTTTCAGGCAAGGAATTTGGTGTACCCCTACTCTTCCTAGTCCTTCCTCTTTCTCAAAGATGTTTTACCCTCTGACATTGGTTTTCCTAAGTTTACATCCTGGGTATTTGTATCTGTAAGTCTGACCTTTTCCCTTTGTGATTTAAGTTCAATTTTACTTCTTTTCTTCAGTTATGTCCTATATAATGAATAAATTCTCAGTTCAAAGAAGTCAATGCAAAATCATCAGTGCCTGTAAAATTCTACCACTGTAAGTTCACTGTAAGAGAGAATTACAGCCTTGAGTTCACATGCCTGTAGGCAGAAACTCTTGCTACACAGACAGAAGCTAACCTATATACAAGACCTCAGTTATACAAGAAATGATTCTTTTAGTTTCATGTCTAGTTCTTTCTAGAGCAAATTTAGTATCGATGAATTACTAACTAGCATCCCAGATTGATTAAATGCAAGCATGCTCATTTTAATTCTTACAGGAATGAAGAGTCTGAAAGGTAATTTTCCAAACTGCTGTTTCTCTTATCTTTTTTTTTTTTTCATAGAACTCTGGGACTTGAACAATCAAGATGTTGTTATCAAAACACAGGATAAAACACAAATTATCTGTTAAGTTCTCTGTTTAGAGAATTCTTGAACAGAGTGCCCTTGAACTGCCTGCTCTTGTATTATTCTGTATTGGACATTTATAGGTTTCTTGTCAAATGCTTGAGAACCATAAAAATGTAGTCCCCAAAACTTCCAGATTCCCCATGACGTTATGGTGGATTCTTTCTCCTCTCTGAAAAAGCTTTGAACAGCCATCTCCATTGTGAAACCGCTTCTGCACCATCATTTTCCAATTTTTCTCTGGCTTTGAGGGAAGACTGAAGGAGAGGAAAAGAGTGCTCCACTATAGTATATTTTGACTTTGGAGATTACAATATACCTATTGAAGGTATTTCACCAGTTCTTTTAGGGACTTAAGGTAAAGCTTTTAAATACGTTACTACTAGTGAACTCATTTCCTCTTTACAAGATCGTTTCTAATCGTTCTCATAGCATGACTATCTGAATCACACCTAAAAGTCAAGCATATTCTCCTTGACATACTACCACCAAATAAAGTTTTCAAGTACTAACAATTTTTGACAAGAAGTATCAAATTCCATATAGAGATCTAGGAAGGCTTTCTTAAAAAGCCCAATCAAACAGGAGACTAAAGCCATTAAGAGGTATTGTGCACATCACTGAAAGGGACTCTCCCTCTCTCTTTTCCCAAACATTTTTAATTAATTTAGTGAAACATTCAGAAGATGTGGAAGGATGCAGCAGAGCTTCAGGAGAGATCTCCTTGAGAAGTCAGTTTACAAATAAAAATTCTGATACACAGATTCTTGCCATAAAACCTGTAAAAAAAGCTATGAATATAAACAACACATTTTGAGTCCCATTCCTTCAGTCTACTGTAAAACCACTAAATCTTTCACGTTATTAAATGCAATTACTGCAACTTACATTTACAAGCAGTTATCTGAGATTGAAGTCACTAGATTTATTTCTTCTATGACAAAATAAATTGATAGCTTTTGTCTTGATAGTGTACTACTGCTAAACCTTTAACTGTGATACCAACAAACTGATGTTTCTGACAGTAAACTTTTATGTGCCCACAGACTACACTATCTTAAAAGGGGTATTTATGTGGAGGTTTTTAAACATATTTGGAGTATTCTTTAAAAGGTGAAAAACAGAACAAGTGGAATCTGGTAGGAAACTGACCTCAAAACTCATCATTAGTACAAAAGTATAAAATATACAAAAATCATAAAGAATCATATGGAACAGGTAAAGGACATGACAAAAATAGCCAAAGCCTACACTCAATAGTATTCTTATTAATGATAAACTGTTGCTGAGGCAGCTTTTGGCAGCAGGACACAATACATTCTTAGAAGCCTACCTCCCACCATAGGAAGCCACAGAATACACCACTGCTTTTTTAAACATTAAATAGAAAACCTTCACGGTAAATCACTTAAAGCCTATTAAAGCCTACAGCATATACACAAAGCTGTCAAAGATGTTTTTGAACAGAGGTTTTACGTGAGCTCCACTTACAGTGTGATGTCAGGCAAGACTAATCCTCATCTACTAGAAAAATCCCTGTATATTTACAGTACTTTGTCAGGGAGTTCGAGAAACTCCACAAGGCACCCAAAACATATAAATGATGGAGGCTATGAAGAAAATTCAGTGTTTTACTTTCTGCCTGGAGCTAAAAAAAAATAAAATAATACTGCAAGGACAGTACATAGACGCAGACATACACACAGATACCCTGCCCACTTAAGTGCCCATTTGGGAAACAGCAAATTCTGTCATCTGCATTTTGTTTGAGTCCAGTTTAATAAATACTTTTTAATTACTTATTTTTATAAGCTGCAATGCATGAGGAGCGCAATAAATTTGTTAAAATTGTTTTTAGAAAGTAACTTCACAACTCTTGCAGTTACATAATATAGTGGGGATTTCTGGGGGGGGCCAAGAACCAAGAAAACCATTGCAAGCTTTCTGAAGAATAAGGCATATATGATAATGGTCTGAGACAGCACATAACAGAGAATTGCCCTCCTCTCAACTTTTGTTGAATATATTTGTACGTATCCTGCCTTAAATGAGGAAACGGAGAACTTTCAGATCTGCTTTGCAGCTGGATTTGTTAATCTGCAAGTTTCTTCTTTTTCTTTGAAAAACTGTCACATACAAAGATCAAATAATACTATTCGATAGTTAAATACCTTTGGTTATCAGGAAAAGTTCAAATCCATTCTGGTTCTGTCTTGCAAAGACAGGATATATCTATGTATGTATATTCCTATGTCCTACTCAGATCACTTCCGAACCTGTTTCTATTTTACTTGCTGGAGAAAAACTATCAGACTATCATGTCAGAACAATGTAGTATCTGTGATTTATGTCAATCATTGACATTGAATTCAATGGAGATGCCTGACACTATCCCTGTATGTTATTACTCTCAACCTACACTTGTGTTAGCCATTAACATACCAGCATTAGCCATCGCCTTCTCACAGGGACAAGAAACAAACAAAAAACCCAACAACTACCAAAAGCACCAGAGGGCATGAAAAATGTTTTGAGAGGCTGAAGAATGTTACATTTATCTTTGTGTCCTACAACTAACAGACCCCATAAGAATAGAATATATGAACCAGTTCTCAAACATACAAAAAAAAGCCACAAATGAACAAAAAAAAAAACAACTAATGGATTTATGTCTTTAAGGACACACAGACATACAAAGAATAGCCTCTGAAATGCAACAAGAACACTGTATATTACTTTTAAATCTGTATTTATCTGCATCATAATCAGGTTTAATAGCAATTAAGCATGACTCTTGTTTGTACTTAGGGTGGTTGAGCACTCAGCTCTCGTGGAAAATCAGTAAGGGCCAGGGATCATACTCACTTAAATACTACAATTTGAGTTCTTTACGATAACTGCAATTAGGCTTCAATTTTACCATGGGAGCTTTGAATTGAGTCCCATGTTCAAATATCTTTCCTGAACTAACTTAATAAATAATTAGCCTGTATACTTCTGATAATCTTTTTTTTGTTAAATAATCAAAACCCAAAGTACTTAAAAACGTTAAATGTAACAGACTTGAGCAAACTGTTTTTCAAAAGAAAAGATCTCCTATCCAAAAAGTAGTTTAAGAACTGTGGTATGAATTTGTCATAGATAAAAACCCTGTGAGGGACATCAGAGAACCCACAAATATCTATGGAATGAACCGCAATCTGTATACAGAAGTTAACAAATGTCTCATTACAAATGGGATATGGTTTTCCCAGTAACAGAAGCACAGAACTTGCATTATATTTAACTTGAGATCCTGTCATAATTAAAAATACTACAAAGAAAAAAGTCTGTTTTATATATTACTGGAAAATACTTTTCAACAAACAAAACAGTTGTTGAACCAAATGTAATGGAAATTATAATTGCTCACAAACAATTGAGAAGACATTTGCAATATAATAATAAGTTTTTAAAAGTTTTCCTGAATTATTTTAGAATAAATTATTTACTACAGCCATGACCTTTGGATGTTAATTTTCACTATATAAGACAGAAAAAGTAAACTAGAAGTGGTCACACAATTATTTTATTTTATTTTAAGAATCAGCAAAGGAAACCCAGGGAAGAAACTAAGGAGTTTGCATAAAGTAAACAAACTTTACTGAACTTAAGTAATCTGTATAGGTGAGACCACTCCATCTCTTAAAATTGCATTAATTCCTAAGGATCAACTAATTATTTTCCCCACACTAATAGAAAACCAGACACCTCTTTCTCTTACTTCCCAGTATTTTACAGTAACAGGCAAAATACTAAAACTAAAGGTTAAAGAAACAGGAAGATTAAAGGGAGGTAACTTGAAAGAAGGAAAGAAATGTAAAAACTGCAATAATGTTGCTTTATGACATAAAACATACAACACAACTCACATAAATAACTCTACTTTTCAGATTTCCTTTTATTTTTCAGTTTTACAGCTTATCTGCAAAATTTTTCATTGCATTCAAGTTGCTGACTATCTAAACTGTGAAAGGTATCCTGGGATTTTTAAATGCTATTTCATGTCCTTTTTCTTTGTCTCTGTGCCTTTTTTGTTTACCTTTTAAAACTGTTACAGTATGTTTAATAATGCCAATGCTCAATCTGAGAATTTTATTAAAATTCCTAGTTCATGGTGTCAGAATCTGTGCTGTGTTTCAAAAGCCATGAGCATGATGGTGGATTAAGCTGCTGCAAGCCCAGGCTGCTGCAATCCTACCCTTTTGCCAGGGCTAATCCTTGTGTGATTATGCAATAAATGGGTTCAGGGGAATGACCTGACTGAAAGAAAAATAAATGCCCGATGCCTCCAAAACATTCTGAGCTCATTTAGCTCCCTCAGCAAGCTCTCTACACACAAGTACAACCAGTAATGCCACAGAGCTGCAAAGAGGAGTGTGTCTTAGAAGAGCTTGAATTCAGATCTGCAGCCTAGGTGGGCACAAAACTCATTGTCCAAAGAAGACTTTGTCCAAAGTTGTGCTTTGAGTCCCTGCCTACGGCAGTGGGGTTGGAACTAGATGATCTTTAAGGTCCCTTCCAACCCAAACTATTCTATGATTCCAAGACCATGGCTAAAATAATATTAAAAGTCAATGTTACATCCACTCTACTCCGGGCTTCTCCAAAGAAACTCAGACATGATCCAGTCTTCTATCCCCTGTGCTGAATCAAGAATTTGTATTTTTCAGACTTTCAGTTCTTCTCATATTTTCAAATGGGAGGGAAGTAAATAGTTATACAACCAAATTTCAGTGAAGTAGGTGTGTTTTAGTGCTTTCTGAGGAGAATCAAAGACAAGACTTCTAAGGGGTTCATTTAAAATGTGCAAAAACATTATGAAAGAAGGAGAAGAAATGACTCTTCCTTGGTAGCAGAACACAAGAATTGCAAAAAACCTAAGGTCTCAATTAAAAAATAAATAAATCAAAAAACTATGCATAGAAATATACATAACAATCATTTAAAGATTAGGAAAAAGCAAGGCAAGTAGTTCAAAATAATGAGCAATTAAGTTTGTAAAATGGTAACGGAATATAATGAGAAGTTTAAGGGGTTTAAAACTAACCATAATTCAAACAATTCTTGGATTTTATTTTGATTGGCTTTGCTATAATAGGCTTAATCACAGCAGAATTGCAGCTTTTTTGTCAGGAAATGGAAAAAAACATGACTTTATAACAGCACCTCAAAGCAGTACATACAAAAGAAATCATAATCTCTTCTCCCCCATTCAAACACCGTAAATATATTACAGATTTCTAAACTGAAGTTATAGCAATTTCATGTGGAAAGCTCCATACGTGCTACAACAAATGCTATATAACTGTGTTAAAACAGTATTTGAGACAGTGAGAAATATCAGAAGACAAAGGAAACTGAGTTCACGTTGCTGTGTATCTTGAATTTAGTGTCAACTTTGCAATAGTTAATATCACCCATAGCTGAGAAACCTTGTTACAGAACAAAGTGTCATGCACTGGCACAACAGAGAAAGCAATGTCCTTGTGGAAGTCGTGTTTTTCAACTGCTATTTATGTCTGATCTTCAACTGTCCATTGATGGTAGCTTTCTTAAATAGTCACAGAAAGAGAGTAGACACTATGAAAATCATACGAAGTATAATACTGCACACTTTGCAGACTCTTTTTCTCTCATGCTTGTCTCCCCATACTCACAGCCTGACCTGAGCTTGCAGGTCGGGTTAAAGAAAGTCTAGAGCCTTTCCCAGTTCAGTTTGAAATTATACACAGTTATTAGTGAGAATGAGCTATACCCAAATAATGAAACAATCATAACCACACTGTAAAGTCAAAAGCTTTACCAGAAAAACTAAATGCAGTTGGCCTGGGCACTGAGATCTTCACTCTACTGCAGCAACTCGTTCACCAACTAGCAACGGAAGTGAGGCTAACAGCCAAAACAAGGCCTGTACATGGAACATGAGGTAGTTACAATCCTATTTGCCTGCTGAATTGTGTGTGCAGTCACAGCTGGTCAGTCATTGACCTGGAAGTGGCACACAAGGCCATGGGATACCACTGTATTGCGGTGCACTGCTAACCTGCAAGCACCTCCATGAAGTGCCCAAGCTCACGGTGATTCTCCTCACCATACCTCCATGTTGGAGTCCCTCTAAAAACACATGGGAAAGTTTCCATGATCTTCTAGGTCAAACCTGAAGAAGTTGAAAGATCTTTGAAGAAATCACTGCCAGCCTCTGGATCTGCACTTTCTGACACAGATAAGCAGATCTCTGTGAACCTCCAAGAAATTAACTTCTTTCCTCCTCCCCTCTCCCCATGAAGGGCTGGGATGCTGCTAGGGCGAAGAAGACATTTGTGCAAATATCTCAGCCAAATCAGAAGCAGCGTACTCAACTGAAAACAAGGCAAAACTTTGCAGATAAAACCGATACATTAAGTTAGTAAAGCGGAAATGAAAGTAACAATAAATAATGGGGGGAGTGCTATTTTAATATTGAAAACTTTTCTTTTTCAATGTACACATTGCATGAGAGTTACTAGGAGAATTCAAAAAATAACTTCAGCAGTTTAATGGATTTCACCTTTGCTGTGTTTGAATGAATTGGTTAGTCGTGTGAATAGATTCTTTATTGACATTTACTTGACAGTTTATTTTCCTGACATATTTAATAAGGTTTACGAAACAGCTGCCCTGATTAACAACAAATGGATGTTTAAATGACATAATAATGGCCATGCTCCTTGATAGCAGTGTTTCTATAAAGCTTGTTTCAATTTGTTTTCCATAAGGAACTGCACAAAGAAATTCAAAATCATTGTAGGAATCAGAGGAAAAAAAAACAGTGCTACTAAGTGAAACAGAAAATGTAAAGTGGCTCTATGTATTGAACGCACAGTGATCAACCTGATGAAATTTAGGAGAAAAGTAAAGCTGTAGGAATGCTTTACTTATTTTGACATGTATTTGATTTTGACCAGTATAAGGGAAATAAATTATTTTAAAAATATGTATTTAGCCAAATCAGTTATGTATTATTGCAGTAAAAATTAGTTATGTATTATTCCAGTAAAACGCTCAACTGAAGAAATCTCAAATAAAACCAAGATTGATGGTTAAAGCTGAACATTTTAAAAGTTGAATTCCAAATATAAACGAAGCTTTGAATAGCTCTTGGTATTAGATAATTAACAAGCTACATTTTTGAAATTAAATGGGCAGTTCCAGCTGTTATTTTACAATTAGTTTCCACTGAGGGTTTTAAATTAATAACTGCTGCAACAGCCTCAAACATGCCAATGTTAATTAGCAGTGATGTTTCCATGTAATGCTATCCATATATATTGAATATTTTACTGGGGGAAAGGTCTAGGTAGACTTTTTTTCCCCTCCACTAAAGACAGAAGAAGAGAGAAATGTAAAGCAGGAAAATGTAACTTCCAAACCCAATTCCAGATAGAACTTCTGGAAATTTATGTAAAAGAGAGAAGACTTTCCTAAGATCTTTATGCAAAACAAAACAAAAAAACAAGCAGCCAGGGTTCAGCTGCAGTAGCAAAAAGCAATATTTAGAACCTAAGAGTTAATGGGAATAATTTGCCTTAAAACCCAATGTGATAATTAAAAAAGCTAAGATTATTAAACACAAAATAAAAAAAATATATTTTATTTATTTATTTATTTATTTATTTTAAGAAGTAATACTGTAAATGTAGAGACAAGCCTCTTGAAAACAAACAATCAAGCTAGTATGTCAATGCATGAAAACATATTGGTCTGAACTTCAAAGAATTAGAAAATAAATTACAGGAGCAAGTTTAAAACATTCACTGTTACAGTATTTTTTTTTCTTCCTTAGTACAGGAAGAAAAGAACTGAAACTGATGCTAGTGTAACCCTGCTTCACAGTTTCTATGTGATACATGGAATACCTCTCCTTGAAATACTGATTTATTTTTTTTAAAAGTTATTTTATATTACCTCTGCTGTTTGAAAAATTCTGAAATTAAAGAAAAACTGCAATAGAGAGTTCATGATGCACTGTACTTTTCCTAATTCCTTATGACACAAATGCACATTTTAATAAGCTGCTCACATTTCCATCAAAATCTATTCATGCACTTAAAAAAAATATATATTGTATTTGTTTTCTTTATGCAAAGAAAAAGGAAGAAGCTCAGGTTGGCATTAGCTACTGCCCTGTTTGCCTACCAAATAAACTTCAGTAAAGTATTAAAAAATGAAGTAAAATGGAAAATAAGTTTCATTAGAGCCTTTATAAAATAATCAACTCTTAAATGGAAATAATTAGGCATGTATTCCTGGAATCACTTGGTTATCTGAATACCAAGCGTCTATGCAAAAACAGAAGAATTTTAACTGTTAATTGGTTTGAAACGGAAAACAAAAAATTAGCCTTATTGTTCATACTATAGTTGTAGGAATTCTAAGCTTTTTATAACAATTATTTAAAGGTACGGTTTTACAAATGTAAATATGGTCCCACAGTAATTTGATACTGAACAAAAAATGTTTCTGAAGAAAAGATGCTTATAGACGTGGGTGCTGCTTAAAAGTTTTGAAAAGCATTTGATTTTCCAAACCACATTTGAAAGAAAAAACAGATTTCCACGCAGATTGCTGGCTGTGTCTGCACTTCTTGCATAAACTCCTTCCATCATTCTTTCCTTCCTCTCACTCCAGCACTATCAGCACAGACACACAAAATTGTTTACTACTGCTTTTTTCACCAAAGAGTTTTTGTTAACCAGTTATGGGCATTCAATGATAGTATAGGTACGTTCCGGATAAAGTTCCTTGAAATAAAGATAGATAGCAGATATAAGAGAAATAAGATTTTGTTATTTGTAAATGTTTGAGCTATGAAACAGTGCAAAACAGTGAAGTACCAAAATGAAAAGCAGTAGATGGGATACATTTACAATAGAAAGACTTGTATTGATGAAAGGTTTTAAGAAAAATGCTAAGTAATTTACAGCTATCTTTTCATGATTATACTCTTCACATGTAATTTGGGGTGGGGGGGAGGGGGGGAGGGAAGGGAGAGTAAAGAATTTCCATTTTACATTCACAAATTGAAAACAGTCCAAGTACTGCTTTATGCTTTGATCTATGAAAGATCTACACATGAAAATGACCATGGAACATTCAGACCTGGACTATTAAGCTTTGATGTATGACATGAATGAAATCCTTGGATCTCAAAAATGATGAATCCAGAGTGTGGACAACAATTAGATTCTTTATTGGCCAAGCTGAGGAAAGCTTATGATTCTACTAACCTAAATCTCCCAAACTTGATAGTTTGGTAACACTTAAGCAGCAATTCATAAAGCAGGCCTCCAACACCTCCAGTCTGTATTCTCTGTGCATTTTGTCAGTCATTTCTTTCTTTGTCTCAACAAACTGCGTTAATGTGACGATATAATATTTTACCTCAAATTTATTTCACTCTCTCTGTTCATGGATATTTCCTAAAATTCTATTAATTAATCTTTCATGTCACAGTTTGAAAAAAAAAGAGACCATTTTGGGGATGACTAGCAATTATCCATATAATAGAGCAGGTAATTTTCACAGTCTTTGTTATAATGGGGCCCTTACCCTGAAATAGAACTAAATGCAATCTCAATTTCAATTCTGTGCTCCTTCATATTTAAGCATGGGTTTATTTCCTCTTATTTCAGCTGGAGAAACAGAATTGCTGGGTCCTGTGATGGAGTTTTCTTACTAATACTCTCTAATCCTGATGGCAGCTTAGCACAACTAGTGTTATTCCCTGCTATAATTCCCTGCTATAAACCCTCAACATGCATAGATTTTTTAAAAATCCAGTCCCTTTCATGTTAGCTTTCCATTGATTGCACTAAGCACTGTTTGTATATACAGAAAAACATTATTGCAATCTAAAAAGGTGACAAAAGACAATGTGAGATAATTGAGCAGAAAACTGCTTAAGATGACTACAGACACATTTGATTAGTTCCACTTCTTTAGAGCATTATAATTTATTCACGCTGATATTCCACATTAGTCACTTTTATTAAAAGAGAAAGAACTGAGGAAACAACAAAGGGAAAACACATGAAGACACACAAAGAAGGAAATGTGGCCTTCTGGAGCTACCCCAGGAGATGATGCTTTGTTTCCCGCAGCCATCTCCATGCATAGAAAAGGATCTTCTGGTCTAGCGCTCTCAGAATTGCTTTACATGCATCAATCAAAAGCCTTTTTGTTTGTTTGTTTGTTTTTGGCAAGTGATTATCATTTGTTGTCTGGAGAAAGACATGAGCCACTCAGTCTAAATTGCACTGAGGAAGGGGTTGGACTAGATGAACTAGAGAAGTCCCTTTCAACCATTCATTAATTCTATGCTTCCCTTTGGTTTTTCTTCAACTGAATCAGCAACACAGCTCCTTTTAGTACTTTTCCACAGATATTCACATATATTTATATATGCGTTTTTAGAGAAATGCTCACTGCTAGAAAGAAATTTTAAATCATAGAATCATAGAATATCCTGAGTTGGAAGGGACCCTTAAGGATCATCAAGTCCAACTCTTGACACCGCACAGGTCTACCCAAAAGTTCAGACCATGTGACTAAGTGCACAGTCCAATCTCTTCTTAAATTCAGACAGGCTCGGTGCAGTGACAACTTCCCTGTTCCAGTGTGCAACCACCCTCTCTGTGAAGAACCCAGTGAAGAACCCAATGAAGAACCAAATGATGTCCTCCAAAGCAAACAAGCTGTTGCTATTAGCACCACAATGGTTTGTGAATGAGCTTTCTCTGTCTTAGCACTCTTCCTCCCAAAAACTGCTAGAACTTTTGCTGTTCAGTAAAATGTACTTGAAACTGGCCCTTTCAAAAGTTATTGCAAAACAAACACAGCATGATCACACAAGGTAAGAAATGACCATCTTTTCTTTCTGTGACCTGCTGAATCATCTCCATGTAGCAGCCTCCCAGTCTTAAGTTTATTATGACCAGATAGTTAAAGCCACAAAAATACAGTTGTCTCCTTCACTGGTTCAGCAGAAATTTCATTTACTCTGACTATATGACTCCTCCACAATTCTAATTCACTGCTCTTCTCTCCCTTTTGTCAGGTTAGGCAGCTGCCTCATCCAAAATCTCTTTTATTCTGCTCACATGTCCCCATCACAAGAACTTCAGGTTCTGCTGCACAGAACAGCCAGTCCCTTGACAAGAACACCTGATTTTGGTTGTGCTTGTTGAAGACAAACACACCTTAGATGGGGATTAAGAATCATAAAGTCATGACGAATCATTAAAAAAACACAAACTCCTAGGACTTAGGAGGGAAAAAAAAAAAAAAGAGGAGAAATTGTTTCTCACTGTGACCCATACGGAGTGGCTGTACTTCTTCCAGGAGTCTTATATTTACTGTTATGGTATACACATCTTTGTCTAATATAGTTATTAATAGGTCTAAAAAATTAGATCATTTTCAATTGGAGGAAATAGTTATTTTTAGACTAATTTTTATTCGGTAAAAGAAAACTGAAGTTACTATGTCAATAAATTTCTTTCTAACTCACAATAATCACCTGAAAAAATATTTGTGTCCAAACTTTTGGGGCACATTATGTTTCCAACATTCCATTTTCTATTTAGTTCCCTCTCCAAGTCAAGCAAGTAAACTATTTTTCCTAAGACACAGATGGAGACATTCAGCTCACGAGGCCCGGTTTCATTTAATATGACCCGCAGCCATACCAGATTTACCTTTCATGCACTGATACTCTGTTAATGCTAAATGAGCACTTTCAGTTTTTCATGTATGAATTTATGGGACAAATTCAAAAGATATTTGGAAATTCTATTCAGCCATTACCCATGAAAAAGTTTGTCAGCCTTTCCTAAAAGAACAGTTTCTAAATGAGACACAAAAATTCTTCTTTCTCATGAAACACTACTAGTGACATTAATTGCATGTGGTTGTAGTTCAGACCTAAACAGAAGACTGCTTAAACCAAAGTGACACCACAAATTAAGTTTGAATCCCCACTCCAGAAACACTGTAAAGACAGTGGTTCAGACAATGATTTATTTTCTTTTATTCTATTAAAAGCAGCAGTAGTAAATTGGAGGAGAAGAGAGGTTGGAAAAAGAGGGAAGATGACATGTTGGGATTATTAGAATGCTGTAGCAGCTAATTCTTTAGTAATCAACAGGCTGCTGGATTTTTTTTAAGCATCCCTTAAGCTGGCTATCGTACTACTTGTACCTCTATTGATATTTACTAAGAAATCTTTCACCAAAAGTCACAAGTTACACATTCTGTGTGAGCTTCTTCGTTTAACTATCTAACTTTTAAGCATTCTGTATCAGCACTATGATTCTCCCATTACACATTTTGGCTATGCAGTATCTTGTACCATGGGCAGGTTAAAAC
The DNA here is from genome assembly GCF_011077185.1 of Oxyura jamaicensis. Taxonomy (NCBI): domain Eukaryota; kingdom Metazoa; phylum Chordata; class Aves; order Anseriformes; family Anatidae; genus Oxyura; species Oxyura jamaicensis. The sequence goes on along the minus strand of NC_048894.1, from coordinate 136,718,062 downwards.
ACCGCATAATATATGAAATTTGGTATTTGGAGAACAGAATACTAATACCAGGTCTATGTGTTAAAAATATCCCAATATTCCATTGCCTTTTTTTTCCCCCTTTTTAATATAGACTGTGTTGCCAGCCCTAACAATCCAAAAATATTTGTATTGCATTACCTAATTTTCCAAAGAAAAACTGACAAATGACGAAGTGAACTCCACTCAATGCCACTGGTCAAACACCAGTGATTGTCATGTAAGAAAACGAACACGTATCTTCAACCATGCTTCTGTAACTACAGTATGTTCTGAATCAAAGCAGATGTAATTAGAAAATGCATTTATTTCAACACCAAACTGGTATCTTACTATTTTGTGATAAAATACATTCATTGATATTGCTAGAAAGTGTTGAGTCTTGCTTAAACATAACAAAATAGTAATGCCCTTCCCAAAAACAAAAGACCACCCACTACCAACTTCAATATTGTCTCATAAAATTCTGCAAGTAACTTGACACTCTGCCCCAATGTTTTTTAAAAACACTAAAGCTAGGATAATTGGATGATTAAAGGAACAAAGATAAGACTGAGTCATTTGACAGCTGCTGAGAAATGAGAATGCTCAATGAAGTTAGAGGAAATTTCTGAAAATGTGTTTATGTATATAAGACCCTAAGACACACAATGCAAAAGAGTAGCAGAATCTTTAAGCAGCTAAGTGACTTCTTTGAACAGCGCAGAATGCCTGCGTTTCAGGTAAAGCCACAGCTGCTAAGGTATCAGCCTCAAAAATGTAAACTGGCATAGCTTCACTGACCTTGATGTAAATGGCATCCCTCCCATTGCTTATGCACTGACTTGTGATGTGTACACATGGAACATTACACAGTTCCCCTAAGTGATGGAAACTACCTTACCCTAGCAGGAACTCGCAGATTCCACTTTTTAACAGGGGATTTTGCTGACAAACTTTCAGTTGCAGAGAGAAGAGTGGAACCTACTTTTATTTTTGCAACTCCCAAAGCAGAAATCAGATGCGAGTCTGTTCTTAGACAGGAGGAGGGTAGGAGCAGGGAGAGCCTGTACAAATATCAGGAAGATCTCATTTGTCTGCGGGCACACTGAGGGTTGGATCAGGCCTTGCCACCCACTACAGTTGTTGATGCCAGGCTTAAGACTTCTTCCATTAGAGCTCCATAATAAAATAGATACCGAACTCATTTAAAAAATAAAACAAAATAAAAAAAAAATCACATCCTACTATAAACTACTATAAGTAAACATACAAGCAAATACAATATTTTAAGCATCTCCAAATGGAAATATGAAGAAAAAGACTTTCTTACAACTTCTAAGTGTTCTGAAGAGAAACTGGAAATATTTCATTGGTCTCCCTAAAATCCCAGTCTTGACAAAAAGTAAAACTTGCTGTCATTTTCTAGGCAGTAAATGTTTTACTGCTGGGAAAAGATTTTGATGTTTGTAATTTCTATTGAAGAGCACTATGAAGTAGTTAAAAATATTGCCACATCTGAAAAACAGACCAGCGGGAAGTATAAGACACTTGTTCATCTGTATTTCTGTGACTTTTCTCACTTGGTATTATTTGCAACCATACTTTCATGTCTGGCAACAGTGCCAACTCTACTAAGGATCATATATTACTTTTATCATGTTGATTACATATGTTCCCCAGTTTTGCTGCCTATATATGATTAGTGTGGTTTGCACATACTTAGTGACACAATCCAGAGCATGACATTTTCACAGAAAGTATGTTTACTGGGAAAGAGTTCCTTAGAAGTTTGCTTTCCTTTACAGCTTTGATCTATGTGACATCATGAATCCTACAGTTTGAATATGTGTTTACCATTTATATTATTAAGATCTATCTCCTTCACACTATATGGCTACTGAGCATTTTGGTAGTCACAAAAAATTCCTTTTCTCTTAGGTGAATTTAGTAGCTGAATAAAAGAAAGCCTCTGAAAATGTTCTCATCTGTGAGCTTAAGCTGTGTAATGACTTGACATTTAAATTCTGTTATTCATCAGCACTTCACAGAAGAACTTGATTTGTCTAAATGGATTTGAAAGCCCACAAGTGAAGAAAATCAGAAAAACCTGGTTTTGAATATCAAAAGATTGTATGTGAAAAGTATTTTTACAGGCTGCACGTACCCATTTTATTGATCAATTAACTTCTCCCAAAATGAATTTTTCTGAGACTATGAAAAACCAAACCCTTCCCCCAACACTTACTGATAAATGTCTTTTCTGAGCACAGCTCTGCTAAGAGGGTTGTCAGCCTGGGGAGCCATAGAGACAGATCCAATCTTGAGAACCAAAGTGTCTTCTTTAATTGCTGGATTAGCTGTAGTTAGAAGAGAAATATGTGTTTGATTAAAAGTCAAATGCACATAAGCATGGAAAAATAATTTCTTAAAAAAAAAAAAAAAAAAAAAGAACCTATGTAAGAATGTCTGCTAAGGATTCAGTTCTGCTCAGGAGCAACAATTAAAAAAACCCAACACTTATAAAACCAATATTGTTGTTGTGATACATAAAAGACAAAACTACTGTCATTTAACTTCCCCACAGTTTCATCATACAACTAAATCCTGATCTGTGATTTTCTATTTTCTCTAACATTTTTTTTTTATTTCATTTTTTTCCCCAAAATGACTTTGATTTCACAGACTTCTGTGTGATCTGTTCTCATAATTATCTGCCCACATACCTGCATGATAAGCACTTTGGAACATGCACCCTTTTTAATATAGGCTTAGGTCCTTTATAGGTTAAATAACCTGCAGGATGTTACAGCGCAACCATCCCAGTAGCATTTGATTTGGGTTGCAACACACATGCAAAGTTCAATCACAAGGGCTGAAATAACAGAATCTGAAACCTGGCCCAAAAGGAATGAACAAGATGTAGCACCAGACAGTAAATTCCACACCAATAAGAAAATTACTCCAAGAAGAAAGATCTTTGCTTTCCACTTCCTCTCCATCATATTCAAATTTCAGCCAAGTGCACAAATTCTTAGTTTTCAAAGCACTGGTAATATTAGTCAGAAAACCCAAGTTCTACCCAGAATAAAACAGTATGACGTCTTGTAGTAAACAAACTCCGTGAAGTTTGCTTCTGCTTAGAAGACTACCAGCCAGTTGGGAAGCTCCTGAGAACATGTAATGCATGCTCAAAGAGTTCAGCATCCGAAGTGCAATGGTTCACTTCAACACCAGCGTGATACAAGGATACAATATCACACTTGCTCCCATGTTCAAGAAAATTCAGCAGGACTCTTATACAACAAGCTTGTTAAGCAGATATAATAAATAAATCATGGGATTCACATAAATTCCAATACAATATTTTGAAAATATTGTAGGGAATACCACAGAAAATATGCAGTGGAATGGTAATACAAGCTACAACACATAACTTAGACACAAACGTAAGGGATTTGCTTAAAACAACCTCATCTACTTAAAAAGCAAAAGTCAAATCCTTTTGTCCCCAAAGAAATTAAGAAATTAAACCAGAAAGAATTACAAGCATTAATATTTTCATCTGGTTTGTGATGAGCGGTGATCTGAGTCATGACTTAGGGTGACGAATTCCTATCTCCATTCACTAACCTATGAAATCTCCTATTAGCTTTCTGAAACATGGAAATAATGTAGTAAATGTAATCACAGTCATTAGGAATATTAAAAATTTGGAGGGGAAAGCAAGTCGACACTGTACAAATATGATCTAGGAAAACCTTACAGACCCAAGGATAACAACGTTCCTCACACTCTCACTTGGTTTTACACACTCATCACAGGCTTATTTTTGCTAAGCTAAAAACATTCTGCTCCTTTAACCCTTCCTGGTAAGGCAGCTTCTCCAGCACTTGATTAACATTTCTGGTGCTTTCCAGCACACTCTCCAATTTCATCAATATCCATTTTCATAACAAGAAGCAAAGTGGACATGATATTCCGTCATCTGCCCTATGCAGAAGTACAATTATCTCCCTCCTTTCTTTTTAGTAAAACCACTGTGACTCGGGCTCTTTTCAGTCTCTGCTTTCCAGAGAAGAGTCTCCAGTCCTGAAGATGCAGTCTGAATAATCTTTTACTTGATATATAGCATTAGCATTTGAATAATTAGTACATTTTCTATAAACACTGCTTTAAGTACAGTGATCCAGATGCGTGGCCTATGGAGTCCTTAACATTATTTTTCCTGGGAAGTTCTTACAGCAATGATTTAGTATTTACTTTCATATTATTATATAGCGATTTCACTTACTACTCCCAACTGATAATCATTTTTCAGACCTTTAGTTAGCTATTTTGAATTCTTTAAATATTTCCACAGACATTAAAATGGGATAGATTTAAGGTAGAATACCATGAGACGCTGTGTTAAACTCTTTAGGAAAGTCTAAGCATATCAAATCCTTGCAAACGTTTTATCAACTGGAATAGTAACCATTGTAAAGAATGGAAATCAGATGTATTTAAGAAGACTGATTTTCTATAAAATCTTATTTATTATCATGTAATAAATATCATATAAATCTTTATTAACTGAATTCTGTAATAGATTTTTCCTTTATGTTTTCCAAGGGAGAAATAAAATTACCTCTTTTTGTTTTATTTGAACATCACACTTTTAAGAGGTACACCCTCAGCTGTCTAAAACCTGCTATTCCAAGGCATGTTAAAAATTAACCTCAGAAGACCATGATGCTTGAGCACAAGTTACTCAGTCTGACCGATTTGAAACTGTTTAATAGTAAGCAAGGAGGATGTTACAGACCATATGTTATGACAGACTTCAAAGTACAGAGTCATGCTCATGTGACAAGAATATATCACTCCTACAAATGCAGGACATACGTCTATTCGGTATGCTGCCTTTTCTTTTTCACTATCAACAAATTTATCATGTCCATTCTAGTGACTCCTGAAATTTTTCTCCTCGTACATATTAAAAATATTTCTTATTGCCTTCAAACCAGCCAGATGCAGATTTTCGTTGTCTTTACCACTTACCAGTTTTAGGAAATTTACATGTTTTTATTTGATTATTAGTGGCTGTCATACAGTATTTCTTTTTTCTATTTGTTATATATAGTTACAAAGTGTGTAAACTCCTGAGGAAAAAAAACCTACAATTTTGATTATTTTTTTAATATTTGGGTACTACACTTCAGAAGTTCAGTTTTGGACTGCAGAACTAAAGAACAATTTGCCTTTTTTAAAAAACAACAAAACAAACAAACAAACAAACAAAAAAAAAAAGAAAAAAACACACCACGCTTCTGTATATGAATCACAATTACATGTGTTTGGTGGGAGAATAGTTTAGGTAACTATCTCTAATTATAAGGTATGAGATACAGACAATGGAATAAAAGACAAACCAAGATCATTGCTTCTCTACTTATATTGCAGCAATCACACAACTCTTCTTGGACTAAACTCTCTTAATCAACAGATGAATGAAGTCTTACGGGTGTATATATCCATGATATGTAACAATTTTCTGATCTAGCACACCCGTAACATGGGTCATATTCAACTCTTACACCGCATTATTATTTCCAAATTCTATAGGGCTTGAAGACAATAAGCAGTAGAAGATAGAATTGATGTATTTCACATTCAGAAACAGATGAAAATTTGGAAGAATGCAGACTGAAAAATAAAATGAAAAGATAAAGGAACTGATTTTCATATTGATGACATTTCAGAATTTTCCACTGGAAGAGATTAATTGACTTTGTTATTAGTTTAGTAAAGATAATCTTCAGCATTATTCTTTATAAGTATATATATTTTTTTCTACCTACATTCATGTTTAATGATAGGCATTGTATATTTTGCAAGTGTTTTGAAACAAGGAATGGCAATTAAACAAGGGATAGCAAACAGACAAAAGATTTTTTAAAATTTCTTTTTAATGAACTGTGCAGCTACAGAGCCACAAAAACATACTTCCAAAAAAAGATTTCCTTGACACCATGCCCCAGAACTCCCTTCTAACCAGAATCATAATTCTTTCTTGCCAACTCAGCCAGTCTAATTTTATCTTCCTGTGTTTGCACCATTCCCACTTGGAAAATTGTAGAAGATGCTGGCAAACAAACGATTCAAGTAAATTCTCACTGTCTGTGCTTTTTGCAATTAGGTTATGAAAAAAAAAAAAAAAAAAAAAAAAAAACAACCCTCCCCCCCCAAAAAAACCATATTCTTAGGATTATATTGTGTGCTATAATCTAAACATGGTTAACAAAAATAAACAAAAACCAACACATACCTATAAAACGTCAGTAAACATATCACGATACCAGTAAAATAGGTATTTTTTAATTTCTAGAACAATTGTTGCTAATGGAAGTGATCACATTCCCACTGTTACTAGGTGTACTTTTAGCCTCAGCATCTATTTATGTACAAAGACTGTAACAGTGATGTAAATGTATTTTATGTAGGATGGAAAAATACTTTTTTAAAGAAAAATGCATTGTTCATGGATCAAATAGTTAATTACTCTTGTTTGAAAGAACAGTTTATGCTATCCACAATTTTGTAAATAACTGGAAGCTTCTTACATAAGGGAGTTTGAATAACTTCAGCTAAGAGTTACTAAACAAATGATAAACTGTATCAGCTGTTGGGCAACAATCACAAAGTACAGTTTGCAGAAAATAATTAAAATGAAACAGGACCTGCTTCACTACTGAATGGTTTCCTACGTGCTTATTTCCACAAAAGCGAAGGCTTCCTGCTTAGACTCCTCTTCCAACAATGGAGAGTATGGAAGATGTTACTAGTATCAGTAAGAACTGACAAAAGAATCACCACTGCAGAACTGCATTTCTCTTTTCACAACCTGCACCTCTCTTTTCAACAACTGCAACCTCTTTTCACAGTTTTTGGAATGACAGATGTTTTCTGCCTCTGCCCCTTAAAATTCTGAAGACCCAAGCAATCATTCTAAATGTAAAGACAGTAAGGTCAGCAAGATAATCAAGTCAGAGCATTTGGTTGCAATACTGAACAGGAAAATTCTCTAACATAATATACTGTACCTTCTGTATTATGATGGTCTTCCTCTTTGGGAAAGAAGACTCTTATTACACCAGTGTTGATATAAATCAGAGGCAAGTTGCGGGAAGTCAGAGTATGGCTCCTCATAGGTTGGCCCGGTGATTTCCTTTTCTCCTTTTGACTCCTTGGCAACCTGGCTTGAAAAATGCTTGCGATTGCATTAAGCAAAGGAAAACAGAGGACCACATCAAAAGCCTGAGCAGAGAGAAGGATCTCATGAAGAAAGTGAGGAGACCCATCAGTGTGGCCTTCGGACAGCTTATGGAATGTTCTTCGTTCGTTTCGTGATATCAGTTTGTGTCGGACATTTTTTGTCACAGCTTTTGTATAAGTTAGAGAAAGAAATCCATGTTGTTGGTGTGAGCCATCTAAAAGTTTTGCAGTTGTCTGTCAAGAAGAAAAAAAATGGTGAAAAAATGTACACATACATCATCAGTCAATTCTCTATTAGTTAAGATGTTTAAGGTTCTATATTTCCTAATGGCTTTCCACCCTCTCTGAATCCCAGAAGAAATTTTTTCCTTTTTTTTTGATGGACAATTCATCCCACAGTGTGTCCATACTTCACAGTATTGTCACCTAAAACTATAAATAATTTCCTAATGATTATTCACACAATTATATTCATTTTAGAAGTAAATCTTACTTGCTTTCACCGTCCTTTATGTATCTGCAAACACCATGGGTGCTAAAGCAACCCTCTGATGCTAATTTCACTCCCTCTAAACATGAGTAGTCAACTAAATACTCTAAGAATTCAGTTGGTTTTGCCCTGATCAATTTTGAGTATTTCAAGAGAATAGCTATAATATGTCTTAAAGCTCATCATTTAAATAAGGTTATATTACACTGTAGTTCAGAAATACCAGATTCCTTCACTTAGGAAGATTTCCTTGATAAATATGACAATTAGATATTTAACTCCCACAAGACAGACATTGAATTTTTGATATTATCTTCGAAAGTCTTTGGGATTTCGGTTATACATTGTTAGTGACTGAAAATTGCAAAAAAAGCAGTAACTATGAAAAATATTATTTTAAGTGTAATTGTTATTTTAACAGTGTAATTGTAACATTTTTAATAGAATTCTCTATGATTGTTCAAACATTACCTTTAATCATTTGAGCACAAATAAAAGCAACTATATAGTGCAAGCAGTTGCTTTTTCAACATCTTCAAATTTTTGATTAAAAATAATTTAAAGTAAATTAAACCACATTAAAAGAGCAAACACCTCTTTCTTAAATAAACAGAATACACAGATTAAATGTAGCTAAATGTTGAAAAAATTGAAGCTTTTATGATTAACTGAATTAAAACAAATTAGAAAGTTAGATTTTCTATAAGATGTGAAACAAATAGAATAAGAAAAGGATTACCAATCAATATTCATGAAAAAAAAAAAAAAAAAAAAAAAAACAGACCACGGAACTTCCACTAACATATAAAGATTCTATACAGTCATTCATTTGTGGAGACAAAGAGCCCAATTCCATATATAAAGTCTTTCATGGATAAACTAATAGGAAGAAAAAGTTTTTTAATATCTCACACTGATATATTCTGACTCAATTAGTAATGATCTAAGCAGGCAAAAGAAAGACACAAACATGAAATTGTTAATTGTTGCATTATCATTATTATATAAAGTAATTCTAAAAGGTTGCACAATTGCATAGTGCAGTAATACAAACCAATTAAATCCCCAAGTACGTATCAGAATTGCATGAACAAAATGCAGTCTTCAGTACTGGCTCTTACGTTAGTCTCTGAACATTACTGTCTGTGCTTATTTTTAACATAAATGAATCATATTAACTGCAGTGGACTGCTGTTACGCACTGAGTTGTGAACCATCAACCTCATACCCATATCTATTCAAAAATGATTAACAGCTACTTCTAAAGAATAAGTGGGAAAAAGCAGAACTTATGTAATCAGTATATACATCTGATACATCTGGTACAAAAAATAGTTAGATGAAACTGAGATTTTTAAAAAACTTTCTCTCTTTTAACCCAACCCAACTGGTATTTGTTAGTGGAAGTCCTGTTAAAAAATAAATAAATAAATAAAAATCTTACAGAGGGAAAGAAGCCAGAGAAATTGCTGAAAGGATCCTGCTTGTTGATGGGTCGAACCAACAAGGTACGTCTGTTTAGCTTGTCAGTACAGGAAAGGAATACACCTCCACATTGCCCCAGAGACCAAGAATCTTCCCCAAGGCTTGAGGTAATGAACAAGGCATGGAAGAGAGGAAGACAAACAAGAAAAAAGAACAAAAAAGAAAATCACCATAAGCAAAAAAATAAAGTTTATGTTAGACTTTCACAGTTCTATGTAACTGCAACACAAAGCCTATGCCATACTCTCTCCAAAAATGTCAAAATTAAAATAGATAAAGCAAAAAAATGGTATTAAAAAAGAAACTTTGTAAAAAATTACCGGTTGTTCTCTGGATTACCGGTTGTTCTCTGGATACCCAGTACCCTGAACTGGTGGAAGGGGATGGGGAGAGAGATGTGGCCCTCACCATCCATGAAGAAATGGTTGGTGACCTGGGACGGCACTTGGATGTGCACAAGTCGATGGGGCCGGATGGGATCCACCCAAGGGTACTGAGAGAACTGGCAGAGGTGCTGGCCAAGCCACTATCCATCATTTATCAGCAGTCCTGGCTATCGGGGGAGGTCCCAGTTGACTGGCGGCTAGCAAATGTGACGCCCATCTACAAGAAGGGCCGGAGGACTGACCCGGGAAACTACAGGCCTGTCAGTTTGACTTCAGTGCCAGGGAAGCTCATGGAGCAGATTATCTTGAGAGTCATCACGCAGCACTTGCAGGGCAAGCAGGCGATCAGGCCCAGTCAGCATGGGTTTATGAAGGGCAGGTCCTGCTTGACGAACCTGATCTCCTTCTATGACAAAGTGACGTGCTGGGTGGATGAGGGAAAGGCTGTGGATGTGGTCTACCTTGACTTCAGCAAGGCTTTTGACACCGTTTCCCACAGCATTCTCCTCAAGAAACTGGCTGCTCTTGGCTTGGACTGGCGCACGCTTCGTTGGGTTAGAAACTGGCTGGATAGCCGGGCCCAAAGAGTCGTGGTAAATGGAGTCAAATCCAGTTGGAGGCCGGTCACTAGTGGCGTTCCCCAGGGCTCGGTGCTGGGGCCGGTCCTCTTCAATATTTTCATTGATGATCTGGATGAGGGCATTGAGTGCACCCTCAGTAAGTTTGCAGATGACACCAAGTTAGGTACGTGTGTCGATCTGCTCGAGGGTAGGAAGGCTCTGCAGGAGGATCTGGAGAGGCTGGACCGATGGGCTGAGGTCAACGGTATGAAGTTCAACAAGGCCAAGTGCCGGGTCCTGCACCTGGGGCGCAATAACCCCAAGCAGAGCTACAGGCTGGGAGATGAGTGGTTGGAGAGCTGCCAGGCAGAGAAGGACCTGGGAGTGATGGTTGATAGTCGCCTGAATATGAGCCAGCAATGTGCTCAGGTGGCCAAGAAGGCCAACAGCATCCTGGCCTGTATAAGAAACAGTGTGGCCAGCACGGTGTGGCTAGGGAGTTGATCGTCCCCCTGTACTCGGCTCTGCTGAGGCCGCACCTTGAGTACTGCATTCAGTTTTGGGCCCCTCGCTACAAGAAGGACATGGAGGTACTTGAGCGAGTCCAGAAAAGGGCTACGAAGCTGGTGAGGGGCCTGGAGAACAAGTCTTACGAGGAGCGGCTGAGGGAGCTGGGCTTGTTCAGCCTGGAGAAGAGGAGGCTCAGGGGTGACCTTATCGCACTCTACAGGTACCTCAAGGGAGGCTGTAGCGAGGTGAGGGTTGGTCTGTTCTCCCACGTGCCTGGTGACAGGACGAGGGGGAATGGGCTTAAGTTGCGCCAGGGGAGTTTTAGGTTGGATGTTAGGAAGAACTTCTTTACCGAAAGGGTTGTTAGACACTGGAACGGGCTGCCCAGGGAAGTGGTGGAGTCACCATCCCTGGAGGTCTTTAAAAGACGTTTAGATGTAGAGCTTAGGGATATGGTTTAGTGGGGACTGTTAGTGTTAGGTCAGAGGTTGGACTTGATGATCTTGAGGTCTCTTCCAACCTAGAAATTCTGTGATTCTGTGATTTTATGTGAAAGGACAACCTATTGCAGGAAGAGATAACGTAAGAAAATAAAAGTTTAATAGACTCCTATTATCCTACAGACTTACCCGTGGATTTTCAGAAGACAGAATGAGGAGGAGAATGATGACAAGAATCAAGAAATTGTGAATGAAAAGCTATGCTCAAATACATTATAAAATCATTGTATTATTTAGAAATATTCGTTATTAAGAATTAAAATGTTGCTTTGTATTGTAATTCTTGTAATCATTCTTTTCAACATAAAAAAGAACAAAGAAAACTATGTTGCTTAGGAAGAATTATTCAGGTAAGCACCTTAGGTTACTAAAGAAATCTCACCAAAAACTTTTGTCTGCATTGTAGAAACATTCCTTCAGAATGTCCTGACTGCCAGCCTTCCCCTGGTCTGGAAGACAGAACGTTCACCTTATCTATTCTCTGCTTTTGGCTTTAGTTCATAGAAATTTAATGACAGAGAAGGTTATTCTGAAGAGATTATGAAATGTAAATAAAAACAGTACCAATTTGGTCATGTGGAATGACTTGAAAAAAATAAAGAAACCTCAATATAGCATTAGGCAACAAGAACACTCTGAAATTGATTTTTTTTCCAATGAGAGCATTATACTCCTGGAAGTGAGGTATCCTCTCTCAAGCACTGCACAAACTCTGTAGACAATGCAGCTTGTTAAGAGCTTCTGGCTACTGGGATTCCAATGCTTTTTAAAGCAGCATGACTTGCTTTAATAAATAAATAAATAAAATAAAGTACAAACTTTGATTATCAAATATTACCATATGTTCAAACAATATTTATAACTCAGGCAAAAGAACAGGAATCGGATTTGTTTGTTTGTTTTAGACTGTTGATTAGAAAAAAAAGTCTCAGAAATGTCAGTAACTTATCTAAGTTGATATTAAATCTCCTTCCTACACAGGCAAGGATAAGGAATGTCCAATAAAACCATGCATTCACAGGCTTTTAAGTCAACATGATTTGTGCTTCTAAATAGTTTTGTCATTTTCAATGCCAAAGAATTGTTCTAAAGCTTTCATTTATTTTTTTCTCCCAGGAAATAACACAACAGCTATCCTATTTCCTCTCAATTTCTGTCTCTTAGAATCTGTTGAGCTGTAACAGCAAACAATGACCCAGTTGATCAAACACTCCATAATTATCTTTCATTTGTGTGCTCATGGCCAATACGTGCTATAAGAGATACGCAATATCTCTACAGAACTGTGCATTTGGGTGCCAAATTAATACAGTTACATATCTGCACCAAACTAAACAAGATTTGCTAAGTGACAAGATATATAGTAGCTCTAACTTCCTAGCCTAAATGTACATAATATTGATGCCATACTGGCTGACATTAATGTCTGAAACGTTACTGAGGCGTCTCTGCAAAACACTGTACCATGCCACAGAAGCAGAGATGATCAGCTTAGTTCCATCCATTACTGTGTTGCTTGGCAAAAGAAATAACTTGATTTGTTAGGTAATTATTTTTAATATGTAAAAGTATGGCACCACAAAACACTAAATATTGGCAAATTGATAAAGGTAATTTGTCATGAAATGGTATTTAAGAAATTTCCCATTCAAAAGTTCAGCTAAAATAAATGATTTTTGTCAATGGACCAACAGAGAAGCAAAAAATGCTTTCCTAATTTGTAATGATTTCCATGTGTATTTTTTTTTTTCAGAATTGGATACAATTCTGAGAAATTCTGATTTTGCTTACTTAAAAAGATAACATCTATCTAATTTTAAAGAAATTCAACAACAATCTTAAATTCAAGGTAAGAAATAAGGAAAAAGAAAAAAACGCCTCATTTCACACTGACATTGTAACAGAGTAACTGCCAGGAATTACCTGTTTCTGTAATGGTCAATGTTGAAGCTTTCTATTTTACATTTGATTTTGGTATACACATCCTGCATGTCCACTGAGGCACTGAGATCTTCCAATTCACTGACAACACAAACTTCTGCAAAAGTCCAAGGAGATAAAAAACTATTAATCTGAAACCTGTAACTTTGAAAGCATAGAAATAAACCTGGGAAACTGATGTCATAAATAGGATGATGCTAACTTGACTCACAGTTTTTTCACACAGCACTCTTTTATTCAACTGTCATAATGACAGGAACCAGAAGAAATCCTATAATCCAAACTGTTCTATACTAAAGCGTAGAGCGACTTATTTATGGGTGTTTTAATTCAGGTTTTCATAGTATAATTGCTGTAAAAAATACAAAGATATTTGATATTTACTCCAACTACATCTGAGATTTCTTTCTCTCAGGTAATTTTTATCAAAGGTTCAAGTATATCTCTTTGAAAATTAATTTAATCATTAGTCTCCTTATATTTTCACAGTTCTATGATTAACAATGTTAAACTGTTAATCATCAGTTTCCTAAAAAAACCATATCTGAAGTCTTTCAGTACATTTACAGAATATGAGTTCCTTTCAAACAATTACTGTCCAGATGATAATCACTGTAATGTCAAATTTAAAAAAAGCTAATTGTGTTCCACACATATTTCTATTTTTAATATGAAGTTCAACCTTCCAATGACTTTATTTATCATGTGTGATCTGTGATGAAAAATAATCTGTGGTGAAAATAATCTGTGATGATTTTTTGAATTTATCAATGCAAAACTACATGCTTATAAATGGACACACACAAAAAACAACTAAATCATACAGAAATGGAACATGGTTACTATTAAAGCAAAAATGCAGTATTCTATTAAGTAAAATAATCAACTTATTTCCAATTTAATATAATCATCTTTCCATATGGAAAGGGAAGTTTATGCCAAAGAACAATGCTGAATTATTTTTACATGCACTAACCTAACTCCAGCTTGTTGCTCAGATTCAACCAATTATTTTTCTATTAAATAATGTCTAATATTACCAATAAACGCTCTGTAGCTAATACTGTGTTGTAAAATAACGCATGGAACTTAAAATTGTACATTAAGGGGAAAAATGTTGAATACCTGTCCCATTATTTCTAGGATCAGGAGCAAACAATTTTATAGTAATTTTTGGCAACATCCACTGCATCCACAGGCTGACACGTCCACTTGAGACTCCAATATTACTTGTTGTTTGTTCCAATGTAATAGAGTCGGAGAATGGAGAGTCATCACCACCCTGAAGAGAATCACCCTATAAAACAGAAGTAACAGCTGAGAAAAGAATATTTGCTTTTCACCGCTGCCCATTTTTCTTCTGTCTAAAGTGATGTAGACCCACCAAATTACATACATGTAAATACAAGCAGAGTCACTGACAGTGCATTTGAATTAAGCCATTTTTTTAATGTCAGGAAAAAATAGAACAAAATATATTATCCTTTTTTTTTGTTGCTGTTGTTTTTAGGTAGAAATAAAAATTATGTGGTAAAATGGTGATGTTCAATGACATCATTGCACTTGGTATAGGGAGCTTTCCTCAATAGCTTACACCAATCTTGCAGGAATTGAAAGGAATATTCTGACGTGCAATGGGAAAAGAGAAGTATGTGTATATCTGAAGGGCAAAAGAAGAAAAGAGTTGTTGGAGGTGCTAAATGGAGAATATCCCAGTACGTCAATAACATTTCCATACTGCATATATGGCATTAAACTTTTTTTTTTTCTTGTAACTGCTTGGGAAAATGATTTCACCAAGTAATAGCTGTGTGTAAGAACTGAAAGCATTTTAGTTCCAATGTTTAATGCTTTTCTGTTGTTTAAAAAGTTGATTGTCACTTGCAGTATTCTTCAATAAATGAACTGTTGATAAACGGGCTTGTAGAAGCTTCTGTGCCACCATTAATCCTTACTCATTCCCTAAAATAGGGAATCGGCAAACAAGACATAGAAGTCTATGTTTTCTTAAAGACAGCATGACATATAAAAGACATACTGAAAATCCTACTAGGAGGGCTTATCGGAGACCTGCAGACAAGTCCTGATAATTCTTCATAGGACAACTGAAAAATTCACCAGCAAGGGGATTTCACCAGAACTTTCCTTTGCCAAAACTTACTGGGTCCACAGAGGAAAGAAAAGATGCAGATGTACAATTGCTCCTCAGTTCTTAGTATTTACAGACTGTTAAACTCAATGCAATTGACACACAAGTCACTAGTGAAAATCAGAAGCCACTAACAATCCCCAGCACCTTCACTTGTAACCCCATCAAATGCTGCTAGTTTCCTTCAATATTCAAGCATAAATGGAAAAGAAAAAGGTATTGCCACTTTGAATCATTAAGATCAAGTTGTTTTTAACATTTTCGACAAATAAACATCCAAACTTTTCATGAATGCTTTGAGGATTACAAAATATAAATTATGATGAACATTCTTAGGAATTTTGAGATTTACCTAAATATTAACCATGATGATTTATATGGGAAACAGCCTAAAATCAGACACACATAGAGACTGCACAGTTTGACTGAATCTACTTTAATCTGTCAGGCAAGATGTGCTAATAAACTCACTTCAGTTCTGGAAAAAAACTTACTTTCAGTAGCAAAATCTAAAACCTGACATTACTTGACTCATTTTGCAGCCCAAGACCACGAATATGGAAATTCTGTTAGCAATCTATTTTCTGGATGGGTAGAACTTATCCCAGACCAAGCAAAATAGCTCATATGGAAGCATTTATGTTGATAAATCACATTTTCAATCAACTCAGGCCTACAGTTTAATTACAGGATTTCTATCATGTATACATGTTCTCTTATCACCATCCCAACCGTAAGACAAGACAAAAAGGTAGGTCAAAATCTTTCAGAAGTTTTGTATGCAGCATGTTATGACTTTGGGCTATTTGATAGACACCAAATGGAGCAGCTGACATCGTGCTGTTAGAATTTATTACATAATGAAGAATACAATTACTTTTTCCATCTTCTTCAGAGAAACACTGAACGACAGCTTCTATTTCAAGCTTTCAGCTTTAAGTCACTCAAATTAACATTTTCTTTTTTTTTTTTCTTTTTTTTTTCTGCAAAACTTTTAGAGGACACAAATAGAAAGAAAAATAAAGGTATTTTATCAGTGTGCAGCTACCTCTATCCTTTAAAAACCTACTGATACCTATTAAGGTGGATAAGACAACTGTCAAATCACTAACATACAGAGCTTACCTCTCCAGATATTCATTCATATGACAAAAGGAGAGCTTGTGCACCTACAATATGTTACTGGAAATGAATACCTACCTAAATGTGAGACTACAGTATCTGGAACAGTTCAACAGATATAGTATGATGCGCTGATATGAAAACTAAGATTCATTTCACCTTTAATTTTCCCAGTGACAGTGGTTTTGCATTAAAGAAATGCATGAAACCAGGTATAAGCACGACTGCTTACAGCTCTGAACAGACTACTTGTAGAGTCACTGCTGACTGTCTTTTGAAAAATTGTTATGCTACAAAGAACTCCAGAAAATCAGCTGCTAATTGAGGCTTATTAGCTCTCCTCCCTTTCTGGCTTCCCTCCCTGTTCTTTCTTGTTTGAGCACTACACCATATTCTCATTGAACAAACTTCCTTACACAAAACCACCTGAATCCCTCTCCAAGACACGGACTTAGCAAGACCCTTTTGCGTTTATCATTTGTTTATTCCTCCTCTTTCTGTTTTTCTCTTACATTGACTGTAAATTTAGATTATTAATGAATAAAAATTGGGAAACAACCACGGAAAGTGTCAGGCCTGGCACTCTCCAAACATGTGAAAGGATACAAGGAGAACAGCCACTTCTCCCTGTCTGTTGTTACCAGTTCTCCCTTCTCATTTATCAGAGGGGGTACACTTCCTTGGTCTTCTCTCTCTGACCAAGGTACCTATAGAATTCCTTCTTGTTATTCTTTGCATCCCTTTCCAAGTTCAATTCCATTCTGTGCCTTGGCTTTCATGGTCCCTACACATCCAGACAGCATCCCTGTACTCTTCTCAGGCCACACGTCTCTGCTTCCACTGCCTGTGCATTTCCTTCTTACACCTCAGTTTGCCTCCAGCCTGCCTCTCCTCAGCTATCTACTATGCTTACATGCAAAGATATAAAAAGCAGGAGAGGAAATGTATTCTTCCAGGACCTGAATGAACACAACAGTTTGAGAACCCCATTTTAATCAGTCCTTATTTGTAAGATCCTCTTACCAGAGAAGCCCCATCCTATGTCATGACTGCAGCTTCACGTCATTCAGCATGGCATTCATTCTGAGAGGTTCAGTTTCTGCCAGTACATTCCTTTCTCATTGTGTCTTTTGTATAACTTACCTGAACAGTTCTTTGACACACTGCCTTTCAACAACTTCCCACACCTTTGTAACTAGCCTTTGAATGATACTCCTAAAAGATGATGCTTCTGTTTTTGGAGTCCCATTGTGTCTGGTGACAAGAGTACTTTAGAAAAGGGGGGATCCTGCAAGCCAGGCAGCTGTGGAGGAATCAGCCAGCCAAGGACAACCTGCCATAGCTGATATCCTCAGATGAATTTCACAGGATATCAAGAAATGCAGGCCAGTTAAAGGTCAAGGAAATGGAAGAACAATACTTATTTAAACCTGAGATTGTTTATTTTCAGTTCAAGTCAAAGTTGAAAGCAATATCCATGTGTTGTGGACTGATCTGCTGCTCTCTATTCTTTTTCATTTTATAAAAAGCATTTTCCTTTTTATTTTTTATTTTTCGAGCTGGAGCATTTTTGAAGTTCTTTTTGTACGACTGGCACATTTCATTTGCTAGACTGCAACTTACAAACTGTGATGGAGGGGGTAGGAGTGAGAGACAGTCCCCTCCCTCCCCATTCACTCTCACGCTAGACACGTTCCAAAATGCTTTTTGTATGAAAATGAACTCTGTTCTAAAATGTTGGCAGATCTCTACATTTCTGATAATAAAAAAAAAAACAGAAGACAACAATAGTAAATTAAACATTAAGTGGTACACTTAACAGCACATACATACTGCCACCATGGCAATTTTTTAATTTTATACTTTGCTGGTTCTTTTTCATAATGTAACGTGTTTAGATGTTTCATGCATTTTTTAAACTTTTTTTTTTTTATTATTATTCTCTACAGAGAGCTGTTTTTGTTTAGTGGTTTGAGAATATAGATAACTTTGTTCTGCAGAAAACTGAGGGAATCATTTTCCCACAGTTTAAGCTTATTTTTCTGTAGCTATTAAATGATGTACTTCACAAAAGTATCAGCCAGTTGATAATTTTGGCACAAGGTTAATTGTAACAGTATTTTTGAGATTCTTGAAGAACTACAGTTATATAGCATAAACCCAGACATATATAAAAAGCAAATTAACTCAGGAATGTGCAATCAAATTTAAAAGCAGCAAACCCTGAATTTTAGGGAATGTGTTCCCTACCAACTTCCAAGCACATGAAAAATGTGAATTTTTATCAAAAAACAGTTACAGGGACAGGCCTCAATGTATAATTAGAAACTGCTTCTTCCTTTTCTACATACCTAAGGCTTTGGAACAGGCTGTATATCTGATAAACTATGATAAAAAAAATACACAGGTGAGGAAAAGAGGCCAAGATGCTTGCAGTTTCCATTGATGTTGCTGGAGCAAAGCTTATACTGGAACAATTCCAGTTATGTTTGTGCTTATGCTTGTCTGATTTGCAGATGTTTCTGACGTGAAACTCTGCAGTGTGTGAGGTGGATTTATTAAAATAAATTCAAATGCTGTAGCATATAATTGTGTAGACGTAGAAAGAAAACCAGTCCTTGGACATCTAGGAATCAAGTGGAGGCTGTTGATATAAAACACCAGTGCAAAGAAAGTATCTTGATCTGTGAAGCAAGCAATGTTATCAGAAATAAAGGAACTATGAACCTCTGGCCAGAGCCTTAACACCAAGGGGCTGTTTTCATGGCAGAGTAAGTTGGGGGTCTGACACCTGGACCTGCAAGTGCTAGGATTTTAGGGCTTGTTTGATCACAGGGACTGCAAAACCTAACAAGGGACTCAACTGTGTCATGCTTAGCTTTGCTCCCCAATTCTGTACTCAGGCTAGCGATTGCTCACCTGGTATTCCAAGTCACTTATGCATTTTACCACTTGCACTTGCTAGCTTGACAACAGAGCTAAAACTGCATTCAGCTGAGGCTTACAGGGATAACCTCTTCTGCTTGCAGCTATGCCAGCTGAAGAGCTTATCAACAGACATCCCCAGCTGCACATCGCTACGTCCCAGTCAAAGGTTACAGGCTCCTCCTATCTTCTACTTCAGCAGTTCAATATGAACATACTATCCACATTTTTTCTACCATTCAAACATACACAAACAGTTGAATTGGCCCATTCTCTCTCAGTAGCATGAGTAACACAGATGGATCCTTTGAAGGCAGAAGCTGCTATGTGGCTATCCTTTGCGGTGAAAAATGGAGATTACATTTCTTCTAAACTTTATATTAATGGTATTGTATCCTAAACCATTGAGCAGAGTCACAGGGATTGAAAAAGTGATGAACTGCAGTAGCTGAAGTCTTTTGTTTTAATAAGCTCAAATTCTTAGAATTTTTTCACTGAAAAACTAAGAAAATGAAGTGAAAAGACAGACTGTGCTCTTGTTTCTCATGCAGTTTCAATTTTCGTTTTGCATTTTCAGCACCCAGCGTGGTATTGTTAAATATGTTTATGCATTAATTTTCCTCTCTGTTTCCAGATCTACAGAAAAATCAAGCCAGAGTCAGAAACACTGAGCTATTTTCCCACAACTTCTCATGCCAAGTCCTAAAATATACAATTTAATTCTTTCACCAATTGTTGCAAATTGACCAATATACTGAGTTTATTTTCTTAGCAGAATTTATCTTTGTTCATCAGGAAGAACCAAACATATGAGGCCTTCATCCTTGGCCTGCCTAAAGCTCAGGGATGATCACAGTTTGGCCACACTACTGCTATGCCTTATCAAAATAACTTCTGCGTTCTTGCTCAATCACTGAGTTTCCCCAAGGACTAAACACTTCTACCACTGTTTGTACTTAAGTAAACAGTAACAAGTGGCCTGTTGTAGTCTGTACTACCTTTGCTCTTGGTGTTCCAAAGGAGGGATGGTAAAAATGATTAACTGTTTCCATCCCTCCAGTAGTTATAAGCCTCTCATGTTTCCCTCTCTTACCACCACCCAGACTAAAATTCAGTAAGCTAGGTAGCTTTATCTGCATTGGACTGTGGTATTCCCTATCAACCTGTCAGCACGGGAAGAATTATATACAACTTAAAATATAAATCATCCAGGGACCATATAAACAAATTACTTCTTTTACTTTTTAATACAAACAGTTGTGAGAGTTTGCTTTCTTCTTACTCTTTTATAGCAAGTCCATTGCAGCTGAAAGAAGCTTTTAGAAAAAATCATGTCTCCCACAGAACAAAGCACATTAACTGTAAAACCTCTGAAGTTAAAAAAAATGTACCTATTGTAGTGAATTATTTTTGTTTGACAGATTGCAAAATTTCAATATTAAAAACTGTAGGAACATGTAAACAAAATAAAAACTGATAAACAAAACACAAACAAGATTTCCCAAAGTCTTGGAAAATGTCCCTAAGCCAAGCCTGGAGATGAATATATTACTGTTTAATTACTCCATATGCTTTGTTGCTGTTAGTCTGCAATAATGGCTATAAAAATAGCTGCAAGCTTAAACTGTGGCTCATGCACTCCATTTTGATATATTACCCCCTCCATTTCTTCCATGAAAAATCCTAGTGTTACAGTAGTCTGAATACAAGTCATAACTGACAAACATAGGACGGTATCTTCCAGTTCAAACAACAAGGACTAGCTTCCTTCCCACATTGCTTGTAACTTTAAGCTGATACAAAGTACCTCCAAATTTCTGAAGATCATAATATGCCTCTATCAGTAATCAATAATGGCATTTTGGAGAATGTAAAGAAGTGCATGGTATTTAATCCGAGATGAAAAGTATTCTTCTATTTCTCAGAGTATTTGCAAGTTGTCTTCAGACCTGCCAGTATCAAGACAGCAATCAAGCAAAGTTCTGTTGGTGTTAGGGTCTCCTGGCCAGTGAGCACCAGTACTGTAACTGGCTCATGTGCACTTACTGATCCCCTGAAGGAATTCAGACCCTGTGGGAAGGGAAGAGAGTAGTCCAGTTCTAACCAGGAGCAACACACAGGAATTAATCAGACCCAGGAAAAAAGTGGAATGTTGCTCCAAACTTCTCAGCTGCCTCCACCTTCCCTTTTCCCTCTCCTATTCCCTGGAAGCATGCCTTTTTCATTCATCCCCTGCTTCCACGCAGAATCACTTATTATCAGTTGGTTAACTTTCCTGACATCTCAGTTCCACCAATCATTATTTCTGTGAGGTATTAAAGATAATTTCTGCCTTCTCTCCAAACAGCAATCCCTCTCCATGGCTCAGATTTTCTGTACCAGTCCGAAGAGTACTTGAAGACACTTGGAAGTACTGAAGAGTACTCGATGATATATGGAGCTGATAAGTACTGGGTTACACCCCCCACTCTTTTATACATTTTTGAAATTAAAATTATTTTTTTCAGAAGGCACTCTGAAAAATACTCAGCTCTCAACTGAGGGATCTCTCAACAAGATAATGCAATTGAGTTTTAAAATACTTTATTGGATTTCACCAATTACGCTCTTATGAACAAATTGGATCTCCAGATAAAATCTTATGTCTAAAATAGCTGTCATATGCAATGATACATACGTAGACAGACCATGAAGGACTATGCTTTCACACCAGACCCACAAGAAAACCTTGGCCTAACTAGAAATAGCATGATATAGCAGGCTGACATCTGTAGCCCATTAGGCAAGTTGACAGGTAGAACTAGCTGCTGTACTTCACAGAAGACAAAACAATCAAAAAAATCTGTCTCCATTTCCTGCCTGCAAGGCCTGTTGACTTACTTTGACTACTTCTGGGGCAGAGGAATAGCTGGACAACACTTCCTCTCTGTACAGATGCCTCTCAGATGCACCTTTACTTCTATAATAGGAGGCCATGCATATTTGAACATATAAAAAAAGTTACTTTTTTTCAAATAAAGTCTATAGAGATTATACCTAAGGCCTTCAGCAGAATAAAATAGTCCAAAGTAGCAGCTGGAGACAGCAGAAGAGACCAGGTTCTCTCTCTCATCTTCTTATTCTTCCCTCTTCAAATAAGGAATTAGAATTTCATGATCACACTATGTTAAAGCAAGGTATGGTGATTACAATTAAATTAGTAAAAGGAAACTAAGTAATTAATTACTCTCAAAGGACAAATGTTTTTCACTGGTTAAAAAGAATGAGGGAGAAGCATTCCCTAGCTTATTTTTCAATACATATTTTTTTTAATTCTCAACATGTCTTACCTCAAAGAACTGGACAGCAACCATGTCATTAATGAAAATCTAGCTTGTACTTTGATATACGTTGAATAAGTTCAGAGACAGCCACCAACTGCAGAAGCAAATGTGTTGTGGAAATACTGCCAACCATTATGTTCCCCTTTATTTAACTTACATTGTCTAAAATAGTCCATTAGAACTGTGAGAAGACAGTATGGTTCCTTTTATTATTTCTCACTGGTTGGCCAAGTGTGTTTCTCCTCCCTCTTTCCCTTTTCTGTCCCCAGCAGTAATACAAAACTCACAGATAGCAGGACTGTGCACAGCCTCAGGAACAATGTTAGCTACTTGTCACAGGATGATCCATGAACGATCATTTCATACCTTCAAAATGCCTTGAAATTTATTTTTGTTTCACTGTGCAAAACTGACTTTCACCACTAACTTCCTTCAAGTGATCACAAGCCCCATATCAAGGGAGAACTTATAAATGCTAATAGCACCCACAAATTCAAATACAGCTTGTTTTATAGCTACCAGTGTCACAGGAATCGAAACTCTTACTTGACTTTCTATACCAAAGATTCTCTCCAAATCCTTTTTTTTTTCAACAACAATATTTCTAAACCTTCTCCTTTTTTTTTTTTTTTTTTTTTTTGTTACTGTAAATTTAAACCCTTGCATGCCCTACATACTGTTTTCAACTTAATCACAATACACTTAATATTCCCACCCAGTTAACCAGAAATGGATTAAGATTCACTTCAACTGCTGGGCCAAAAACATTACCCTCCTATACTTAAATAACTTTGTGAATCCTTTCCTGACAATATCAAATTTAGCCTTCTAATTTTCATTTTGCATTTCTGTAAAAGAACTTCCAACATCCTCACATATCTAGCTACATATCATTGATTCTATGATTCTAATAATAGTTTGGGTTGGAAGGAACGTTAAAGATCATCTGGTTCCAACCCTCCTGCCATGGGCAGGGACACCTCCTGCCAGACCAGGCTGCCCAAAGCCCCATCCAGCCCAGCCTTGAACACTTCCAGGGATGTGGCACCCACAGCTTCTCTGGGCAGCCTGTGCCAGTGCCTCACCACCCTCTGAGTGAAGAATTTCTTCCTAACACCTAATCTACATCTCCCCTCTTTTAGTTTAAAGCCATCCCCCCTTGTCCTGTCACCACCCTCCCTGAGTCTCTCTCCAACTTCCCTGTAGGCCTCCTTTAGGTACTGGAAGGCTGCAATGAAGTCTACCTGGAGTCTTCTCTTCTCCAGGCTGGACAACCCCAACTCCCTCAACCTTTTTTCATAGAGGTGCTTAAGCACCTCAGTCACCTTTGTGGCCCTCCTCTGGGCTCGTTCTAGTACTTTCATGTCCTTCTCTTGCTGGGGGCCCCAGAGCTAAATGCCGAGCTATAGCTGGGGTCTCATGAGAGCAGAGCAAAGGGGGAGAATCACCTCCCTTGCCCTGCTGGCCACACCACTAGTTTTGATAGAACCCAGGATACGGTTGGCTTTCTGGGCTGCAAGTGCACATTGCTGGCTCCTATTGAGCTTCTCATTAACCAGCACCCCCCCAGGTCCTCCTCCTCAGGGCTGCTCTCAATCCACTCTCTGCCCAGCCTGTATTTGTGCTTGGGATTGCCCTGGCCCACAAGACCTTGCACCTGGCCTTGTTGAACCTCAAGAGGTTTGCACAGGCCCACATCTCAGGCCTGCCCAGGTCCCCCTGGATCACATCCTTTGCCTCCAGCATGTTGACCACACAGCTTGGTGTCATCAGCAAACTTGCTGAGGGTGCACTCAGTTTCACTGTTAATGTCACCAACAAAGATTTTAAATAGTGCTGGTCCCAATAGTGAGCAACATCACTCACTACTGATCTCCACCTGGACATTGAGCAGTTGACTGCAACTCTTTGAACGTGTGTGCTCTCCCACCTCACTGTCTCCATTAAGCAAATGACACCTGCCTTGGTATGTTTTTCTGCCAGCGTATTTGCGTATCTCTTGTGCCTGCCTGTTCTTCTGGACTGCCTTCCTACTCTGGCCATAGATGGAACAACTTGGCCTGAGAGCTTTGAATGGAGATGGACAGGAGCTTCATTCCTCTATCACTCTTTCAGGCATATGATCTATATGGTTTCACACAAAGATTTTCTCCTGTTTGCATCTTTTTTCTTTTTTTTTTTTTCATACCTTAAATAATAATATCCTCCAAGCACAATCAATCTTTTAAATTTCTTTATATTGTCTAGCATAAAGATACACTCCTTACAAAGCAATTTTCAAATCTTGATTGTAAGGTGCTATGTCAAGTCTAAGTCCTCCATTACGAAAAAAGTCCAATATTAATGACATGTGTTTTAATATGACTTTCTGTTCTAACAAGATTGAGATGCTGATCCCAGCTTCAGAGTGGAAAAAGGCTGAACACAAATTTTACTATTGGTCTGTTAGCTACTTCACCAAACTTCACGTAGATCAGGAGAAAATTTATTTAGCTAGAGCACAGTATTTGTTGAGAATAGGAAGAAAATGAAAAAACGATGAACAATATTTTGCAAGTAGTAGGATGTGAATGCTGAACTTGGACCCACATTGCCAAAATAATCTTGGTAACATATGGATTAAAACAATTACTGAATCAGTTTCAAGTAATTCTCTAAGTACAGCATGTACTCTAAATACTTCTGTCTATATAGAGGGTAAAAAAAATGTTATTTATAAAGCTGGTGGTTTCTCATTTTAATGTAAAAGGAAGTTGATGTTAGTAGGTGAAAAAATTCTACTTTTGTGGACATACTGTTTTCTTACTGTTATTGCTTATCTTAAGTTTTGTATCCATGGCAAGATTTTTTGCAACAGAGTTCACATGCACACAGAAAGACACCAAAACACAGGCTAGTCAAAAAATTTAGAAATTAATTTTAGTGAAATGACTAAAGAACTAAAGCTTCATCTCTAACACCCTTTAATGAATTACTTGTGTGTATGTGCATGCATGTCATGCATATGTTATAGTAAGCACTAGCAATCACCATTTTATTCTCTCCAAAACCTGGAATTAATACAAGCCACACATCGGGTTAAAGCAGTCCTGGTCCAATGTTGTTGAACTATGGAATTGCGGTTAGCATTCAACTACCAAGTATTTGACTGTGTCTCAGAACCTCCAGGTACCCCTAAATCACTGTGGTTATCCTGAGAATGGAAAGAATTGAGCATTGCATACCCATTACAAAATACCAGCGTACCTTCATCTCATCTTATGCGTTTAGAGGTTCTTGCTGGAGCACAAACAAGGCCAACTAATTGATGTAACTAGTAAGCCTGTGAGAGGCACTAAGAAAATCACAAATACTTGGCCTATTCAGTTGCATAGGTTCTTGTGACCAACCACTCTAATGCATCGGCTAGCTGGTGAGCTAATGACAGTCGTGGATGACATTTAACAACGTACTTATGCTGACAGAAGAATTAGCCGTCTTTCCTCCGCATGGGAAAGAAGCAGAAGTCCTTCCCATGCCTCAAAATAACATTTTACAGTTTTAGGCACACACAGAGATTAAGATCAGGTACCAGTTTGCTCCAAGCAGTTATGCAGTGCTGCAAATTAAGGAAGCAGAAATGGATAAAAACAAGCGGCCAATCTTTCTCATATTTGAAGCTGCATACCAAAATCCTCATGTGACATAGTTATGAAAACACCCCTGAGACAAGGGACAGCTGGGACAGTGGAAGAAGCAGAGCTCCCGAAGTAGCTCACAGACGGAGGATAACAGTGCCTGGATGGATCTGGCATGAGCGCACAACTGGGTAATCTGCAATGCCAGCCTTGGGAGTCTCCACATCCCTGGTACCTCTTCTGGCTCGTCAACAGATACTACATGCAGCAGCTCTGCAGTGTCTCAGTCTTCATTTTGACTGGCTTCAACATGACAGGCTGACTGCCTGAAGCTACCTGGAATGACTCACATGCAGCTCAGGTACCACAGGTACTTCAAAAATACCAGTTACTATCCTAATAACTCTGGACTTGAAAAATACCTTATGCTTCTTGATCTGAAAACACTAACCATAATTTTCTTACAAGAGTTAATATTCATTCAGTTCAAAGAGAAACAATTCAGACAAATAAAAGACATAGGAGAAATACTGCAACCATTTTTTTTTCTACACCAAACAGAGCAATGATGTATCTATCCTTCATTGGCTGATCAGGAGCAAAGCTACTTTCCATAGGGACACCACTACTCTTTATTGATCCTTTTCATTTGTACTTGACTGAACTCTGTATCTTGTAAATCAGTATTCATGTGATTTTTTTTTTTTTTTTTTTTTTTGGAAAACTTACCTCTGTAGTGGTCCCAATGTCAGCTGATGGGCTGTATGTGCTGGTATCTGGTGGAGCAGTACCAACACTACTTTTAACTGGAGAGCTAGGAGGAGCAGGTCCTGTCATGGTTTCAGTATAAACAGAAGACTGATACAGAATTCCCTTCCTCTGAATTTTATTCCAAACTTTACTTGTAATCTCAGCCAGTTCGTACAAAAGCTGCACCTGAAAGAAAAAATAAAGGAAGAATTTCTTAATGAGGTAGGGGAAGATCATCAAAATCAAAGTCCTCCAGTGAGAATTAAAACATAGAACTGAAATCCTCAGAATCTATAAAGTTCTGATAAGCATCTACATTGCAATTAAAATAATTAACAGCAGTCACAGTATAGCGATGTTGATAAAAATAATCAGCTCTTTGTCTAATAATCCAGTATGTAGTTCATAAAAGTACAGCCAATAATCTGTGCTTGTAAAATTTTATTAACATAAATTTTAACAATTAAACAAAGGTAATTTGTAGCATACTTCATATGTATAGATACTGCCTCTAGAAAAATGCAAACATACAAACTTTACGAAATAATAACAACACAAAATTTATTCATTTAAATGGTATTAAAATAATGATCCCATGCAGCACATGAAACTGTTCTATGTTTATCTGTGTTATCATTATTAAACTCAACAGTCTCCTGGCATATGTCATTCCAATATTCAGAAAACACACTGTTTAACTTGCACATTGTTTGACTCAGTTCTAAGATATTTACATAAGTTTTTGTAAATAAGCATTAATCACGGAATTTGTATGACAACATACTGCAATATACTGTATAAAACAAGCTCAGGGAAAACTGCAAACAATATATAAGCAGATCCACAGCTGGATACCATACCCAACTTGCCATTATAAAAAATGGAAATTCTCATATTTATAAGAACTTTAAGCCTCAGGACACATCTACTCTATGAAGCTGGCTTCTTATGTGGGCAGAACAGATGCAGAAAAACACTGCTGTCAATCTACATTTGATATAAAACAGTACTTGATTTTGTGCGTGAGAGTGTGTGATGAAGTCTCAAAGAACATGCTACAGTCCTTTCTTAAGAGGTGAAGTGCTGGAATTTTATAAAAACCTTCTTAGTTCATCTTGGGTTTTCTTTTGAAGTTTCAAGGCTTACACTGAGCAGGTCATACACACTTTTGACAGAATTTTTCCTTACAGGAGATAAACTTCTCGGTACTTTTTTTTTTTTTTTTTTTTTAAATCTTCATATATGGTGCAATCTATAGACAAACAATAATGGTGGCTGTTTTCACTTAATAAAAAAACTCCTTTTAGCTTCACTTTAAAAGGTTTCATGTCTGTAGCACTTTGATATGCAGTGGTAGCCTTTAAATTGCTATTCACAAATTTCCAAGTTTTCCTGAGTTTCTTCCATATAACTTAGGAAGATCAACTAATAATGTCCATCTGATTGATTGAGTAATATAATATTAACTGGTGTTGACACTTTGCTGGCAAAAAAATCTCTAGAAAATTAATAGGATACAGGCACGCATCCAAATCATACATGCTTGCAGCCTCCCCTCCCTCAAAATATTTATTGGTCAAGAGACGAAAGGATAATTTAAACTATGCTTCTCCTGAAGAAGCAGGGCTTCCAGAAATTTAATTATGCTACTACTGTTCATAAAGACCCAAAATGACACAAAGGAAGAAATGATGCAACTTCTCTGTTTACATGCATGCTATTGTAAATCCTGAAGAGGTTTGTCATCAGATAATCCAGAGTTTAGACCTTACTGGGATTACAACAGTCATAATCATTAAAGCTAATAATTACTTATGTTCTCAGAGAGATTTTTAAAAATTTCAGAGGGTGGAATTCTTACATCTACTCTGAAATAGCGGCTATTTCAGACAGCTATGGTCACCTTTCAGACTGTTGCCAGCAACCCATAAGCCAGTAAGTGTGAACCTAATGAACTTTATCATCTGAAATCAGAGACAAAGCAACAAGTTCACTAAGAAAAAAGGCACACTTTGATTAGGAGATGATTTTCATAGAGATAATTTAAAAAATAGAAACTACATAAAAGCCACGCTACCATACCTCTTTGAAGAGAAAAGACACGTCTATATGTTAAAAAACAAACAAAAACAAACAAAACCACCTCTCACATAAAGAGCTGAAGCTGTCTTTGATTATTTTTTAATACTCTTAATTTTACCTCAGCAGTTGTTACTCATTCAAATTGAAGGATTTCTTCAAGTTTTGAAGACCATTCCTCATAATATCAGAAGAGCTAATGTAAGCGTAAGGTCTCTTTGTTTTAGAAGTATTTTGGAGCACAACATTAAACGTAATTACGTTTAGTACTCCCTATTCAAGAAAAGAAAAATTGTATGACAAAAATAGGAATAACTCTGCCAGTATTTGTTAAGAAATGTTTCCCTCTCTCACTGCTTCCAATCCCTTTGCAGCAAAACCACACATAACTCAGTAAGACCCCACTGGCTACTTGGCAAAATCTGTGAATTTCAATATGTTACAGTATTTTATACTTAAAACACATTACTACAAAATTGAGAACAATACAACAAAAGGCAATATCCTGACAATTTTGCACACAGAGAGTATCTATTGACTTTACAGTGACACAACCATCAGAACGTGGTTTGACATTAAATCATAATAGTCAAATAGTATAATACTTCACTTTTGCTACCATTTAACAAACTCACCAGGTATCACCTAATTTAAGGCTGTCATCTGCAGACAAAATATAGCCTGTCATTCTAAAGAATCAAATTTCATAGTTACTCTAGGGTGAGTTTATAAATATCATATGGTGTTTATGTAATTGTATTTTACATCTTCTGTTCTTGAACGTCTGGTTAAAGAGGACTCATTTTCTTTCACCTTTTGCATAAATAAATCAGGGAGAAAGAATAGCTCAAAAACCTTCACTAAATTCATAGAATTTGCCCACGTCTTTTTGGTCATTATAAAACTTCAGTAAATGAACAATGTCCTAATGTATAAGAACATCATTTAAGACAACAATATTTAGTCTATTTGGTCTGATATTCCAATGTGCAACTTAATTTTAACAATTCACAACACTCATAACATTATGATTCTCATGGAACTTTCAATTTGTATTTTTCTTACAGCAAATATTTTCCTAGAGTTTGCAAAACAAACTATTTGATCCCATTTTGACTGGAGTGCTTGCAAATGTGTTTTCCTTATTTTGTTTTTCCTTCTAACTTGCAACTGAAATTTAGGTAAAGCTTCCATTTAAAACAACACCTTCCAGCTAATAAATTTAATATAATTAAGGTATTATTATTAACTATGAGTAATAATTTTGGAGATTAAAAAAAAATCAAAGTTGATTCAAATTTGCTGGAATTTCACTGAGCACATAAAGTCAAACAGAGCAAACTATTTTGATACATAAACATCTGAAAATATTTACAAATTCTCTGAATAGCTGCAATATTACAGTGAAACCTGCACAGCTTTATTAATATAGAATAAGGTAGGTTTCCATACTCTGTGAAATTATTGAATATTAATGCATGAAACATTGTGGAAATACCATGAAGTTGCAAAGTAAAGAGTTCAAGAAGTCTTGCAATGTAAAAAGTATAGTTTTCAGCAAAATCATAATTCTGTCCCTGTCTTATTTACACATTCATAACATAGTGACAACCTTTTATATGTGCAAACACGCTTGTCATACTGATTTAAAAGCCTAAGAAGACCTTGTTTAGGTTGCTCCATTTCAAATTTGCCACGTCTGGTGTGTAGTCTCATTTTAACCAACCCTTTTACTAGTGAATTTGAGCCCAACGAGTGGAGAAGACAATGGCATATAGCAAGTGAGTCAGAAATAAGTTGGATGGAAGTCAGTGAAGGGGGCATGAGAACAAACATTGAGGATAAAGTAAATATATAGTTTGAAAAACTTTTTTCATTCATAGAACACAGAATGAGGCAAAGGAAAGATAGCACGTGACTGAGAAGCACATTATAATGAGTATATGTAAAGGACAACATCAAAATTACACCCGCCATCATAGCTTTAGCATTCTCAGTCTTAAGCCATAGGTCTATACATCTTTATAAGCTTTACGTGCTGCATTTCAGATAAAAGTGATAATCCTTTGTGTTCTTTTTCCTTCTGTATATTAAATAAAACACTAAACAGACCATTTTGTCCTTGCTGTCCTTGGAAAAAATTTTACTTGTGTTTAACACTTTCGAGCAGATAATAAATGGATGCAGGGCCCTACTCAGACATAAGCATATTCCCATTTGCAATTCCCATTAACAATGAGTGTTATTGCCAACACCACCGTTGCTCATACATTGCAACTGTCATGAAAGTGTTACTCAATTTACAGTAAAGATTACTCAAAATCTTGCAGAGAAAACCTACACTATTTTGACTACAGCAAACTTGATGCAACTCAGTAAAATACAGGGTGCATTTTCTGAAAATATAACAACCTCTTTGACTTTTAATAAAAATATATGAGGCGGTAACTTATTTTCAGACATGCATATGTTTTTTCCTTACTAAAGGATACAATTGTTTGCCTAAAACATTTTATGTTCAAAGAAATGCTAGTTCTGTGAGAATATGGTAAAAAAATTACATTAAACCATTTCAATATACGAACCCACAGAAAAGCACTATAGTGCAGAAAAGCACTATAGCATTTAATGGTACATCTGCAATTCATTTCATTCCATCAGCCAAAAGATGCATTTATATTGTAGCTATTACATTTTGAGAAGAGTTTAAATTACAAAACTTGAGAGAGCTTCAAAGCAAATCTTAATCTAAGCACCTTGATCTTGATGGCCCAGTTAAAAAAAAATTAAGACAGAAGAGAACTTCTTCAACCAAATGCAGAACAATTGTACTTAAATCGAGTTATTTTTAATTTCCTTTCATAAATCAATTAAATGTACCAACCTGGGGGTTTGAGCATTTTATTTCAAGGGACTCAAGGTCAACATGGAGGCAGACAACAAATGAGCGTCTGGATTCTGGCCCTGAAGCAAGCAGTTTCTGTGAAGTAACAGCTAAAGTAGAAGTACAGCCCATTGGTTCCACTAAATTAAGTGTCATCTGTTGTCCCAGAAGAGTATACATACTGAAATGATGCAGACTAATAGTCCACGGAAAAGCATCACCTAATGGTTAAAAAAAAGAGAGAGAAAAAACAATTAAATATTTGCATCATAAACACTGGGGTATGATTTTCTCAAAACTCAGTTAAGGCCTTAGAAAACACTTAGAATTCAACAATTGCTGTCAATGAACATTAAATTAATCCCCAAACCTCAAAAACGTTATTCAGTGCTCTTGCCATTGCTTCCCCTTCTTGCCCCAGAAACAGAATGATGTATTTTGTAAAAACAAATTACTATAGACCAAGCACTCATTTCCTATATTTAGAAAGGAGGCTACCGAGAGAAGTGCCTGGCAGCCTATTGTGAACCTTTATCGAGAATAAGCAATTAGCAGAGTCCAGCAACACAACAATATAGCTTGGATACAACCAGTTTGATTGTATCAGAGAAACAGTAAAGTTTTCTTTAGATTGTCAGTAGATGGAAAAAAACAGACAGGAATATTCTCCAAAGCCGGACCAGAGAGATAATTTTTTGGGTCAGTCTTCAAAAGGCCTACAGGAACTCTTTTTAGTGAGAGAAAACCTCTGGCTTTACCAGCCAGAGCTTAAAGGAACTGCCTGAAGAACTGAGAAAACAGACCATGTAAACTGAAGGAGTATCCCACATATCTCTTTCCCAGAGAAAGAATTTGGGGTCTGCAAGAGAACATGAACCAAAACCCAAAGAATGCTCAACAGAAGTGGGGAAAACAAGACAAGGAAAGATAAGTGGGTAATTCTCATTTCACATGCAATATACATTTTTTTTTTTTTTTAAATACAAGAGCATAACAGTTATTTCAGATTATTATTTTTCCTCTATACAAAGTTTCATTATTCCATTTATCAGTTTTTTCACTGAAGAAGTTGGGCCTTTTTGTCCCCACTTGAATGACAGAGGGTCAGTTCCCAACACATGCACCTTCAATCCACCAAGAGAAAGCATCAACCCCCATTCAAAATCACGTAAAGGTCGCTAGATGCAGTCTTGCATCCAAGCACAGCACGCTAGTGATCATCCATAAATCTCACTCAGGGCAGAAAAATTCTTCATCTTTGTACAGAGCACACTCATTTAGAGGAAGCAAAGGATAAAGTTCTCATTTCTATATCAAAATTCAGAAGATTATTTGATATAATGTTTCATTTTTCACAACTCATGGCCTGGAACCACAGTGGTAAGCAGAGTCCAAATTCATCTGATAACCTAGAAGCATGGGAGCCAGTCTGAAGTATCAGAACAGAAGATGGCAGAAAAATGCAGATGTACACTGGGATGGACCCTAGGGGTCTTAAAGAGCAATAGATATTTCGAACTTGAGAATTTAAGGGAGTCTGCTTGCTTCTTTTTGTGTCATACGGTCAACACTATCCTGCTGAGAAATCATATTGCTGAGAAATACTACTAATTGTTAGCTCAGATTAATTAAAAGACATTTTAGAAAAGTTTAAAAAAATAAAAATAGACACAAACATCTTTTTATTATACAATTTTAGTAGGAGTTCTATTGTATCAGGAATGTATATGAGGGAAGCGTGTGCATCTCAACCTAAGAAAGAACTGAAAAATTCAGTAGTTCATTTTGCAGCTATGACACACTGAAGATTTCAGCTCAGCCAAAGTAACTTGAAAATATTTTGGAAAGATTTCAGATTATAAATTTAAAAGTAGTTAGCAATCTGTATTTTTTCCAAGTTCAGTCAGCCAAGAAATACAAAATATTAATTGTAGTAGATGGAAAAAATTCAAATGCAAAGTCAACTCTAATGACATGTTTCTAATTACTATGCATGATTTTTTTTTTTCCCCTGTGACCACCAAATTAAATTAACATTGCTTAAATTTCAGGGATTAGGAAGACTCTCTGAAGAGAGATGCAAACTATTCTATGCTATATACAGTATCTACGTTAGAAGAAAAATACCAATCAAATTTTGTTACATGTACAAAAACCACAGTATGCTGCTGAACAAATACTACAGAACATATATGACAAATTTACAACTATAAAATCCCCCTTATTTTCATCAATTACCCCTTTCTCAGCTCCATATACACTACGTGACATTCTAGCAGTACACCAGAACTGTCCACCTAATAAAGGCTTGTTTTGTGGTTGTAATTCAGTTTGATTTATTTGTTTAAAAAATAGTAATTGCTTACATGCATTCATTTGCAGATTGGTTTTATGAAAATATTTCAGCACCTCAAAGTGCTAACCATTAAATGCAACAGTGTTCATAGGTTTTATTTCAAAACTCATTTATTAGTAGGAATAAAAGATGGAAAAAAGCCAGTGCCACACTTCGCAGATGTTTTCTCTACATGTCTAACCTTACCATCCATGTTTCATCATCTAATTGCTGAGATTTTTTAATACTAAAATATTATAAGTAAAACTTTAAAAAAAAATGCCTTCAGTGGAACCAGAGATCACCTCTTTTTTTAATGGCAAGAATATAAAAGATACATACGAAAGACCCCTAGTACAGTTGAAGATTCTGGTTAGTTCTTGACCTATAGCTGTCATAAATACTTATTTTTAATTTCGTTAAATATCACTTGTGTTTGAAAAATTTTAAAATGTATTCATTAATAATCAATTGTTTTGATAACTTACTAAAATTAGAAATGTCACTTTCAGATCTTTGGCAGTTGACTGACCTGATCACAAGACAATTTTCTGGTATTCATCATTTATTTTATATTCATGTTTATATATTATATATTATTACATTATATATTATATTTATACTTTATATTCATCATATATTTTATTCATCATATATTTTGGTAAGACTTCTTTTCTACAGCATGATTTACTTTTGTAATATGTATAAGAGCAAAAGACATCACCTATAATCACTAAATTTGGAAAATACCTCCAAGATCATCTGGTCTAACTATCCCCCTACCACCAACATTACCCACTAAACCATGTCCATGCCCACATAAAACCTTTCCTTAAACACCCTCTTGGAGAGTGACTCCATTGCCTCCCTGGCCAGCCTGTTCCAAAGCCTGACTACTCTTTCTGAGAAGTTTCTCTTATTTCCAACCTGAAACTCTCCTGGCACAACTTGAGGCCATTGCCTCTTGTCCTAATCTACCTGGACTTGTGCAAAGCATGTGACACTTGTCCCCCATCAAATCCTTGTCTCTAAATTGGAGAGACATAGATGTGACAGATGGACCACTTGGTGGGTAAGGAATTGGCTGGATGGTCACACTCAAAGTGTTGCTGTCAACATCAATGTCCAAGTGAAGATCAGTAATGAGTGGTGTTTCTCAGGGGGTCAGTATTGGAACTGGCACTATCTAACATCCTTGTTGATAACATGAACAGTGAAACTGAGTGCATACTCAGCAAGTCTGCCAAAATCACCAAGCTGTGTGATGTGGTCAACAAACTGGAGGGAAGGGATGCCATCCAGAGGGACCTGGGCAGGCCCAAGAGGTGGGCCTGTGTGAGCCTCGTGAGGTTCAACAAGGCCAAGTGCAAGGTCCTGCATCTGGGTCAGGGCAATCCCAAGCTGGTTGGAGAAGGGGTTGAGAGCAGCCCTGAGGAGAAGGACCTCGGGGGGGGGGGGGGGGGGATTGACAAAAACCTCAACATGAGCCAGCAAACTGCACTTGCAGCCCAGAAAGCCAACTGTATCCTGGGCTGCACCAAAAGCAGCATGGACAGCAGGGTGAGGGAGGTGATTGTCCTTCTCTGCTCTGCTCCCGTGAGACCTCACCTAGAGTACTGCACCACATTCAGCAGTAAAGCAAGTCCAGAGGAGGGCCACAAAAATGATCAAAGGGCTGGAGCACCTCTCCTATGAGGACAGGCTGAGGGAATTGGGGTTGTCCAGCTTGGAGAAGAAAAGGCTCCAGGTAGACTTCATTGCCATCTTCCAATACCTAAAAGGGGCCTACAGGAAAGCTGGAGTGGGACCCTTTGTCAGGGAGTGTAGTGTTAGGGCAATGGTCCTAAATTACAAGATGAGAAGTTTAGATTAGATATAAGGAGGAATTTTTTTATTCAGAGGGCAGTGAAGCACTGGCACAGACTGCCCAGAGAAGCTGTGGATGCCCCATCCCTGGAATTGTTCAAGGCCAGGCTGGATGGGGCTTTGAGCAACCTGGTCTGGTGGGAGGTGTCTTTGCCTGTGGCAAGGGGGTTGGAATTAGATGATCTTTAAGGTCCCTTCCAATCCAAACCATTCTGTGCTTCTGTGAATACTCTGTCTTGAGTTCTTTCTGTACCCCCAACACAGTGTCATTACATGGAATTCCAATCCATTTACATTTGCATGCAACATGCAATGTTTAAATAAAGAGATATTGCAATAATTACTTATTAGGTCAGCATTGTGCTTACTCCCAAGTCATGCAACACAACAGCAGTTATTATGACCGTCTATATGCACCTAGTGGAAAGCACAGAGAGCTTTGTCCAAGTTCAGCACTCACAGCAG
Source organism: Oxyura jamaicensis (assembly GCF_011077185.1). Classification (NCBI taxonomy): domain Eukaryota; kingdom Metazoa; phylum Chordata; class Aves; order Anseriformes; family Anatidae; genus Oxyura; species Oxyura jamaicensis. The sequence goes on along the minus strand of NC_048894.1, from coordinate 136,681,421 downwards.
CAGGTGAGATTTAGTTCTACTGACCTCAAACATAAAACACATGACTTGCTAACTTAAGCCTGGCTATGGATAAAAAGCTCTTTAAGTTGAACTTCATTGCCATTCAGATCCTGAAGAATGTCACTAAAATGTGAATGCTAATTTTATAAACTCATTACCCATAACAGATAAATTGAATACAATTCTCACCATGTTGTGGAGATGGTGACATAGAGTATAAGATGAACAAGATCACTATTTGAAGGCCAAAGAGTTTTCCTCAAAAAAAAGGCCAAATGACTTAAATACTCATCTCACAATTTACAGAAATTATTTTTATGTTTTTATATTGAAATACAGCATTATTTTAATCTAATGAAAGATAATTATTTCTAGGAATGGCCAAAATACTACTGCCAACATTCAGTTGCCATTTTTGGGTGTTCAAGTCTATGTGCTGCTATTGTTTTGTAGTTGTTTATTATCAAAACACTTCATTACAATTAATTCAGACACTATTTTTAGATATCCTAATTTTCTACTTACAAGTCACATGACAGCTTACTGAGTTTAAACATATGCTACAAAATATCTGTGAGGTTATATAACTTGTCATAGTTCACAAAATAAGCTCCATCTCTCAGGGATTGTCCTCATATTTAAATGGAGTATAGTGATTTATATGATTGTCAGTATACTGTGATCCATATGAGAATGTGAATGTGATACCTAGCAATTGCAGCAACAATTGGCAACAATTTGAAGCTATTTCAAACACTTTTTCTTCCCCTGTATTTTACTGTTTCTTACCTAAATACCTGTCTTACTTTATCTTACCTGAAAATAACATACTTACAAAGACCGTATGATGGAAATTACTAGTATACCCCAAAGAGGAATATTTTACACATGGCAGTAAAGGATTAGAACAAAATAGAATAAAAAACTAGAAATTGAAGCAGGGAGAACAAACTGAAAAACAGTAATTAATTTAAAAATAAGAATGGAAGCCAGGAAAATATTCTAACTAACTAAAATGCAAGCTTCTAAACACAGGAAGGCTTCACAAATGCCAAAAATGTTCTCATTATTACTCTAAAACACAGTGTTACATCCAAAGCAACATTTTAATTCCCTTAATGTTTTCAATTTCTTTTCCTATTATATCATTTCAAATGTGAATGCAAAGATTTTTGGAAGAGCACTTAGCGGTCCAGAAGTCCCACCCAGAACAACTTTTGTCCATATCTAACTTCACTGTGTTTTATCTTACTGTTCTTGGAGGTGACTAGAACAATATAAAGAAGATCTGTCAAGTCAGAAACACACATTTACAGAAAGTCACAGCTCACTTTAAGTAGTTCCCTAAACATTTCAGTCCTGCTCTTAAATCGAGTTTCTAGCTCCTTATTTTCTCCTTTCTAACTGTTTTAATTTCTTCAGTGAATACTACCTCATGGATAATAATTGAATCTGAAGTTTTCCTCATTGGCTTGATTTGAACTATAAAGATAATACTTAACGTAATCTAAAATGTTTTTTAAGGAACTTATTAAGTAGTACCTGTAATTCAACAGAAATTCAACAGAATACCTCATTCTTTACATAGTTAAATCTATTTCTGATCGTATCGTACTTAGTGTGACTGAGCTAAGTTATGTTTTCAAATCAAAGTAAAAAACTTTAGAAGTTAAAGAACATAAAAGGCTCTTTTAAATATCCCTACAAACTACAATTACTTCAGAAAAGACATGTATACAAACTCTAAAAACAAAGGGAAAGACAGGATTAAGGCATTTTGTATAAGCAGTTTTTACAGTATGTTGATATCTTAAGTCTTTGTGAGTAAGCTGTAATATCCCCAAATGCCAGTATGACTATGCTCCCTTTTTTTAATGTCCTTTTTCAGTTTTTCATGTGATAAGAAAAATGTATGACCGAGCACACAGCTTTCTTAAAAGTGACGATGCATCCTTGTAAATAAGCCTTTCAAAGTGATGATGCATCCTTGTAAATAAGCCTTTCACATCTTCATGAAAGAATGAATGATTCAAAAAATAGTTTCCAGGACAAGCGAGGCTGAATAAACATAATTTCAGAGAGGTGGTAACATGTTTTATGAATGATGCTATGTCCCTTTAGTCTTGTTCAAAGACAGAATGCAAATTTGAAAGACTCCCAATTAAAGTCCATAAAAATTATTTACCTCTTCATAGGAAGAAACAAAGAAGTTAACTTAAAAGCTTTGAAAAAATTTTGTAATAGTCTGTTTAAGGGGGAGTTTTGGCATGGGAGAAGGCAACAACTCCATTAGAGAATCAAAAATATCAAGATTGTGAGAACTTCTGTTTGGCATTATTCCCAGAGCACAAAGCCACACACAAATAAATTCCTTACCATAGGCTTTATCCCAACCAGGGGGATTCTTTTCTCTCACTAGGATCTTTCCTTCAAATCTGGGTTTGACAAAATTCAAATAACTTCTTACTTTCATAAATGGTTTAAATTACATCACTAGATTATAGCAAACAAAAGACTTTCATTAAATTTATCTTTTATCTGCCACTACGATTAGCAAATCAGATCATTCCTACTGAAAGTAATTAGGAAAAAAACATTACCTTTCTCTCTCTTTTTCCCCCAGTTGGCCACATTTAGCACACCTCTGATATGACTTTCAGTATTAATAACAGTATTTTGTTTCTGTTGATGAAGGCTAAGTTAAAATATAGGAAGGAGAAGAGTCCAACCAATATAAATGGTAAAACAAAAAAAGAGGGAAAACGCTTACAGATCCAAACAAATTTGAGATGGCAAAAGCAGAGTAGTTCTTGAATATGCTTCAACTTCAATTTTTCACAGCATATCCTTTATAACTGCTTGTTTCAGCAATATATATGCAGAAAACAGAATATTTTTTTCTCAGAAAAGGCCGCCCCCAAAGCAGCATAACAACTGCTGCATCTTCCTCTCGTCATCATAGAACAAATACACAAAATAGCAACAATAATTACCAAAAAATGCATTTCAAAAATACAATAATGAACTAACTCTTCACTGACATTTCCATGAACTTTTCAACTTGGTTATAGGGCTAGACCTCATGGATGCCATCAAAATAACCCCAAAACCAAGACTGAAGACTGTTAGGGATATTTGTCGCACCTATTTCCAAAATACATTTTTCACATGAATGTGAATAAACCAAGATTTTTATACCAGCCTTCCTTAAAAAGACTGCTGCAAATCCCCATGCCATTTACTGCGGTCATTTCTAAGGACTTAATATGATTACAAAATCATATTAAATGTAAGCAGCTTGTTTTCACTTCCTAATTCCTTTACAGCTTATCCCCTCCATTTCTCAATCAGTTGCATAATGTTACAACCTAATTCTTCCCCCAGATTGGTCCACAATTCAAGTCTGTCAAATATTAGCTTTTCAAATAAACCAAACTTTTTCCTCATCCTTACCTCATGCACAAGAGCTTCCCACCCATAAACATTCATACAATTTTCTCAATTTCTCCTTATTTCTCTACAAAAACCTTTCTACAATGCCCTACAGACACAACCCAGAACATGGCCATTGCTTATCATGATGACCAATAAAGTCTCATTGTTCTGATAGTCTGCTATATGCATGAATTTATTTTCTTCTCTCACTTCAAATATTAGATCCAAGACACCTTCTCCCCCCTCTCCCCCCCCCCCCCCCGAAAAGGTGGCGTAAGATATTTTTCCCCACCTGCCTCCATTCTGTCTTAAGAATTCACAGCTCACTGCCCCCTCTGTTATGTCAAACCAACCGCTTGTGGCTATACAATAACTTGAATTAAAAAGAAAAAAAAAACTGCATGAAAAAAAAATCACAGTCCTTATTTTTTCTGGCTTCCCCAAACATTTAAAACATATTACAGAACTACTGCTAGCTCACAGATGATGAATTTCACTTTGATTTCCATGGGGCAAAGATTGTTATGAGTATTCTTAGCCATCATTAATACACAACATACTGCTAAAAGACTGCCACAGCATCACAGGTTTTCAAAATAAAATGAAGATAACTTTCATATAAGTTATAAATGGAAATTAAAGAGTAATTTTTGAATTTATCACATTACCTTCTTCAAGGATGGGTCTCAGCACAACAAATGGGATTTCCTGCAGTGGTTCCATATGTTTGTGTCCAGCACTCATAATCTTTACCTGCGGCAAGCAGACAACTAGTGTGCCAGGCATACTGGCCTGGCCATGGTACCAGCTTCGGACAGTCCCAGGAATATCACCTGATACGATAGTACTCGGGGAAGGCAGGCTGTCATTTGGAAGGAATACACAACATGATTGCACTTCAAGCTGTAAAAACAAAGTCAGGAAAGATTTCTCAGAAACAGATTACCATTTTTCCCCTTCCCTTCCTCCCATGGCATATTCATTTTGGTACAAAATCTCATGCTACTTATCTATCACAGTTGATGTAAAATGGTTCTTAGTAGAATTAAGAGGAAAGATGGTGCAAAATGTTAGAACATATTACATTCTTGTAATATATGATTACGGCAGGTGATGGAAGAAAACGTGTCATTTTGGTCTGTAAATTTCATCAGAAAAGTGTTGCCATGCAAACTGAGTATGTATCTATCTACCTTTCAACAGCTTCTTACAGGAAGCATGATTCAGCTAGAAAATTTTCTCACAATAAAACTGAGAAAGTCATCCTTTTTTGTCAGTGCATTAGTTTTTGGAAGCAATAGTTAAGTCTCTAGAACTAACCAACATTTTATATGCTCTTAGTTTCTATAAAGACTTGAGCGGAGTTATTTCATGGTGAATTCTGTCTTTACTTTGTAGTCAATTGTAATGCGTATGTACAAAAAGGTTAACCATTGGGAAAACTAGAAAAAAACACCTCCGGTGAAAATTTGACTTTAAAACAAATGGATAGGTACATACGTGATTTTTAAAAAGGAGAGGGAAATTAATAAAGTTCAGCTTTTGTCCTGTTTTCAGATATAATACATGTAACTTCATGTGAAATAGCACCTTTTGTTCTTTATTTTCACACAAATGGGGGTACTCTGAAACATTTCTGACCATTTTGCCATCTTCTTATGAACTTTTAGCAAGGCTGAGTGAGTCCAGATGAAGGACTGAACTCATGGTGACTTGTTAATTCAGAGGTGGTGTAAGCTGCAGACTGTTACCGTCTTCCTTGGCTCCTAGAAGCAATATTCTGCACCTGGATATCAAATAGTCCTAACAGCCTGCACACTTGAATGCTTTGTTAAGCAAGTACAAACTATGATTCAGTTCACTTCTTCATAATAGTTTGGAAAAGTCTAGCGTACAAAATATTGGATACAAGATGTTATTTGTAGCTGTGATAAAAGAACATTTGTTTGCTGTAAACCTTTCTAACAGAGTCTTCCAATTTGCCATCATTAAAGACATCATAGCTTAAAATTGATAACCAAGATTTGTACCTCACACCCTCATTCCCTTAAGGTTAATAATCTCTTAAGACCACAACAGTGATTTGGAATAGAACTGGAATTCCTGAGCTCCATAAGTACTTTGCCAGTCTAGTCAGGAGAATACAGATTCATCTTTATTTCAGCATTTTTGTGCCCTTTTGCTTAGACAAACTGACAAGAATTCACTGCAGAAAAATATAAGTAGAATTTTGCAAAAATAAATACATTGTTTCATGAAGTCTGTGTTTGTTTCTAGTTTTAGAACTGTTTGAGTTGTAAAATGAAGTTAATTACATCTTTGATAAGTAGTTTATTGATCCAAGGTTGCAGAGTGTACATTATTTATACTGGATGAAAAGCAACAGTGTATTGTTACAGATGTAATAGATTTGGATTTTTTTTTTTAAACTGGTAAATCAGTCATTGTGTCAATTTGCAAAGATTTTTACGGTGACACGTTAGACCATTTTCTGGTCTATTAGTAATAAGTTGCAGGTCAAACCATTGTGAGATAATGATAAATAGATGACAAAAGAAGTTACAATCAATGTAACTTTTGTTTTATCAATACACTTACTGAGTAAACAGTTTATAAGAGATCATATATATATATATATATATATATATATATATATTCATGACGACTAACATCAAATACTGCCTGGATATACAAACCATGTGGTAATAATAACCCCAAAATTCCACCAGCTTGGAGAGATGCAATACTTTATCGCATTACCAACAGCAGGATCTACAGGAGATGTTTTACAGAGTACTCTTGAGAAGAGCTCTCTGTAGAGTTGTTACACTTAATTTACAGTTCAGTACAGCTTTGTATTGAAGACAAGTTCTTCAGGTCATTTTTGTTTTACTTCAATGCATCAAGAATATTGAAGTAGAATCACAATAGTTTCATTCCTTCAAATGCTTGAGGGAAATTTCATCCACCTACAGATGCACATTTTAGTATTAATTTTCAAACAATTGCATTGGACTTGGATAGTGAATTTTAATGTGGTGTACTTGATAGCATCAGCCCCTCGATACGTTAAACTGAAGATTTGCTTACAGCTATGGTTTGTATACTTGTGTTTCATTTAAAGTTTTACAAGAATAAGTGAAATTTGCATAACACATTGCAGGATTTCAAAAGCCAATGCAGAGAAAATATTGCAAAATTCCACATTGAAAAAAAAACAACAGGCAATAATTGTAATAATATAAGAAATTGCCAACTTGGATGCACCTGGGCCTGGTAAGTGCAAATTCAAGCATTTGAATTGCACCTGTTGAACATCTCTAAGGCAGATTCTGCTAAGAACACAACTACCAACTTCAATAGGATTTGTAAATATTTGTCTGACAGAATCTGGGAGATCTCTCTAAGAACAAGTTCCACCGAAGGAATGGAAGACTGCACCTAAAGGGATGGAATTATATGTTGGACAAAAAGTGAGAATGTGTGCTACAGATTGCTTCACCAATCAGAAAGTGCTTTAAAATATATGTAGTCCAAATATCTTAAAATTAAACTACATCAATTGCATATATTAAAGCTATCATATAAATCTTTTTACACTTTTTAAATAACTGTTAAAGTGTGTGTCTAAAATTGTGAATTTAATGTAAAATGTGACTGATTTATGTAACTGAATATAAATCTGCAGCAGTAAATCTTGCATTAATGTAAGGATCTGACAATCCAAGGGAAAGAAAATGAAGTAATCTGCCAGTAAGAAGTCCTCAAGCTGGGGGTCAGATCCTGTTCATGGAAACCATCTGGTTGGGACCCTCCAAGCCACACCAAACACAAATGATCTTTTAAAAAAATATCCTATTCATTAATGCTTCGCAGCTGCACTGAGTGTTACTTCATTTTTCCATGGCAACATCCTTTCTGTTTCAAGGATCTTATTTCAGTTTTGGTAGCAACGTGTTCTTTTGCCAATACTGAACACATTCATGTGTTAAAGAGAAGGAATTATTACAAATTCTTGAAACAGTATCACCCTCTATTTTCATTTCTATTATGTCAAGGCCTACACATGCTAAGTAACGTACGCTAATGATAAACCTATGAAGTAAGCAGTATTTTCCCTTCTACTTTCAAAACGGTACTCAAAGCATACTGCTCTAAGCTTTCATTAATATATAAACTTAAAAAAGCATAATCACTTTAAGATCTCGGTTGTATAAGAAGGAAAGTATTTAGTTACTGGAATAAGTGGAATATTTTATTAATTCATATTTTAGACAGAGGATGTTGCTCGATAGAGAGAACTGTGAAATAAATACACTGCACAAGAATTAGGTCTTCAGATCTGAGGAGAGTTGGTGGGGAGAGAGTGAGCAAAGCAAAACGAGTGACAGTCCATAGCTATTCTGTACAAGCACAACAAAGAGGGAAAGGTTATACAACAGCCTCTACAGCCTTTTAAGATAGTGACACAGGGAGATTCACTTCTCTAGCTCACATTTTACATCTATGTAAACCAATTAGAGGTGTTGAAGATGACCTTCTAGGTGACACTCAAATAAAGCTGTCTCATGGGGAATGGCCTCTCTCCACACTAATCATCATCTATCATATTCTCTCCTCACAAAGGCTGATGTGTTTTTCAGGGGGTTTCAGATACGGAATATAATCTCATAATTACTCCCCAAACTGTGAAGATTCACCATTACACATCCCATGTGGGGGTTATGGTGTAGACATTATGACAGGACTCAGCTTCTGACAATCACTCCAACCCAACTCTACCATTTGCAGTTGAGCCAAACAGCACTGTCTGTTCAAATTTTAAAAGGCAGGCTTAAAATTCATGTTTTAAAGTTAAACAAAAAATAAAAAGATATAAAAGGAAAGCAGAACATGTGAGTATGAGGACTAAAAAAGTAGGTACCTGTATATAAAAAGGAGTATAATAAGGATCAGCTGCATTTTTCTTTTACCACTTGAAACACCATGTCTTGGCGCTACACAGTATTCCTATCTTTTTCTAAGTAAGCTTCATTTAAAAAAGCTTATAGTTACAAAAAGCTTCTTGTTTGACAGTTTGTGATAAGCAAACATATTAAGACATCATCCTAGCTCATACTTGCTGAATAACTGCTCATAGCTCAATTGTTACAAGTCACAGTCTCTTCCTGACCCAAGAATACAAAATATAGGAGCTTTACTCAATCTCATCCTCAATTTCTGTTCTTTCAGTCAATGTTTCACGTCAACTAAAATTTTGTATAAGTTATATGCCTAAAAGAAAATATTTTCAATAATTTCAGGAAACAGACTCATTTTTTCAAATAATTTCAGGCATAGTTAAAAGCATGCTGAATAGCTGGCTAAGCTTTATACGCAATAATTACACTCTTAGTTGGCATTCATTGCAAGATTACTCGTTAATTCATTTGCTTTTAATACAGATCCTTCATTATTCTCACTGGAATCCAATATTAACAACCAATTAAAAATTGTTTTTATACTGCTCCACAATTTTAGCATGAAGAACTATTGCATGAAGAACACATGAAAATTGAGTATTAACCTCCTATACCGTGTAAGTGCCAAGAAGACTTAAAGGCTGCATATAAAATCCTACAACAATTAAATAATAAAAGCAATTTTTTACAGTTAAGTATGGAAGTCTTTTCACAAGTCTTACCACAACTCCAGCACACAAAATATGCATGCAATATTCTATCATTAGCAAGACAGGGCTAGGGCTAAGCAAGTACCAGCTTTGGATCCAAAATAAACTTTCCAGTTACTTTGGTTCCAAGCACATTTACTTACTCAAACTTCCACTAAAAGAATAATCCTTTGATGATTTTAAGTTATGAAGTTCTGTTTTATCTGACGACAACTGTAGACTTTTCTGTTCTACAATCATGTTAATAAAAGATCCAGGAACATGAAAATAGCTTTAGAAAAAAAGGCTAGAGTCTAAGTGCTCCAGTATTTAACCAGAAAAAAAAACATTCCAGAAATTTGGCTTTTTCGTATCCACAGAAAATCTAAATACACAGTCTATTTTATTAAAGGTATAAATATTTTATACTGTACTTGAACCGAAAAGCAGAGTCATAACCCTCCTCTTGTAATAATCTACACATCATTGCTTTGCACAAATTCACCTTTCCTATTTAGGCTGGTATTGAAGGAAAAAAGCTATATAAGTATATGAATTTATGTCTTCAAAAATATATTTAAATAAAATAGACAAAGGAACTGCTAGGCAACAAGAAGAACAGCAAGCACACCTACAAATCAAATCCCTTATATTTCAGTATTTCAGTATATTTGTTTGGAAACATTCTTGGATATTGCCTGTGTTTGTGCAATTTCTTTGGAGTCTGTTGCAACTCTCTACCGGTACTTTCTACTTGCCCTTTTGGCAAGATATTGGATATACTTTACCAAGTATGATCAAAGAACAATGATGAAATGTATTAGAAGTGTGTAAACTATGATTTCATAGGGTCATTGAACTTCAACATAGATTAAAAAAATATAATTTCATATTAGTAATGATGAATTTTGAAACTATCTGAGTACCCTATAAATAAATAAAACAGCCCACCTTCAAAAACTAAATCTAGAACGTCAGACATGACAAATAGTTCTTAATAAAAAATAAATCAGCCACCACTAGCAGCTCTAATCCATAAGTGTTTTATGTCAAAGTAAGTTTGTATTTACCATTTAGTCTTTGAAAAAAAACTATGCCTATCACTGCTATCAATTTTCACCTCTATAAAAAATAGTTTGAACACATTTTCTTTCTCCTTTGTAACAGGCAAACTTAATTTTTAACTAGTTCTCACTAGTTACAATCTTACACATTGTTCAAAAAAAAATTCACTTGATTGCCTGCTCCTATAATGAAGCTTACCATAAAAAATGTGAGCAGAAGCAGCAGACAATATCCTAGTCCTTATTCAACTTTTATCATTTAGGAAAGATACAGCTCTTCATCATACTAATTGTTTATTACTTTCATTATGACTCTAACTGTAGGTCTCATTTATATAAGGAGTTTCATTGTGCTAGGTATTACCCAGACACAAAAAATACACAGCTTCCTTCAAACAGCTTTAAAATGACCTCTTAACTCCCTGTATTCAGTCTTTCTCATCTCCATTGGTGACAACATTAAGAAAGAAGTGAAAATAAGCAAAATACCTATGAAACAATAATAAAAGAGCTGAATGAAACCTAAATCAAGTTAATAGAACGTGTCTCCTCAACTTCACTATGTTGTGCAATCAAGTCACAAATCTGAGGTTCTTGCTCAGGAAAAACTTAAGTTTTCAGCCTTTAAAATATTTTGAACCCAACCAAAGTATTTTCTGCCTCAAACAGAAGAAAAACAGACAAATTCTGAGAGGAGGCTGTATATATCAATAAGTATTTTTCTTCGTAGGAAGGTATTGTATTTCCTGACGATACATTTTAATTTTAATTTTATTTTATTTTAATATGAAAACAGTTCAGCTATCACATGCTGACGTACCGCAAAATACCATTCCCATTGAATGTACTGTTCAAAAGTTACAGTTTATAATAATCCTAAATTAGGGTAATTTCCAAGTGGGAATTTGATATATACTTGGAAGCACAGAGTCCTAATGCATTTCTAAGCCATCTAGTATTTGGTCATGTAATCAAAACACAAGATTTATAACATTGCCTTTTTACGTCTGTGGGTGCGTGTATATCTTTTGATGCCTGAAAATTCTGATCACAATTTAAAGCAGTCTAGGATGAAAGAATTTAATCTGAGTGATCATTTAATTGTCCTTAATATAAAGGTACACAGGTAAGCATCTGAGACATCACCGTATAACATTGTATTGTATCATACAATATCCCACAAAATATATCATATGCAGTTTCCTCAAATATTTTTTAAAAGGAAGGTATTACACAAATCTAGCTATGGAAAAAAAAGGTAGCTAACTATGTTTATAATATAGAAGAGTGTGAAAAGCATTTATTTATAGACATAACTTTTTTAAGGATCTTCCCCTTAAATATAGAAAAGTATTTTGAAAACTAATAATCAAAAATGAAAGAATTTTTAGCCTAATTTAGCAAAAATCTGTATTTTATTTTTCAGCCTCTAAGACTTTGAAACTACTGAAATAAAACAATAAAACCTGGGAGCTCCTTTAAAAACCCTCCATAAAAAGCACTAGGATGCATAAAAAATATCATAAAGTTTGGAAAGACATAGTTTTTCTCACTTCCTTTTCATCTTACCTGAAGTGTAAGGCGCTTAACTGCATTCCATACTCTTCCAATAAATTCCTTCATTCTTTCTTCAGGACTTCTGCAACTTTCAGATGAGTTCAGCATGGTTTTCACGGGAAGTGACAAAGGGCGAGATTCTAATGCAAACAACAAAAGAATATACTGAGCATATGTATTGTTTTACAATTATACTAAGTAACATATATCCTGGTAGCAAAGAAAAAAAATACTCATTTTAAATTCTAAAACATATTTTCTCTCACCACATATCTCACTATCTATGTGATAATAGAATGTAGCAGAAGCTTCTATTACTAGTTTCAAACTTGGGCTGTATCAGTTAAACCTGTTGAGAAATGCCATGTTTCAAAAGCATTTGGACAAATACTTAAACTTTTTTTTAACATAAACTGCTAAGAAAATATTATGAAGAATGCTTGACCTAAGCAAATTAAGCCAGATTTCAAAGTGCGATAACCTATGGGTGATAAAATAGCAGTACATGAGTTTTTCACATACTCTGCTGCCAGGATAATGTAAAAAAGGTTTTAGTTTTTTTTAACTTGTAAGAAATGAAGCCCATATTATATTACAGCCTTTGATTTGTTTCTTTTAAAAAAAATCATTTGGCAAAAACTTTGAGTATGCATCAAAAAAAAAGGGTCTAAAAATTAAACCATTTTCTGACTTTGTCAAGCTTAAAAGGTACTAAAGTAAGTATGAAATATGTCAGCAACATTCAATGTTTTGTAGTTAAAAGGTAAGTTTCCTTAAATTGTTAGGTATTTTAATGTATGCTCATATTTGAGCATAGTAGAGCAACAAAAAAATGAGTGGATCTAGTAGTAATTGCAAATTTATTGAAGAATATATAAGTGGTACGTAGTTCCTCCTTTCATCTCTTCCAGAATATGTGCTCCAAATTATTGTCAGCTTCTTTAACACTTCCAGTATTGGCCTACATCTTATTGAGCTGATGAAACTGCAAGAATAAATTATGAATTCGTCATGACTTCATTTAAAACTAAATTGAAATCAGCTCAAGTGTGACTATATATGCTTCCAAATTATACAGCTAGGAGAAATCTAATAAATCAAGTACAGAAAAGATCTTAAAATTATGCTACCAACAGAATTCAGGTGAGCAAAATTATGTCCCTTTATATGCATTACTGGTCTTCAGTCAATTTTGAACATGCAAGGAAACATCCAGGGAATTAAAAATGAAACATCTGAGAGGCGAATTTCTGTCAAGTGTGCAATGTTCATGCCACTTGAGGAATTAATTTGCGATATTTTTCCAATCAAGTCTAGAAAAGACCAGAGCTGATTAATATCCAAGATGAAATCCTTCAGCAAATTACACTGTAATGATCTGAAAAGAAATTGAAACTTTAATTTTATTAAAATGGTGAGGAATCGAGAGATTCTAAGAGAGATGGTCAAAAGAGTGAGAGAGAATTTTTAACCTCTCAGATATTCCTGGCTCCAATTATGGATCTGTTAAGAGTTATAAACAGTTAAAACTGGATCATAAGAATGTAGAAAGCCTGACACTTCAGGATTGTTTATTGTCAGTTGTGCTGGAGAGACAAACTTGAGTAAATTGTCCATATGGAGAAGCAGCATGGAGCCACCGAGTAGCTATTTCATAATATTTTCTTGTAACTATTTCATAATATTTTCTTTCTTGACTTTCATTGCATGTAGTGAGTATTCAATCCACATTATGAATGGATTATGTTAAAATAAAGATATTTAGTGAGGAATAGCTGCTCTTCTTTAACTGCTTACCCTACCTCAGTTCACACTGTGTTCTCTGTGTAGACAAGCCTTACACCACACTTATTACAAGGTAAGAATTAGGAACAGCTTTACTATGAAGAAATATTAAAACAAAAGAGTTACTGGAATGCAGAACTCAAGAATAAAACTGTGGGTAAGGGGGAGAATGGTGTCTATAGTCACTGTGAGACCGGAAATATGAGAGGCAGGAATGCCTCAGCTTAGGATGAAAGGACATAAAATGTAAAATTGCTTTTACAACACAGTCAACAGGAAATATCTTATGCCACTGAACAAGTGTATTTGTCATGAGCATGATCTAAAACTACGTTTTGCTCCAGTCTTCTATGGTTTGTTGGCCAGGAAACGCACACTCCAGTAATTCTCTCTCAGTTAGGGGAATCAAACTTCTAGTGCCAGAATGGGCTACCTATGATTTACAAATAAAATTAGATAGCTGAAACACCACTCATTTTTCTCTATATATGTACAACTCAAACCAGGAAAGCTGTTCAAAATTCCAAGAGTATCCATCATAGACAATAGCTTCACTCTAGTACCCCAGAATCAACAAAAGACCAATAAAAAGAGAAACCTTCTGTAATCTAAACAGATAAAGACCCATTCAGGCAGAAATCATAGAGAACAGAGAAGCAATAAGAGTTGTTTCAGGATGTTAAGAAACAAGCACAGAAATAATTCATTGGAAAAAAAAAGGAAAAAAAAAAAAAGTAGTCTTCTACTGTTATTTATTTTTCTGTACTGGTAAGTCCTACAGCTTTGTCTGAAGGGTCTGAAAGCATGTGTTGTAATTCCCTATCAGGCAAGGCCATCAGCAGATGATAGCTGCTAAGAGACTGTAGTAGTCTGGTGTGGCTATCCTGTGTGTTTGGCTAGTCCTCTATAGTAAATACATAGACTGGATCAGCTCCATCTGTCTCAGTATGAAGGTTAATCTCCTAAAATAATTATGCTACTCAGCTACTGCTGAACTGAAAAATCTAGGAACATTTCCTGGCACTGTAATCAGCCCTGTGCTGAAGCCAGGAGCCAGTCAGCAATAGCTGGATAGAAAATAGGATTTGTCTGAAACATTTACAAACTGGTAAGAAAGTACAAAAAAAAGGGAAAGGGGGGAATGTCTCAAGTTGTACAAAATTTAATTTTTAAGAAAAAAACGTACAGATACAATGTTCCTACACTCATCTTCTAGTCACATATTGCATAAGTGGTATTTTAGTAAAAATATACACCACATCTTTTTAAAAAAGTCACTCAGAGGCTGCCACGCTCACCAAATTCAGATGACGCAATGGTAAGGAACAGACTTTTTGAAAAGGGCTGATCAGCCCAATCCAGAATGAGCTCCCAGAAGCTGCAATTTTCATAATTTATTTCACAACTTATGGTTAGAATATAAGGGAAGTTCCAAGTGGCAATCCTTCAAAATTAATTGTAAACATCCTCTCCTAGGAGATGCCCCTAAGCAAGACTTAAGGCATAAATTCAAGATATAGATGTTTTTCCTATACAGACAGATACCTCTTTCTTTGTGTTTTTTAGCCTTCTGGGAACTGGTTGCTTTGGAAATCGAATCCATAAAACATGAGTTTTAAAAATAAAAAGATCTTTGGAAAAAATAGTGCTACACTGTGCTATTAATATTCATTGACCTAAGGAATGCAAAGGGGAAAATAAATCCTTTGAAGTGAGATTATTTGGGGGCAAATGGACATTTCCTCTAATAAATAAAAGAAAAGACCACAGAACAGGGATTTTCCACTACTGGGTTGAGGACCACTGATAATCTGTATTCACCAGTGGCCTCATGTTTTTTTCAGTTCTTCCTCCCTCCTTACAGCTGGTGTGTGAACTAGTGGCAGGTAAAATATAATGCTAATACCTTACTCCTAATTTGCAAGCAATGCAGTTCTACCAGGTCTTGTCCTTTTTGCTTGACTTCTCTCTCCTGGCTCACTGTGTGCCTCAGACATTTTATGCATTAAGAGGATAGAGCAGCTTCTTCATGGTTGGAAAAGGTCATCCTGCTGCAGGCAAACCCATACTGTCCGTGATCCCCAAAAGCTCGGAGAGCTCCTCTACTGGAAGGTTCACACAGAGACACCTACACAGCAGTCTGCAGCAGGACAGCCTCTCCACCATTCCATTGCGTGACCCTACTCAAAATGTGCATCGCATGACCTCAGCATGCCGGGCAAGCTTTCCTTCCCACATCACATCATCAGTCATACGCTTCTCACACATCAGAAATGAGTTAAGCTGACAAAAATGCTATTGCAAACTGATCATTGATGCTAAGAGGCTATGGCTGCAAAACACAGGAATAGGAATACTATTTCAAAGAAGAAAGTGTTTCAAAAATATTCACAGTTTATTCTTATGGTGGTGTAGCAGAAGCTATGCCCTATGCCTCCACTGATGGATGACTAATATTTGAATTATTCATGTAGCTGAGCTTTTTTAAAGGAAAGATTACGATGATCTGTATGTAAAGAAAAACATAATAAATACTCTAAAAAAGGCATAACAACTTAAATAATCCAAATAACAGCACCAAGTCCTTTTTAAGCTCATAAAATAAAAATGCAATATATATGACCACATTCTCAATAGTCTTTGCATAAAGAATTTGTATACTGGGGTTTGAGCATTTTTACACTCTACTTTAGTAATGGTATAGATAATATGTTATTTTTATCAATCCAGTTCATAGTTGAGCCACAGAATCCCTGATAACTAGCCAGAGAAAGTAGTTTATACCCAGGGAAACTGTAGCAGAGAGCTGTAGTGACTGAATTAGAAAAGTCCTTCAAATGAGTTAGCAGTAGAATAAATACTAAAATCCAGACTCTTCAGACTTCTTACACAGCATTCCTTTTTCTAGAGCAAATGTATGTCAGTAAACGCAAGCAAAAAAGCTTTCAGTGTGAAAGTGGGGGTTGGCTAGAGAATGGCTATGGTTAATGTTTTCTCCCATCAAATCCAATGATTACTGCACTATTTCTGGCAAACAGTACCTATTTAATTCTGGGAACATAAATAAAAAAGGACTTACACTTCTGTATAAATCACTAATGGCCTTTCACAGGCAACATTGAGCTCCTATATTAGCAAATAACAAAATGTGTTGTATGTGTGTTCATATCTTAAGTCCATGCCTAAATCATCTTAATACTGCTTACCATTCCAAGTAACTTTGAGTACACTATGAACTAAGAATTTCAGCTTTCAGGTTTGCAGGACCTTTTCTGGTAAATTCACGAAGAATTCTGATTGTCTGCCTGACTTTCTTTTTTAAATATACACTGAAAATTCCTCAGTCTTTTAAATAGTATATAAAAATAAACACCTGTTCTTTTTCTCTCAACTTTTCCATACAGAAAGTGTAGTTGATGTACTACATTGGCTTTGTGTTCCTAATGCTCTTAAAGTCCACACAGCACCAAAGAAATCATGCCATCATTTAACCAAACATTTCACTAGCTAAGAAAACCCACAATAATTATTTCTCTATATAGGTATGCGACTGTCCAGTCATTTAGAAGTTACCATAAATCATCTGAGCCCAGAGACCTTCTATTTAAATAATCCTTCCAAGAACTACAACCCATTTATAAAAATATAAAAATCCTAGTACTTTCAGGCACCCTAAGTAAACGTGTCTAATTTAAATTCCTGTATTTTACTTAGCTTACTTAACATCTATTTAATTTCATTCATCTTCCCAAATAAATCATCAGTGATACATTCCAAGACAGGCATGAATAAACAATAATCATTCAGTTCATTGAGCAGAAGTAGCGATGTACAAATTCTTCAGATAATCCACTGATTTCTCACCAGCCAGCCTTCTCTCACATTTGTCAGTTTTGAGGTTTTCTTTTGCATTCCAGCAGCTCAATTTAGCAGAAATCTAGTTCACCATTCTAGTTGTGCTTCATAAGAAAAAAAAAAATCAGCAACTGCACATGGGTTTGCTAGGTACAGGTCATATTATGCCTCACTTCTTTTTTGAGTTACCTTTCTGTTGACTAAAGATGAAGCTTCAAATAAAAACACTAACAGAATCAGTTGATCTAAACAGGATGCTGTCCAACAAATTCAAGAAGTTATCAAGCTTGTCCTAAACACTTCTACCTACTATACACCAGTAGTAAGACAAAATAGGTGAATTATTTCATTTTAGTGATAGCTATCAAATGCACCATGTGCTTGCTCACTGTGTAGTAATTTATGAAGAATGGAATATCTAAAATAAATACTCCTAGATCACTGCATTAGCAGTCTGGCTGTCACCTCTTTTGGATGAGGACACACTGACACAGGACAACGTACTGGGAAAGCTCTCCGGAAGACATTAGGCTCCTCCTCGGTTGGTTCTTAGTAATGAATTGTAGCTCCTTTTCGTCACACAGACCCACTACAGATCCACTCATTATTATGTAAATGATACCTGACTTTTCTGATTTTTAGAGCAGTTCAGAAGTAATTTGTTTATAATCTTTTCTACTTCTGTAATGCTAGCCTAAACTGCAACAACAAAATAAAGACATGTCTACATTTAAAGCTTCCTCTTTTCTCCACCTAGCTACCTTCAAAATAGCTCAGAAATATCACCAATGTATACTAGGAGGGAATTTAAACATTACTTGATAAAAGCTTTCAAAATTGAATTACCAAAGCTTCCCATAACAACCAAGAAATTCCATTTGTAAGAAGAATTTAATGAGCAGCTTATAAGCATGTAATTATATCTACATTATCAAGTTTTAGGAACTGGTTGAAAGAAAAGGTGGGTGGTGGTCTTTGCCTCCTTTCTACAGAAACAAGACTCATGGAATCCTATAGTCTATACATGCACTCATTTGCTTGTCTTTTCCTAACTCCCTTTGTCCTTACTGTTCAATATAAAATTTAACAAAATAAATCTCTCAAAGATTCTATGCTTCTGCAAGCTCTGTGAAAATAAATAAGCAGGGGAAAGAAGGGAGAATTGGCCACTTGATTCCTGTCCTTACCAGAAATCAGACAATTTATACAGGACAGAGAATATAAAGGCCATCTTGGACTAAGCTTTAAACTTTCTTGTTATGACACCAACATCCATCTGCTTGAAATACAAATAATAGAAAACTAGGTTTAACTTAGCTTTCACTTTGCGTGTATGAAACTTTAGAACCCTAATTACATCTCAGAAACAACAGCTCCACAGAACAAAGTACCAACATTTCAGTAACGCAACAGATTTTTCCAAACCAGAATTATTCTGTGTTATTTTAAGTTATTCTATTATGTTGCATTATATTTTTCAAACAAAGTGAAAATAATTACTACCTTTTATTAACATAATAAGAACAAAATCTGAAAGTTGTTTTAGTATTGAATGAGGACCCTTCTGAAGGAATGAAAACAGATGGTTTGGATTGATTAATCCTTAATCAGAAGTGCACGGGACAGCTTTCAAAGGCTGTCCTATCTACTCAACAACCGTATTATCTTCTTGCACAGGTATTCTACATATGCTTTACATATATTACACATTGACACATTTTGCCACATAAGAGCTACAATTCTCCACCAGGCTACAAGTCTGTAAATTACTTTTTATTGAATTAACAGGGAGCTCATGAATTGCTGAGAACAGGAAGAGAAGTGGGTGGACAGTGGAATTCAGGTAAATATATTTTTTTTAATATTCCTTATCATCTTTCTTGTTCATGACTGCATCATACAAAATTTAAGCCATATATTCTGTTATCTTACTCTGTTTTTGAGGCCTCTGTGGTTAAGGAGATTTATAAATAACTACCATTTGAGACTTAAGAACAGAAACTTTGGATTTTCACAGGCAGTTACCATATAAATAGTAGTTTTGCTCTTTTCCCATGCTTCATTTTTGGCAATGTCTCAGCAGCCATTAGCTAATAAACTGAACTCAAGATCAATGTTTTAAATCATTTTACAGCTGTGATTACAAACTGCTTTCATTTAATACATAGAGTTGGTTTCTAGCAGCTCTCAAGGGAGTGACTGCTAAGATCATGTTAGACTTGAAAAGGGTAAATTCCAAATCATCACCTGAATAGTATGATGTCAAGATATAACCTCTTTAAGTCTGCACAGACTATGCATATGTGCTTGCTATCAATGCAGCAATCTCAGTTTTCTGACAACTTAAGGCATCCATAACTACAACTACAAGGCTTACAAGGATTTTTGCCTTTTTCCTAGAATGCTTTTGTAGCATAGGTAGCATTGTACGACCTAGACCTATAAATATGTGCTTTTTATTCCTGGTTTTAAAAAGGTGAGACAAATGAAGAAAACTCATAAAGAAATTAGGTGAAATGAAAAAGCAAGGAAATCAAGTGAAAATTACTGGTAGCAAGGGACCCAGAAAAATCAGAAAGGAGGAGAATCACAGGCACTCTATTTTTCTTTTAAGAAACCAGTCACTCATTCACCATATTCCAGCACATACTGCACCTGTAAAGAAACAAATTGTGAAACAAAGCATCCACTGAAACCTTCTCTCAGAATCTCAGAATGAGATCTCAGCTTTTACTCTTTCATTCATCCTACCTTTTCTAAGGTTTTTAACTGGTAGCTTCATAATCAGAGACTTTTTTCGGGGTTGGGGGGGGGTGCATACAACATACGTGTTAGTTTTTACTGTCCCCCAAAATCTTCCAGTCCAAATCTAACTCTGTTAAACAGATGGAAAAGCTTTTAACCTCACATGATGCTTCAGGAGGCTATACAGAGAATGAGCCTGTACAGCACTGCAGTATGACACGGCTCTCCTTCCCTTTACTAAAGAAAATCTGAGTGGTCTACTGAAGTGGACAGAGTATCCCTTTAAATTATTTCATTAGTAGACAATCTTTATTGCTCTTTGACATTCATTTTATACCTTAATTCTGCTAAAGGAATTAAAGGTAAATCTCAAATATTTCAGGTATTTTGCACCTGGCATTTTATCTCCAGCATGTAACAAACAGGTACACAGTTAATAATACAGGCTGGTCTTCCAACAAGCAACTGTGTCACGCAAGCTACATCTTAAAAACAAACAAAATTTAATGACATTTTAATCAGCTAAGGAGCCAACTTTAATGTAATGACTGATCGTACCACGCCGTATGTTATCAGAATGTTTGGGTAACTCCAAAAAACAACTAAGTCCCCTCTTTTCCGAGTCAAACAACAACTTTGGCAATCAAAATTTTCAAAGTTTCTCCATGATTAGGTTTTGTTCAGATACAAAGGGATGCAGAATGCATCGTTCTTTCAAACTACAGTTTCTTCAAACACTAAACAAAACGAATTAGATTCCCTGATCAGCTTCCTTCTGGGGTTATACACGTCTCCGCAAAGAAAGGTTTTACAAAGGACATTTTTAATCCTTTTTTGACAGTCAAACATAAAGATCACACAAGTTTCTCTAGTGCATTACACCTCTGTGCTTTGTTGTTAGGCACTGGCAGAACTGATCACAAGAAGAGATGAATGGACGCAAAACACATATGATGTTGGTGTAGCAGGACTATACATGCTAAATATCGCAAACTGAAGAATATACTTAATACAGTCATTTCACTACAGGTAACAACAAAGGATAGGATGAAAGAATGGTAAAAATAAAATGATAAATTTCATAGAATCATAGAATATCCTGAGTTGGAAGGAATCCATAAGGATCATCGAGTCCAACTCCTGGAAAAGTAAAATTTTGAAAAGTAAATTATTAATGAATGAAATGGATTAATTTCCAAGACTTCCTTCTATTATTCTATCAATTTCAACATGGCAACCTATGTAATATTCAGATTTTCTGGCTATAGCCCTTTTTATCTCAAAATAACAATTAAACTACCACTAACGGACAAGATCATAATCTCAGTTTCAATAGACAACATCTTGAAGTACTTCATGATTAACTGGAAATAAACATCAATGCAAAGGAAAAGAGAATTTGTTCAGTGTATTTCAGAAGGATTACTGAAAGTCTCAGCTGGATAGTCACTTTTGTTGGATGATGTCCTATTTTACTACTTGCAGACAGTACTGTATGATTAAATAGTCCAGAAAATCCCAGAATGCCATATCATCTTGATTAGTAATAACGAAGTGTAACATTAGCACTCCCGATGTGCCAGGGAAGATTCCTAAATTTAATAATTTCTTAAACTCCAGAAACAGAAGTGACAACAAATGTATTTTCTACGGGAGAAAACTGTGAAATTTACTGTATTTATGCACAAAACTTAGATCTGCAGTGACTTGCACACATGCCAGGTTGGAAACAATGTGAACAGTTTGACTGAAACCAAATAGATTAATCTAAATGTATAAAGTCTGACAAAATTATGGACTTAAATATTAAATAATCAAGCCAAATTGCTATTCTCTATTGAAAGGACATCACCTTTATCTTGTCTTAGAAAATATATTCCATGAAATTATCAGAACCCTTGAGGTAGTATCTACATTAAAAATAAGATGAAAATAAACATTTTTATTAAAGAACTGGTAATTTTCTGGGACAATATTTCTTTAAATCTGAAATATGTTCCCAAGTATTTGCACAGCTGATACTGTTCAATTGCACATGGATGTTATTGAGTAAGGCTAAAAAGGCTGAGTAGCTAGTTTCAATTAAGACGTGATCATACCTGTGATTGTTTTTGTTTTGACAGGACTGCTGGCATACTCAGAAGCTTGATTCGATTGCTGCCTTGCCAAAGGCGCACTTCCAACTGATGCTTCATCCTCTTTTTTTCGAGTTACTGACACACCAAGTGGAACAGATCCTACAGACTGCTAGAAAAAGAAGCACTTTGAGAACCACGCAAACCCCAAAAATATTAATACTGAATTATGATATTGTCATGAGAAGCATGTCTTCAGCTGCATTTTTTTCCTAATTTATAGAAGACAACTTAAAATGATGATTGAAGCACATACATTATGAAAACAAATTTTTACAACTTCATTAAACAGCTGAAACATTCGGACTTGCACTTGCAATTCTTTTTTTCTCAGACTAACAGGACTAAAATAAGATCTACAATAACAAAAAAGTTAAACAGAATGTATTAACTTAAAATACCATGCTTGCTAGCCCATCAAAATGCACGTGAATAAACCTGGATCATCCTCAAAGAAAAATCATTATCTAAATGTTTAAGGGAAACTGGACAAATTTAGCCAGATATGAAGATTCCGATGTTTTCCAAATAAATTTATCAACCTTAATTAATTCAACTTCTAAATAAAAGACACACAATTTAAAAGAAAAAGAAATGTGTAGACTGACTCCGATCATTACTGATTTTGAATTACCTTTTAATTTTTAAGCAAACTGGTAAAATTACCAGCTGCTCAAGATACAATCCTAGTTAACAAAATTGAAGGCATTCATATCTAGTCTGAAGGCGTGCACCTCTATTTCAAGGATTAGAAAACAGAAAATAGATTAACCCACACAAGGCAAAAATGAGTTCAGGAACTGAAGGTTCAGAAATGAATATAACTGAAATAAATATGATTGAAGGTTTTTGTTGTTGTTGTGGTTGCTGTTTTGAGCTTTTTTTTTTTTAAAATCAACATGAGTTAGAAAAGACAAAATGATTTTAAAAATTGATCTTCCATTTTGTGTACAAAAATGTTAATAATTCTCTGTTGTGCTAGCTGCTAGGTAAATTGTAAATACGTGCCAATTGAGAATAGCAGAGTATTTCTACTGTTGATTTTGCAGAGTGTTATCATTTAAAGATGGCAAAAGTTTTTTCTAAAGATCAGACATTAGGATTACATGCATCTTAATCATTTTTTGTGTAATTTAATTTTGTTGGTATTGGAGTGAAAATGTAATCCATATAGCTGGGTAATGAGAAACCTCACACGTTGCATTAGGAATCTCTGTGGGAAACAAATTCGTGTGAGGCGGGCAATATGCTTGTAAATTTTCTCCAATGGAAAACAGATCACTGAATCAAGCAGTGTGCAACACGTGCACACATACAAAACCCCAAAACAAACAGAAAAATCGTTTAATTGAAGGAGAATGACTTCCAAATGCCCTTACCATTTTCCACTATAAAAGTAAATTAAAATAAGACAGACAATCAACTATTTAATCCTATTCCAGTGAAAACAATCAACTTACATATACAATGGTATGCAAAGTTAATAGGAAAATACTAATGCCAATGACAAACAGAACTCTCATCTCTCCTCCTCTCTCTGAACGTACAGTCATCAGCTTTGTCTTCAAAAGCACTAAAAAGCAATTCTGGAAGATGGTAACATGTCACTTTGCTGTCCTCTAGCCATAACAACAACCAAAAAGGCCAATCAGCTTTGGAGCAAAGAAGAGAGTTTTACACCACAGAAATACTTCCCACATGTTGACAGAGAGAGAGAGTCTCGAGTTTTATAAACTTTGGTGAGACGTATTACATCACTTATTTTCAAAATTTATCTGATACAACCTTTCACATGGCAAAGCCACCTGCAGCCTTCCCATAACAGCAACCGTTGAGCCATGTTTTGGCATTTCTGCATTTAACATTGTAAGAACACCGACTTGCCAAAGTGAAGCAAGAGTTCTGAAGAACGAATGCAGATAATACAAGACAGTACAAAAGACAATAGGATGGAACACAGAGTGTCTGAAGAAGCTGTATCTGTTTCTGAACCACTGAAGAAATGGATCAGCAACATACAATAATAAGTTACACTACTAGTCATATAGGGAAAAACATCAAGGCTATCACAGCCAGATGAAGCTGGAAAAAATTATGACCAAATATTGAGCGCTTGAGTGCTGATCTGGACAATGAAACAGCTGTTTCATCTTTGCTCACTGAAATCAAGCCTGATGTTGCTGTTGATGACGCCCAGTACAATCTTGTCAGATTTTTGGCAAAAGATTTCTGGTTAAAAGAATGCAGAAGATGAAAGATCAACGTTGAAATAGATGGAAAAGCATCATCAAGATTTGGGTTTTAGCCACAGACTGATGAGGAAATTGTGGCTTGGGAAATAGCAGATGACAAGAGCACCACAGCTGTACGAGAAGATGAATCTGATGGGAAAGGAGACATTGCAGTCAAGTGTTTTCATAAGCATTTCATCACAACGATTCAAAAAGCTGGCAGTGAAGTAGCATGTAGTAAAGCTTAACACACCTACTTGGGGTGGAAGCTTTACGGTTATTAATTGGTAGTCTTATGAAGAAGATAAAGAACACAACAGAGTTATGGAACTGCAGCAACATTTATATGAAGCTCTTTTACACAGAGGAATACTGTCAACAAAGGCTTCTCGCAACAGTCAGGAAAATGCTTTCTACTAGAAAATATTAAGCAATTCCTATACAAGTCATCAACTGCACGTGAACTACTATTGGCTCTGTCCTGAGTAATGGACAACTTTTCTGAATTCCAGAAATATAAAAAATCACCCAAAATGATGCAAGTTGAAGCTTCTGTTTAAATATAAATCTGTCTTCGCATATTACATAAGATGACAGAGTTAACACTCAAAAGCCCAATTTCTTGACCTACAAGAGAATCCAGAATGTGGCTACAGCCTTAAGGTATTTTGTTTTCACAGTCAAAATCAAAATCCTATTCTATTCTGGAATATTGACCTCAGTTTTATCGATGCAATATTTTGTGGGTATTATACAATGAACACTAGATTAATAGTAATTCATGGTACTCAAAATAATTTTATTTTCAGTATTTCTCCAGTGAGTCTGAAGAGTATGCAGGCACGTGAGGGAAGACTGGGAATGCTTTTGTCATGGTTTTGGCTGGGATAGAGGTAATTTTCTTTGTAGGGGCTTTATGGTACTGTGTTTTGGATTTTTCATGGAAGTAGGGGTGGTAACAAACCAATGTGGTTGAGGAGCCAAATACTTCTCTGCTCCTTGTGCTGCCCTGCGAACGAGGGGGCTGGGGAATGGGGGGACATGCAGAGTGATGATTTTTGTCTTCCCAAGAAACTGTTAAGGGTGATGAGCCCTGGGAGTGGCTGAACACCTGCTCATCAGTGGGAAGCAGGGAATGAATTCCTGGAACTAAAACATTATAAATAAGGTTAAAAATGAAGCACTGGTCTGTGAAATGTTGAACTCAGTGCAGAAGCCCCAACACAAACATGGGTTGTCATCTGTGAAAATAAACCAAACCCAGCCATCCCATTAGCGGCTGCGCCGTGCACATAGACCCATCTGTACATGTGCAATAGCTTGCAACCAGCAAGCAGAAAGTGAAATTAATGAAGTCACTGGAATGGGTGCAGATGGCAGTTCTACTCGAGACATGATGTTTGTGAACATGTAAAATCACTGTCACGCAAGCATTTTATCTGCCTCAGAGAAGAACATTAACTTATCCTGCAGGACAGTCCAAGCTCTAACAGCGCCAAAAGCAATGAGGATCTACCTTGCTCACCTTGAGCCGAGCTCTAATAGCACCTAATCACAGTTGCTGTTTGGCAACAGTTACATTTCATTGTTTTGGTTTCTGACAGCAATAATATAAGAACACACCTAAATTGCTTCAGAAAGCATTAGACATTAGTCCCAGTTTCTAGTTAAAATTAACCAATTAAATTGTTTCCTAATTAAAAACATTAGACAAGCTTAACCTCTGGGGCTCACAAAAGCAGCTTCATTCGCAGCAGATGAACTTGCTAATCCAAATGAAACTCTGTGACTGCTTCAGCTAGAAATTTCAGGTATGCTCAGAAAAAGTGCTTCTGCCAGGACCAAAGATCAGCCACTGGTTGATGAGCTGTAATTTTTCCAAACTTATGTGACAGACTTATGCCAGCCAAGAAGCCCTACATTTTCATCATCTGATGAAAGCAGTTTCAAGGGTCCTTTGAAGTAGCACATTGAAGGTTCTAGTACCATGTAGCTTCAACTCCTTGACCAAGCATTAACTTCATTTCTACAGCCTTCAGAAACAACGGTGGTCCTTGTATGTGAAGACAGATCCAAATAGGCATAAGCATAGTGCTTTTTGCCTATCATAAATCAAAACTTACTATGGTCTTAGAAACCTTGATGCACCAAGAAGATAATTATGTCTACGTTAGAAACATGCTTGCTTTTATCAAAACCTTTCCTGCTATTTATCAAGGTAGAAGAGAAAAACTAGAACTAAAGTAGGGCAACATAGGTCTACCCTCAATAGCAAACTTTGCTACAACATGGAAATATCTTACGTTTAGGTACTGAAACTCACCCTTATATTGTGTTATTTTTTCACTGTCATTCATTATCAGAAGTGTTTGGCTCTTGAAGACACAAAGATCTGCAATATTTCAAAAAAGACACCCTGAGTAATTCCTCAAATTAGAGGAATTACTTGTTCTCCATGAGTCTACTGACCAAGTCATAATGACAAAACTACTTCTTAGGCAAACATTCCAGAAAGACCTCTTGTGAAAACCACTTGAGTGAAGAATTACCAAGCCATAGAATCAAACAGTTCAGCTGAAAGAGACTTACAAAGATCATCAAGTCCAAGATGGGATCAAGAGTTCATAATATCCTGAGCTCACAGTTAACTTTCCATACAACAGTGGCAGGATTTTAGAATAAAGGATAATTCCAAAAATAATGGGAGAAAAAGGGCAAAAGGAGTAGGAAAAAAAAAGTTGAGGGGAAAAAATGGATGAAATTGAATTGCTACAGACCAATTCTCTAATCTATCTACTCAGATAATGGAAAAGTCTTTGAATTGGGATATAAAAACTTCCATGGCATAGACGTTAATGAAAAAGCAATTTGGATTTGGGAATTGTATAGGTATATTAAACTCCAGTGCTTTAAAATGATGAATCTGGAAGAAGAGCAATGTTGTTTCCTTCATTGTGCCTGTACATGACTAAGGATATTCTCTGCGCACTGCAGTTTTTAGATCTATTCCATTTCTGAAACACTTATTAGACAATAACACTCACACATGCATACAGAACAGCCAAAGAAAATGGCAGAAATGTGCAGCCATACACATTCATATACAAAACAGATACGTGTAGGTATACATTTTTGATAGTTTCAGTCTTCTCTAGGATAAGATGGTTAATTTTAGTGAAATGATTAATGTAAGAAAAATACAGACAAAGAATAGAGGCTTTACAGTATTGTGCATTTGAGAAAAACTCATATTTTCACTGCAAAGAGTATCATAAACCTCATGTCTCACCAAAGTATAGCTAATGCTCTTTTTGCCAAGGAAAATGAATTCTTAAATATTTGTGTAAAGCTAAGTAAGGGCTTTTATTAGAGAGTAAATATGTGATAAAAACTGGTTTACCAAAATGAAGAATGCCATAACTGAAAACATCTTCAAATAATAGTCAAAATAAAATATTAAGTTACTGGAAGCAAAGACTAAATGTATTTTTTTTTTTTAATAGCAAGCCAATGTAAACATACAGTAATCAACATATGTAAAAGAAGTTGTACATATAGTTGCACCTTTCCTGAATTCTGCTCAAATTAATCTTTCATAAGGCATCAAAAAGCATATCTATTCAACAGGGCTTTCAAATAGAAGAATCACAAAGGCTTTAAGTAAGTGTACGTTACATAAGCTGAGTTAAAGAACTGTTAAAAAGCAGCAAATAAGCAACTGGTGCACATACTACATGAACACTGCTACTGCTGCTATACATACAGCTCAGCTTTACCAGAACAACCTATGCAGAATAAAGTATTTAAAAACAAATGAGCACC
Organism: Oxyura jamaicensis; assembly: GCF_011077185.1. Classification (NCBI taxonomy): domain Eukaryota; kingdom Metazoa; phylum Chordata; class Aves; order Anseriformes; family Anatidae; genus Oxyura; species Oxyura jamaicensis. The sequence continues at coordinate 136,653,142 of NC_048894.1, read as the reverse complement.
AATTTTGGCTGACATATAAAAGAACATTTTAAAGAAAAAACAACTCTGAAATTTCTATGCCAGTTTAAACCCTGTTTAAAATTTAGCGTAGGTTCATCAATCATCAAGCAGGGTATGCAAGGTATCTATTGAATTTGCTGCTCCAACTTCACGGATTATTAACAGTTATTGAAAAAAATGTTGGTAACAAAAACATATTTCAGAAAAGTCTAACAAATTCAGGGAACCAGAAAAGTGATTATTTTTAACACCCAACTAATGTAAAATATGTGATTTTTATATGGAGCATATGGATGGAGTGCAATGCATCTGGCATATACTAATTTGCCTTTGAGCAGTTACACAGAATATATATAAATCAGATTTATTACCTTTTTATCAGATTTCTTCTTAATGTATTACTTCTGAAAATGTAGATCTTAAGAGCACAACATTATAGAGTGTATTTCCAAAGCCAGTGGCTTTTCTGATTAATTTGAAGTGAATCGTGCAGTCAAAAGATCATTTTTTTTGAAAAGTCACCCCTGTTTCCAATATAATATTCTTTAGAAGTACTGATATCTTTAAATCTTATTACTTCACAGTTTGTATGAAATGGAAGGACTATAATACAGAAGCTATTAGTACACAAAATCTACCATTGAGTAACTTTCTCCAAAACCTGAAGAGTAGGAGAGCAAAATCAAAAAGGATATATTTTTAAATTTATTCTTGGAATATTAATTTATTTATTTTTTAAATAAAAGTTCAAAACTTTGAAGTTGAGAATCAATCCATTAAATGTTAGAACTGTTACACAGTGGATTACCATCAAGACGGTATGACAAATTCACTGTTTTTAAACTTACAAATAAATTATAAAGTTCTGGTTTTTTTTTTTGAACTAATAATTTGTTGTGCATATTGTAAATGACACAATGTTCAGAAAGTGCTGAATCTCTCAGATGTCTATAGCTGACAAGTCCAAGATTAAGGATTTTGAAAATCAGTTTTGAAGTTTAAGTTACAGTACTTTGATTTATAAACTTTATTCCTTGCTCTGCACCAGGTCTCAAGTTATTTCAGCTCAGTATTATTGAGGAATAAATTAATATAAATTAACTAAATCAGTTCCAACCGCTGCCACCACTTCTAACAGAATAGTATCTTGGATGTACTAGTGTTTTTTGTTTTTAACCCATTGGCCTGCAAAGCCTTCTGGTGTTGATTACTACACGCTGTATACACAGTACAGTGGTCCAAACAGGAAAGGTATTCTACCAGTACTGTCTTTTTCTAGACAGAGCAGCATGTAATGCTTGCTACACTGCATATCTGGAAGACCATAAGCTGCTGATGAAGTGAAAACACTCCCATGATAACAAGTACCTTTTCCTTACCTCATCCTGTTAATCTTTCTTTTTTTCCTGACCCAAGATGACTATTTTCTTCTGATTATATGCTATTCAGGATATTAAGTTTGAAATCAATATAAAACAGTTTTGAAAAACACATATAAATATTATACAATCATACTAATATTAACTTCCCACGTTCGCTTAAGTTTAGAAAAGGATTAGAAAGTCCTAAATAAAAGCAATGCACTTTTTTCTTTTTCTTTTTTTCTTTTTTTTTTTTTTTTTAATGTGAAGGTGACTGAGCACCAAACAAGTTTTTTATTGAGCAAGATCTTGTACAACTTGTTGTATTAAGTAACGGGACTATAGACTTCACACATGAGAAAATTAAAGAGCTTGCCTCAAGTTCAGTTCAAGAGCTGCTAGAGATGTTATTTCTATTCCTGATTAAAATAAACTTCAGCAGCATTGACTTTTCTGTATCACCTTCTAAAAAAACATGCTGCATGTTACAGCGTGCAAATAGAAATTAGGACATAATAGCCCAAAATATCTAAGTAGATACACTTTCCTCTATTACTATAAAAATTTACAAAATATAAGCTTGCAACAAACATTAAAATAAACACATCAAAAGCACACAACACTTTAGTATTTGTTTTCTATATATAAACTTATTTGACTTCTGCCAAACTTAATTTTATAAGAAGCAGTACTATTTTGAGATTAAAAATCCAGTTATGCCCCTCCAAACAGTATTATATTGACCTATGTCTGGTATCACCAATTAGCTAAGAGGTGATAACGGACAAGTCTATAACATAGAATTGACTTAGTTTACACAATGCTTGCACTTCAGCAAAGAAACTTAAGAACCATACCATATGTTACTAGTAGCCATGGGAGAAATTCAAAAGCAGTTCATTGAAGCATTAAGAGAGAGTATCATGGATTTTTAGACTGCAATATTCTCATCGTTTCTGTTCTTCAAGTGGGACAATGGAAAACTTATAGAAGCATGTTGAAACTCAGAACGAATATAAAAAAATGAGTTACATTTACATCTATTTACACTAGAGCACTGACCATATAGTCACAACAGCAACCACACGGATTATTATTCAGATGTGTAACAGCATCCCCATTTTGGCGTGCATAGTCACTTTATAACAAAAAGGTAATACGCTAAAAAGCCATTCGTTGAAAGCATCTGGCTCCAGATATTCCACTGTATTTCAAAAAATATGCAGAAGCCTAAAAGAAGGACCAGTTGTATTTCCAAATTTTCTCTTTTTTTTTTTCTTTTCAATGTTTTAAATAAATGTGACCAAGGGTGATCAGCTTGCAAGAGCTGCACACAAGAGTGTGCAACTTCCGCAACATACAGAGATAATGTGGAATTGTTGTGCATCATTAAACGAACTTCTGAATTCTAACATTTTCTTTAGTTAAACATTAAATTCAGTCTTCTGCAAACAGCTGTTATATAAATTGTTCCTAAAGACAGAAAATTCTGTATTGGAACAAGATAGAAAATTTCCTTCTGACAAGACTAGAAGAAGCAGAAAACCTTACTGTACTCTTAACTAATGATTTAAAAATGTCTCACTTCTAGCCAAAATATATTAAGAACCTGTTTATATTCACTGCTTGTTGTGCCAAACTTCACTTTTTATTTAAATAGCTTCTCTGTCCTTCTGTTTTTTTACCCTTATTCAGACTTTAAAAAAAAATCATTTATAATTAATCACATTTTTCAGACACTAAGAACATATCAGGACATCTGACTTACTGTAGTAGATATTACATAGACACGGCTAAAGAGTTCATAACCTATCTGTACAAAATAGAGAGACTGGGTAGAGGACAGGAGAAAATGTAAAATAACAACCATTTAAAACTGAGTAACATAATGGTTTCAGATGTCACACTGCTTCGACAGTGGGTAAACAAGGTGCAGAGGTAGGTTGAACAAGAAGCTAACAAAAATAAATGAAAAGGGGTAGTCCTCATTGGGCTGAGTTTGCCCCACACACCCCAACATCATTTTTCCATTGCTCTGTACCAGCTGAATAAAATCTCAGTAAGGCCAAAGGCCATTACATTTCTTCATGGCTGTATCACATTAATCTCAAAGGAGACACAGCATGGCTTCATGGAAAAATCATTGACAATTTATGTGCTTTGTGAAAATGTTTTGATGTTATGCTTCTGTCCTACCTCATTTCAGCTTAACTAAGTTAAAAAGGTTCTGATATTTCTGTTTTCATGATTTCAGACAAAACGACACCAACACAGTTACACTACTAATAGTATTTCAGTAAGCAAGCACACTGACAAATTGGCATTATAAACCTAAGACTCTCAAAGTAATAGTTAAAAGGCAAGCAAATCTGAAGAAGTTCAGGTACTACAAGGCATACTTGTCTCTGGGAACACGGATAAGCCCAGCTGCACCCTGTGTGTGATAAGTTAGTATCTTACTGTGGGCAGTAATTGTGGTCCCAAATTTTTAACTTGATTTACCTTATCACACTTAAAATGTTATGACATGATAGGATGCATACATGGCACTAAACATGCCAAAAAACTTTTTATGTGTTCAGACAAAACCCACAGTTTTGACTTATGCAAAATAGAAGAAAAAATGTATATAATAGACATTAAAATTTAAAAAAACTTAACATTTAAAATCTTTTAATCACACACAGAACTTCTAAAAATATTTTTCTTTTTTCCCGTTGCAATTGTGTAAGACTGACAGTTAGAGGAAGAAAACAGTTTCATCAATCAATAACATTTTGATGATAACGTGTTTGAAAGCATCATGTTTTAGAATTATTTCATTAAACATTCAAAAATCATGACAGTTACACAGAGCATTTTTGTTACACCAGACTATGGTAACAACCTTTTCCAATATACAACAATATACAAGGCTATAAGGTTGACTAGAATCCTTAACCTAGAATAATTACAGTCTTATATAAAGAAGAAAAAAAGTATTCTGTTAATATTTTAATAAAGGTGTAGTATCTTTTCAAATAAAGTTTCTTCATAGCTGCCACAGACACTGCCTTTTTAACTTATATATGCAGACTATTATTGCAGTTATATTAATGGTGAAACTACTGCCGTGCTGACACATTTCTAAATTCACATTTAAAACCATTTCAAATGACCAAGCAACTCAAGCTGGTAACACTAGAAGCATGAAACTAATTTTACTTAGAAATTGAATGGAACAACTTTTAGGAGGCTGTATAAGCTAACATCACAAATTACAAAAACAAACAAATAAATAAAAACTAACTGGTTTAGTTAATCATTGTTGATCAAAACCAGGGACAAAAAAAGTTTTCTAATGTAGTCACTAAACTGTTCTAATATCTTAGATTGAAAGAGAAAACACCGTTTAACTGCTGATTACACATATTAATGTTATGGAACGTCTTTTATTTGAACATTTGTCATTTATACGAACATTTGAACAGGCTCAATTTAATTTGGAAAGATACATAACAGTATTGCAAAAATACATAAATGGTCCAATTTTTTAAAAAGAGGTATGTCTGGAAATATCTAGTCCAGATATGATGAAAGAATGAAGAAAAATTCAACGCAATTTAAAACAGTGTGAAGTTTTAAAAATGATAAAATAGCAATTCACACACTGAAGTTTTTCAGATGGTGTTGGTGCAGAACGAGCTTAATTGGACTTGAATGTTTGACAATTACTACATAACAAGGGCATTTACACACAAGAAACAGAAATGTTTGCCGATCATGCTAATCCTCTCATTTCAAGGGCCAACTATGACACTTGGCTAATGTGCACAGAGTTCTGTATATTAGCCATGAGATCAGTAGTGAAAGATTCTTGTATTGGCCACTTAATAGTTGATGACTTATAACCGAGAGACCACATCAGGCTCAACAAACCACTCATTTGATTAGTTATGACAAATTTAAGGTTTAGAATACTCTATTGGTCTGCCAAACAACAGTGAAAAAATAAGTTTAGAACCAGGCAAAAAGTTTCCAGATTGTTTCCAGTCAGGAGTCTGCAGGATGAAAGTTATGATCAAGAATACTTCAAAGCAAGCACTGTGCCACACAGACCCACAGCCTCAATTTCCTGTATCTCTTCCAAGCACTTTGCATGCAAATACGTATTTTGACATTATATACAGAATCCATTACAGCATTCAATTGTATCAAGTTATGACCTGCATGGTTCATTTCCTATTAAAATAGGAATCACTACTAAGTAGTGATTTTTAATAGAGTAGTGATTTTTTTTTAACAGATTATGTAATTATTTGATAGACCATCCCAAATGACTAAAACCTGACTGATCCTAAGCAAGAACCATCAGAAAACACTCTCTCTTTTACTTAAACACTGTAAATGAAAACATTGAGAAACAAAAATTTTGATATGCAAGGTTTGACATTTTAAATAAATCAAAATCAGATCAACACTATGTGCAGCAAACTAAAATGAACAGGGCAAGAGAAAAACATGTGGAACAAAAATGCACTACTGGTACTCATGTAAGAGAAAGTTTTCTCTCCCTCTGCTCCTTTAACTCAAATACATACCTGCTGTATGTGTCTACTGGGTCGTTTCTGAGGCTGGTAGATAAGCCAAGTATAAAGCACTGGATCAATGTTAATTGCTAATCCTTGTACACTGGACAAAAGTACTGCACCTATACACCACAGAAAAGAAAATAGGATATATTTTCAGAATATTTCACAGAAAATAACAACCGTCATATAAAGAATCTCCATATATATTCTTTTTTTTTTTCTCACACATACATCTCCTTTGATGCAGACTTTTGTTTGGATTGTACTTCAGATATATTTACTCACATAAGGTTTTTACTAAGAGTAATAATTATCACAAATTTCAATAACTTTTTGAAAATGAGAAACTTGCCAGCACTGCTGTTCTTAGACACACACACACACACACAAATGCAGAGAACTGCATTTTGATCTTTCTTGCTACTATTTTCTGCCAAGAAAAAAAATGTTTTCACAAAAATCAAGCATGTAACTGAATACACATAACACCTTTACTTGGATTCTCAGTCAACAATAAAGTTATGCAAGAAATGAGTCAAATGACCCTTGACACAAAGAATGTAATACATGACTACACGACTTTCCTCCCCATACGCTCAAAGAAAAACCTGGTTTAGGGCACTGGGTTCTTTTTTATCTCTTTTAATAAAGACAGTTCTACTCTAGGTTAATGTTCTGCTCAAGACAAATATTTTCTGCATAAATGCAGTTATAAATGCTCTTTAGCAGACTTGCTGGGTAAAATATGGCAAAATTTTCAACTCTGCTACTGTTGTTAGTCTTCTTATTGTGTGCTTTTAGAACTTTAACCTAAGTTTTGCAATATGTTTTGTTTTCTTTAAATCTGATTTTTGCAGTTGTAGGACTATAAGATAAGGCTACTGTAACTTCACTTCTTAAAAGTAAACTCACAGTTTACATATGCATATCAAGAAACACCTACATGGGAAGCACTGAGGCATAAAACAGGAGAAAAACTGTTCTCAGTAATTAGAAGTCTTAACATACTTCAATCCAGGCACCCTAAAGCCCAATTTAAGAGGCACTATTTCATTTCTGATTGCATTAAAAATCTAACTGTGCATTAATTTAGTGAGACTTTTCTGTAAACAGTACAGATAAAGTATTGTTATTCACTGAAGTTTATTTATTGTGGCAGAAACTGACTGAGCTGCAAGATTCAGAAGCAAATGGATTAATATAACACAAAGATAGCGATTATATTGAAAAAGTACACCAAGTATTCTTAAATAGCTGTCTTTTCGTGCAAGTTTTGCAACTTTGTAATGGATAGATAAATGAATAAATAAATTCCTAGCTATTGGAAGGTCCAGTCCAAGTTCTACAGAATGACGGTAGTTTTATAATTCAATAAATCATGTTAGTTCCAAGTCAATTAGTTCCAAAGCAATATCTTATATATTTACTCTGAAATAGATAATTAAGCACGAATCTGAATTTAATAATAAATTTAAATCCAAAAAGTTTATCACACAATTCAACATACTTTCCAAAAAACTGAGAATCCATATTCCTCAAAACATAATACATCACAAAAATAAAAAAGAAAATAATCAAGTTCTATACTTATTGTATAGAACAAAATCTTAAAACCTGCTGAATTCCAAATGGCAGAAGTCCAATCAAACTGGGGCTACGCAAGCAAAGACCGACAAGTACAATGGGAAAATGGCAGTCAAGAAATACACAAAGATAAATCACCAGCCTAGCACAGGCTTGGAGTTGGAACACACACTGTGAGGAGCTCCTATACTTAGAATAGTCTTTGTGATCTGATGGTTTTAAATGTCAGCAATAAACCTTAGAAATAAATCTGCAATTTAAGGCAAAGCTGATGTTGAGCATAAAATAAAAGGGTAATGTGCAAGTAAGAACAGCAGTGAATGTGTCTTGCAGCAGGATCTGGAGGAAACTAGAAAATGGAAGCAGAAGGTAACAGATTGATAAAAGTATATGCTACAATCATTAGCTTTTATAAGATACTTGGATGCCAAAATGAGAGAATCCTGCATCTTTAAGAGATACTGCCTGTTGTCAGCAATACTTAATGAAAGGTTTAATGTATGTGATATGACAAGTGGGAGTCAGAGACCTCCCAAAGAGTGAGGAATAAAGTCAGCCTACAGGCAAAATCAACAAAAACCCCATATTTACAACAGACTCTTGAAAAAAAATAGTGTTACCGTAGCACATGCTGCTAGTTACTCAATTTAGTTTCTTGTTTACTGCAAAAAATGAGCTAAAACTAAAATGTTCAAAACACTTAAGCCATGCTTTGAACAGAAACTATCTTTTAACTTCCATGAAGTCACTATCACAACCCCATAAAACTTTAATGTAAGGTAGAATGGAGAGCAACATGGTTTATTTTTCCACTTGTCTTTTGTCATTGATAGCTTGCATCTGGGGAGAAAAAAAAAAAAAAAAATCAAAACCCTAACATACAAGTAGTTAGATAAGCAATTGAACTATTTGACTTTCAATTTGACTGCAAGGTAATTTTGGCCTCCTACCAAGCCACTTCTGTCACTCTGAATTACTGAAATTTACTGCCATGTTTGCTGCTCAGCTGCTCTGTTCACAGAGCAACATAATCACCTATTTAACGCTGTTTTCCATGTAACAGCTTTCTTCAAAATAAGGAACTAAATAATCAAGGAAAATATTCTCAGATTTATCCCCCCAGAAGCTTAAACTCGACTATTCATTCCAAGAAACAAGAAGTCCCCCCGCCCCCCAGTTTTCACGGAAATCTCTGTGGGAGAACCAAGCCGTAAGTTGGCAGCAGGCTCCTTACATGGTTAAGAAAAAAAGAATAAATTAATTGTTATTTTCTCTCTGTCAAGATGCAACACTAGAGTTCCCTGGATTTCATTAAGATTGTGGTGAACTTTCTTTTCTCCCCTCCCCCTTTTCTCCTCCTAATTAAATTTACATTTCAGAAAAAAAAAAAGAAAAAAAAAAAAACAGACCTTAGATCCATACCATACTAGGTTTCATTTTCAGACCCCAGCTCTTGCCAGAGTTATCTATTACATCTCTAGAAAACGGCTTAAAAACAAGATCGAACCCAACACCACACAATCTTTGCGTGTTTGAGAATTTCCTCAGCATCGCGTTGGTGTCATGTGCCAGGTGCAGCTAGGCAAATAATTTCTTTCCTGCCCAACTTGCGGCTGGCCCTGAAGGAATGAACCCAGGGAGGACGAGCAGGAGGCGGCTGAGCGCAGCTGCCTTCTCACCCTGCAGACGAGCTTCTCGATGAGTTTCCTTGGAGGACGACAGCTGTGGCTTCGGCACTCGCTTTCCTGAGGGCCTGGGGGCCCGCAGGGGATAATAACCCGGGGCCTCCTGCGGCTGGGCCTGCTCTGCCGCCACCTCCTCCTGCCATGAGTACCCAGTAAAGGCTGCCTGGGAGGAGAGGGGCCCTTAGCATGGGGTTTTATAGCCCTCCCCTTCACAAGGAGAAATTCAAGCATGTCAGAAGTGTGCCTCGCTTCTTGTGAGGCAGGTGAGGCAGAAGAGGACACTTGGGGAATGAGGCTCCAGAGAAAGGAGGCCAGAGGTAAAAGGAGGAGTGGTGAAACAGGGCATAGTCAAGGAGCAGAGAGATGGTGCTGAGGGATGCTCAGTGGTGAGTGAGGAACAGAAAAGGGCTTCAAAAATCAGAGCCAGAAGAAAGGAATGGCAGCAGCAGGACAGTGAAAGGTGAAACAGTGTTTTGGGAACAAGAAAGGAGGTGGCAATGCCTTAAGCAAACAGCTGTTTGTTTGGAAGAATAAGAACCTTGTGAAAGAATAAATTGCATTACTGAGTCATTCTCACCATTGTGGTAAAAAAGATTTACTAGGAAGAGTAGACAATGATAGGTCAGTCAGAAATTTAGTTGTTGAAACTCAACATTTAACGCAGCAGCAATAACATATACTTTAACTCCCTTGACATTTAGAAGCAGCCTTGCTATTTATGTGCAGAAAATGTATTATATCTCTGCAACAGTGAAAGACCATCCCGACAGTGCTCTTTCTAAATTCTGCTGTGTGTATGCAGTACCTAAACACATCTAATATTGCTATTTACAGTAAAAACATCCAGTAAAACATTTCAGATAGTCTGCTATAAAATGAACTGAAAAACCTTTACAGGAAACCAAAGTTTAAGTTAATGCACAGTTTATATTGAGAAGGGATCACAAATATGAACAAAGGGAATGATCTACAAGAAAAACTAATTCTGACAAGTTTTGTTTATTTTTAGTAGCTAAGTAACTAAAGAAAACATTACACCATCTTGCTATATAAACGGCACCATGAATTATTTCAGCATTGAGCTTATGACTCCTGTGTCTCAGGACATGTGAATGATAAGCAGGTGCTGATACAGGTCAAGGTAGCACTGTGAGTTTAGTATCCAAATATTTTAAAGAATAACAGAAGAAACAATCTTTTTTTACTTCTCTCATTGTTTTCAAGGGCATTTCCACTAAGGCATATTGTAAAAATGCAGACCTATGTATTACACAGAAATGAAAAGTTCTTTTTATAAGAAGTATATAGGTAATTAGTTCTCTCTGCTAGTTGACTCAGAACAGATGCACTGTAAATCACTAAATGTGGAAATATCTAACTCTGTTTAATTTTAGCCTGGGAGTCAACTAAGGGAAAAAGAGTGCTCTTTACTACTCTGCTCCCTGCCAAAATGGCTCACTTATCCACATTCCAAACAGGCTTTACCAATTAGCTATCCCATGGCACCACAGCCATTTTCAGTTACATCCCAAGCTGAAGAATGAGAGCTGAAGTAGGAGCTACAGATTGCAGTTACACAGCATAAAAATATAACATGCAAACTTTCTCAGCGTTGTAATACCTATAACAAGCCAATGTGATTGTCTTGCAAAATCTAATCTAATATTACGTAAGAGATGGCGACCCACATTTCACCTTGAATTGCTGACTAAGACAAGGAAAATAGACAAAGTATTTTATATTGAAAAACTGTTTTACGTTTTACTAACTACAGTAACTTGACAGATTTTGTCTAACCACTGAAATGTACGTCTCCATGTGTCTCAGTTCAAGGTTGCGTTGAATGATTACAAATGGCCTTTTACATAAATACTACCCCAATTTTATCTCAGAGAAAAAATCTCCTAGTCTATAGTAGTTTCACTGAGTTTCACATTTGCCAAGTGCTTCAAATAACCCTACAATCAATTAACTTAGTTGCCTGGGCCAATATGAGTATATTTCATTAAAAGAGAACTACTAAAACTTTCCCGTACAATAACCATTTTGTTCTGGAATATCAAACACAGTTCCTTCACAGAACAGTTATACTTTGCTCAAACATACACACACCACAATATTTAAATACTATATATTTTTGAAATAATAGCTTTTGATCTTAGGAAATATTTAATGAGTATGTACTTCTGCCACTACCTTAACTCTCCAACTGAGGTTTATAGTTGAAAAGCTTTAAGCACTGACACAGGAGGTCAGCATCATTATTTTTACTTCAAAAATAGAGAAAGTGACGCATAGAGGTGAAGTTATTAAATCACACAGCAGGACAGCAGGACCTGGGGATAGAATTCAGATGTTGAAGTTATGTGCCATACCTAGGTATCTACTGTAACTAGTAGCAAAAAAATAAATGTAGGGTTTCAACCTGTGTTAAAAATAAGTCCAAATCACAAATGCCTAATTTCAACTGAATGTTCCGATAAACCATTGTAAGGCTTAAAGAAACAAAACATCCTCTCTCTCTGTATTTATATAAATACCCAAATAGTCACCAATGCTGAATTAAGGAATTATAACTAAAGACATAATATAATGAGGCAAAATACAAAAACGCTCAATGCATTGGTTAACACAAAGTTCTGAATGTCAGACATCATTTTTCTGAAGTACAAGGAGCCATATTTCTATAAATCCGCCTGAAGAAAGGTATATCAAGTCAACTATGGAGAACAATCCTCAGATATTCCGTACAATCTCTGTCCTTTGATGTTAAGAATGGAAATGAGTCCATTTAGCGTTTTGCCTTTCTTAGTGAGGAAGAATGTTATGGCGTGCTGAGATGCAAGTTTTCAGAAAACTGCTTTAAGATGTACATTTAACATGGTGGCTATATGCTTCTGAAAAAAAAAAATCATGAAAGGCTGCTTTGTTTTCCAAAATTCACTAGACCAAAACTTTAATTTCCTTTAGAGAATATGGTGATGTGGGTTCAGGGACACAGCTTAATAGGCAATAACAATCACAAAAAAAGAGAAATGTGTAGGCAGCTATAATATACAGAAAAGTCAGCTTTATTTGGGCGATTACTGAATTGTCTCCATGAAAATATAACAGCAATATTCCTACGCTGAGATGCATAGCCCATCTCCGTTAATTTCTATACTTTAAGAAAGCTCACTCAAGCATAATTTTGTCACGTCCACCTTTAGGTCTTGCTAATATATTTAGCAATCACACTGACTGTCCTGTAAATATAATGAGAATGAGGAGCTCTACATTCAACTGACAAAAAGGACTATACATACAAGGAGTATACAGCAAGGATATATTACAATGACTTCAGAAACATCAGTGAATGAATAAAAAGAGGGAGAAATACGATGGCTCAAGTTGCCTAAACAGTTACGTTTCCACTCAGAAAACACAGAGTGGTCCAAACTGATGATTTCAACCAGTGCTACAGAAGTAGGTCTTCAAACACCCAGTAGTGCTTACAACTAACCACCTCAGTTTACAAAGACACCCACCAAAGTCACTTCTCTTTGTCATTTTTTTTTTCTCTCAAAGCCCCACTAGAAAGCCATCTCTTGATGTTAAAATCCCAACCATAAATCTGGCCCTAAGTCCTTAGACAATTTATTATGAAACTTTATTGATAAGATCTGCACTGCTGGCATCATGAAATAAGAGAGTTAGCTTTCATACTCAATAGCTCTGCCTCTGCATCTGATGCTACCACAATTACACATATAACAAAATTACTTAGATTTCTAATGTTAGAAACTCCATTAACTTCACCATACCTGACTCGGTTTTCAAAATGGGCTGAGAATTTTAGCTTGTTTATCTCTGTGACAAAAGAACTTAAATGCCTATTTTCATGTCAATGTTGTTCTGTTTCATTTCCTGTTTGGAATAAAGTACAGCTTGCAGTTGTTCACCATCTTGGGGATCAAGAGGACACCAAACGTTCCATTAAAATAAAAAGTTCCAAAGATACCATGAGGCAGATCTTCTCAATCCCATTTTAAAGGCTGTTGCTACTTTTCAGCTTACAAGAATTTTTAGTTTTGTAAAATTCAGCAATTCCAGGGAATGGATTTCTGATTAACCACTGAAAAAAGACACTATCTCAAACAAACCAATATATATATATATATATTGATGTTTTTCTGTTAAAAAATATAGGAATTTTGGTAATTCCTGTATTTAGTGGACTGAGACTAGAAATGAGATGAATAGGACAGAAAATCCCCTTTTTCGTTTGGTCTCAAGAGTCTTGCACTGCTTTTGGGTTATGTTCTATGCAGCAACAAAATATATGAACAAATGTAATTGCAAAATAAGATACACCATTGATCAAACTTATTTTAGGCATAGTGATTCAGTACAGTGTTCAACGCATCTTTTGTAAAGCAACATAACATAAAGAGAGCCAGAGTTCTCCTAGGGAATCGTCAAGCATAAGGACAAAGTCAATTTAGTTCTGTAGTCTACTTATATTTCCTACATATATTCCACAAGGTGTTTCATCAAAGCCTTTTAAAGAAACTACACTATCTATAGTTTTTTTATAGGATATGAGAGGAAGCTAAATGATAATATAGGATTGAATAAATTATTTTAAATAAATGAAACAGCGATAAGAAAACATGGTAGTTTTCACTATGGAAGAGGGCAGTCATACAGGATGATGTTTCAGGATGATGAAACGTCAAGATGTTTCAGGAGATGAATGGCAGTGACCAGATCTAAGCCATCCAGAGCAAACATCAACAGGGCTGGCTGAAGAACTGCTGAAGCATCTGGCCTGATTCAATACCGTTAATATGCTTTTCCTACTGGTATCACTGCAACATAACTTTACATGTAAAGTGATGACTGAGCTGACTGCTTTGAGTCAAAAAACAAAAACCAAGATTTATGTTATCAAAATAGCTCTAGAAAAGTTTTAGCTCAATGTTCAGCTGTAGGGAACGAGCAGGCAATGAAACAGAGAGTATCATCTATACCACTGTATAAATCCATTGTGTACACAGATATTAAGAACACTGCATGCAGCTCTGGTCAGTTAAGAGGTCACTAGGTCAGGTTTAAGCGTTCAAACCTGGAAACTTCTGTTTCACAATACCATTCATTCAGTATTTATGCTCGCTAATTCACACTGTGCTCCATGCCAAAAGCATTATACATCCTCCAAACCCCAGAGCAGAGAGCACAGAAATAAAAATGCATACACACGTCTTGAACTTTAGTTACTGTTTAAATAATCTTCTTTTCTTCATTTTTAAATGATTGCCTATTTACTACAAAGCAAATGGATTTTGAACTGCTCTAGGTCCAAGCCACCTGGATGTGGACCTCAGAGCCTTAGGCAAACTACAACTGCAGATGCTCTTTTCCAAATGCAATAATATTTGCAGATTTTTATGATTTCATTGTTCTTGGAAAGCATGTATACAAATGTGTAAGTAAAACCAGTAGCTGTACTTTACATATTGTCTGCACGTATATTATTTGATGAAGACACTGAAGTGTCCAGATATGTAATAAGGGAGGGCTAATCACTGTAGACACAGTTGCATTAACAACCCTGCTAAAGTTTGATTAGAAAACAACTACAACAACAACAAAAAACAACACAACAACAAAAAACCTCCAATTTCTACACAGAAACTGCTGCACAGTTTGAGCCTCAGCTGAAGGGACAAAGGGCCACAGAGAGGTGAGCCACCGAGAAAACATACGTCAATGGACAAAAACCTCTTAAGTGAGTGAAGGAAATAATACTCGGACAGGGTGATTGCTGAGTAAAATTTTGGGAGCTTCATTCAAAAATTCCATCCATGCATGGTAACTCTTAGCCCTCCTTGAGGAAATGATGGCTCTCAGGAAGACTTCCTGGAAAGGGAAGGCCTCAAACAGGTTTTTTTTCTCTATGAACTTGTTCCTTACAGAATGACAGGACTGCAAGAACTGTGAGAATTGAACATCCCTGCACCAGCCAGTTAGTGGACTGAAACTGAAGTTATAACGTCCTGACCAACAAACAGCTGATCTTTGAGGACTAAAAGGCAGTGTGAATGCTCCAGGTGGAAGCACAAATAACAGCAAGTTGGGGGCTGTGGTTGACTTGAATAAACAATCTCTTGTGATTTTTACTGCTGTGAATGAGGATGTTTTCAATAAGGCTTAGACAAGGCTGAAAAGCTATCCAATCTGTTGTGAGATGGATTAGCGCAAGGCTAATCGAACTTCCAGGTCAATAGAAGCAAGTAACTGGAGTAACTGGCAGCAGAAGTCCCAAAGCTACCTTAAATCTAGAACCACTCCTAAGCTCATAGATCACCTATAAAGGCAGAGATATGACAACAGAAAAGAAGCCCACATTTAACTTCCTCTTTAAAGCTCAGATGTTCTCTATGCATAACAAGGAGATGTGTACAGGGTAACGAGACATTACTATCACTTACACGGAGACATTGTTTAGTGGTGGGAATTACTAGGTCAGGCTGACAGTCGTTAGTCTTGGTGATCTTAAAGGTCTTTTCCAAACGAGATGATTCTATGACTCTGTGATGTTCAGCCCAGAAAATGAGCCAGGAAGATGAAGTTAGATTTATCAATATCTCATTCGGCTTAGAAAAGTAGAAAACAGCCGAGGTCTGCTCCAAGTCTCTGAGATCATGGGAAACTGAAGATTGTTGCTGGAATACTTGATTTCACATTTGCCTCAGCAGGGAAGAGAGGACGATATGTCACCACCTCTCTTAATGTTGAAGATAGAATCAGTCATGATCCAAACACATAATCCCTAACTAAGTGAACAGAATGCCTAATAAGCTCCCTCAATTTGTCTATTATGAAAAGCATCAGAGCGAAGCTCTGCTAACTTCAGAGTTTGCAAACCCTGATTTCTATGAGCTGTAGGCCAGTTAACCATGCGACACAAGCACACTGATATCAGGACTGCTTTCTTTATTGCTGCAATGGAAGAGTGCTACCATACCATTTCTTTCACAAAACACTATGGGAAGATCGTGAACTAGTGATATACTTTAAATGAACAATGACTCAATATATTTCCTTCTGTGTGTTTTTCAATACATTCTTCACTTTGTTACCTTCATAATATGGGTTTTAAAATGAAACCAGAAAATTGTATGAAAACTGCCAAGAAGTTTCTTAATACATTTCAGCTTCTGTATTTATAACCACCTCACTATCCTTTGCAATTCCTTACAGTAGTATTCCTCTGTGAATTGCAACGTGATTCTTCCCCTATGGCAACAGGGCATCAAGGGAGCTATTTTCATTCCTTTTTCAGCAGTTGAACATTTGTAGCACTGTGACTATGGATACCAACTAACTGGGTTTGCACTTGAACTTTTAAAATTGAGACCTTTTTAGCAGTAGATGATTCACGTACTTTTTCTTAGAAGTAATTTGAATAATACACAGCTGTGTTTTTTTCTTAAAAATGGTAGGCGCTCAATTGAATAAATGCACACATGCTCAAAGGTTGATGGATAAGAAAATTTTAGGAAGGCAAACAAGCTTTACAGTAGAAATTACATGTAAGGTTGTTCTTTTCTATAGCAGAAATGTAAGCAGAGGAAGAATGGAAACTATGTATGTTCTAAATAGAAAATTCCACTTAATTCACATATTCCTTTATATTATTCAAGAAGCTTTCATGATCTACAAAAGTGATTCAGGACTGCAATAAATAGCATATAAATGTCCTGCCAAACAATGAGCCAGAATAAAAATAGCCTCAGTACTTCACACTATCACAGTTGTGACACTACAAGATATGTTAAATGACATGGGCAGTCCTACCATAATTTTTTTTCCTAAATGTGCACTCCAACAGAAACTTGATACATAAGGGGTTAAGTTGAAAACAAATATTTCCTTTTTAATTAAAAACAATATGATTTTTTTAGTGCTTGGTAACTGAATGAGAAAAATACAATACCTTTATATACTAAAAACATAAAATGAACAAGTTTTCTAATGGGCAGTCAGTCCTGTTCCTTTTTGGAGCCGATGTTTGCATAGGCAGTAATTACAAAAGGCACTTGTATTTGTGAATGACAGTACACAATTAAAAAAAACAAACAAAACAAACAAACAAACAAAAAAACAAGCAAACATTTCAACTGAATTTGTATTCAGTTTACTGACACTATGAAAATTACATTTCAGAGGTAAACTTAATGATAACATCAAATTAACTTAAATTTAACTCTAAATTTGAATGAAATTCCGCAAGCCTACTAAAGATAATTTGATCAATGCAATATTGACAGTCTTATATCTGTCATACAAAACAAAAAAGCCTTCCTCAACATTTAAGAAAAGAGGGATGAGAACAGAGAAGCAAAGTCAGCAGTCCTCTCATTTCCACTTGTTGTACCAAGACAGAAAGAGGCATGGACTCTCAAATGGGGAATGACTCTGTTCACACCTACAGGAGGTGAACCAGCTTCAGAGAGTATGGGGTAGGTGCTGTAGTTTCAAGAGATTCCAGAAAGAAGAGTTAAAATTAGCTACATTATATATTAGAGAAATTCTTCAAGATACATAGCATACTTCTAGCTGGAAAATTTCCACGTCATAAACACCAAGGAAAAATTGTTGCTGTGTATCATGAAATGGCCTGATATTCTGACTAAATATACATATCGTCATACTGAATGCATACAGTGCAATCTGCATTCCTTGCCTGCAGTTTTGTCTGTTATTTCTCTAACTTTCAATTGGGATACTAGTAAACTCAACAGAATAAATAGCTTTCCTTTGTACATTGATCTTGTAAATAAACACAAACCCTATAAGCAAACAATTACTGTATTAATCACAGAGAGATTCATTATGCACTAAGAAATGGAAAATTGCACCTTGACTGGTATCAATCTTATCCCCTTCACAAACAGCTTCATATATACTGGTTACAAAGAATAACTGATATGGTGCATCCCATTAATTACTTGGTAGCTTCCTAAACCAGCATTTATGATACTAAAAATGAACAGTAACAGATTCCGTAGACCATGGTGATCACCTGTGTATGTTACAGATCAGATTAAAAAAAAAAAAAAAAAAGTGACATGGGCAGGAGAAAGCCCAGTTCTTTTACAGAGGTGAAGCAATCAACGTTAAAAATGCCAGTAAGGAAATGGTCTAACACAAAGCTCCAACTTGAGTAACACTACAGGAAACTGTTGATCATTCTGCCTTCATTAAAAATACTCAAAATTGCCGGCAGTATTTTAAAAAGTGAAATAATCTTCAAAATTACAGAGATAAATGTTTCCAGATAAATTCAACAGAAATTTGGAATTACTGAAATGACTTTTCTCACTAATAATCTGAATGTCACCACGATCACTAATAGACAAATAAAGAAAAATATAAAAATATAAGTATAAAATGAAATAAATATAAATATATAAAAACAATGACAGCCTACAAAATATCCTTAAAGATATTTGGATTGCCAAACTAGTTTACTATAAAAGTTGTTTTATTCTTCTGCCTGAAATTCCAAGGTGTGAGCTTCTAAAGCAGCAAGCAGAAAAAGTAATTTTTAGCATTTTCACAATGATAATGAATGACACAAGTTTGTGTCATTCATTTCTACCTGCAGTGGACAGGAAGATGGCTATTTACTAGTTGTTTCTAAATTACTACATCATTTAGTTGATGAAGAATTAAGATATTCTTCACAAAACTGCTATGTCTGTAAACTTCCAAAGTACAGTTAAGGTCAGCTGTTAGGATAAATGATTCCAAACATTCAAAAGAGCTAGATATGATGCATCCAAAAACCTGAACCACCCCATAGAGTAAACTCATTTTCTTTTACATGCATTCTTGAACAGTGTCAAGACTTCTGATCATTATCTTCTCACTCATGGGAACCAGGAATGTATCAGGTTACAGACGTGTGAAATCGCATAATACAGTAAAAATTAATATTTCTAAATTCTAGGAAATCTTTGGTATGGCATTGACTGTACTTAATATAAATTAAAGCATAAATTATATTGTATAATCGTATACATTTTCAAATCAGGGTGGTTGTTTTTTATTTTTAACCTCTTCCATCACTGCTAAACATTTAAAAAGTCTTTTGAAACAAGGTAAAACCAAATTGATTATATCTATTTTGTCTATTAAATCAAAAATGTTTAGATCAGTCATTGTTTTAAATCCCCTCCTAGATAAAGTGACAGCAGGAATTTTACTTTCACTTTTGGGCTTGAGTGACTGCTTCTCTTCCTTAAAAACATCACCAATATTGCCTAGTTGGCTATTAGTTACACTAAAAAAGCACAAACTTCTCAGATCTGGGTGCTGCAAAATCACAGGTAAGTTAAATTACAAAGCTGCATCTCTTAACTGGTAGTGCAGCTAGTTTCTGTCATACATTTAGGCCACAGTAGGAGCTTTTATATAGATTGCCTTGAAAAACTGATTTTTAAGTGAAACCAGCTTTCACATTTTTACAGTGTCTTCTGAGAGAAATGTTACAAATAAACAGAAACACGTAACCTTTAGTATTATTTTGGCAGTAAGCTGAACACTGCAGCTTTATGATTTTACAAACCTCATTAAGATTTTTAGCAGAAAAGTGTTAAGCAAACGTATAGAACATCTGCGAGAGCATTAGAAGAACGCTGGGTTTATTTACAAAGCAAATATCCTTGCAGATGGCTGACAATATATCACGATGTCTTCCGAATACTAATTTTCTGAGCAGATCTTCTGGGGATGTGCTCCATGAGAGTGGTATGTGCTTTTGCGTCATATTTTACAGATCAGCAAAAAAAAAAAAAAATATGAACGTGCTACGAACCACTCAGATGAAGTTTGCCGAAGTGCTCATTTCAGACTGCTAGAATTATGATAATTTTTCAAAAAGAAATCCAACCGTGTAAAAACACGAAGAAAATCCTCAGCGTTGTAAGCACCGACATGTCCAAAAGAATGTTTTCTTACAAGCGTGCTGTAGATACTCCACGGGATTTTGGATTTTCTGCCTGCCGAGCCATGCTGCGGGCCCTACCATGTAACCATAGCACTGCCTAAACAACTTGCTTTCTAATCCCACATACCTCAGAGCTGCATTTCTACGCTGGGACTGGAGAGCTTCCAGTTTTCAAACCAAGAGGTGAACGCAACATTTCTGTGAGAGGAAAAAAAGCTGACTGTTTTCACCTCATCTTCCTTTTCTTGATATTAAGGGCAGTAATTCTGGCTTCTTCCTCAGCTTGTTAACCTCACAGCCCCTTATTATGACTGCAACACTGTGTGGAGAAATCATATTTCTGGAATAAAATGCAGACGTTTGTGAAGTTTTAATACTGCCTAGAGCTTTGTGTTTTGTGATATTAAGTGGATACTTGGCTTTTGTTTGTGTGTGTTTTGTTTGTTTTGTTTTTTACTGGTGAGAACATTTTAAAACAGTTTGAACAGTGACAGATACGGAGCATCTGCAAGCCTACGGTTGTCATTCCAACAGAACTCCATCTTGGATCACAGACTGAGTCATTTTAAAGTTCCGTTAAATCACAAGTTTAAGATAAAACTGGTAGATATATATACTATAGGCAAAAGGAGCAGTGTCACACATGCTGTGTTTCAGTGGCTTCCCTTTTGTTACCACACCATTATTTCTACATGGAATAAGGTTCATCTGCTCTGTTACTATACCTGCGCATTTGTTTTCTCCTCGTGTATAAGTTTAAGTCAAGTCCAAAGGCAATTAAATCGCGTCATTTCTCTGTAAATTTTAATCCGCTCGGTTATCTCTACCCAAGACTGACAAGCTAGATGCTAAACAGCGTCCAAATGAAAAACATGACACAATATTTCATAACTGTTTACTTAGCTGTTTTCAGTCCGAGGCAAAAGCGGAGGAATAGTTAATATGACTATGAAATTGAAAACTTCCAAAGAATTCTTATTTTACAGATGCGTGTAAAGAAAACACTCTTTGTGTTTACTTTAAATCCAGATAATTTGCCAGAAAACAATTTCACGTAGTCGATAGCTAGCAATATCCCAGTTGCTTTTGCATAGTAACTAATTTGAGTACCCCCTAACTTAAGGAAAATAACTTCTCATCAACTCAAACTGGTTGTGTTTGTGATGTGCCTTGGTGAAAGAAACTGCGAGGCTTTCAAGAACAGCCTGCTACAATTACGGACATGTTAGAAGAACATTATTTAATAGAATCTACTGTAATTTCTTGTACCCCCAGCAGGAAAGTTCCCACAGAGTTTGCTATAAAAATAGCAAGGTACACAAAGTAATAAGCAAGCACCTTATTGTGCTGCACGTTAGAGATCATGGTTATGTTTGTCTCTGCATCTGTTAAATCTCAGAAGACCTGACAGCGTCCTGAATTATTTCATTGAATGCAACTTTCCCTGGCATAACCCCTTACATATCCCTTGTAACTCAGACGATTATACGCTGAATTGTGCATTAAATTGATCATATTCTTACCTCATTGCTCCGTACGCCACAGCTCTATTTATAACCTTTTCACAAGACCACAGCAAATCTTTATCACAAGATCACGATTTTCCTGTTTCAACTATTTTTGATGTCTTACAATCCATGCTTTTTAGCAGCCCGAAAGATTTGTATTTTGTAGTATATGCTTGTCTAGTTTTCCTTGTTTGTCAGTACATTCAGCTACACGAGAGCAGAATAGCAGATTTCAGTGGATACTTCCTGGATGTTTTTGATTAAAACAGGCTAAAACTGAATTTTACTAAAAATCCTAGCCACTACGAAATAGATGTTCCCTATTTGAAATAATTCTAATAATGAAAATAATAATTCTAATAATTGGAAAGAAATGCTATGATACCTCAAATCTAACCACAGCAGTATAGTAAGAGTAAAAGAAAGCATGAAAGAAATATTTAAACATAAATGAAACTCAGTTGTGATCAATACAATAACCAAATGTATCCAACACCAGAAGATACTGGAGTTGAAAACTGAAGTTAAATGTGAATGACGAAGTTAACCTTACTAAAACTTTTGACTTTTACATATCTGTCCTAAATTGCATATTCATATGAAAAATTCAGATCACAAATTCTTTAAATACATGATAAAATATCAAAGGTGTAAAGTCTCCTACATTAGAATTATGGTATAAAGATACAACACAACCTGTTTTAAACATCTATTTTGTGTCAGACCACAATTTAAAGAATATTAATTGTGCCTAAAAACTACAGCATTAAAAAAAGAAAAAGGGTTCTTAAACACGAAAGATGAGCATTTTTAACATCAAAGTACCTACTCCACACTTCTTTATTAGACATGTCTTTTTCACATAAGCGGAATAAAGCAAATTAATGAATAGATAATCTGTGGACCTAATCTCAGTTTTTGTAGTTTTACCCATATTTTATACTTTCCAGCTGTAGTGGCCAACTGAAGCAGTTACAGACACTGAAAAAAAAGACCAAGTTTTATGAATCACATAAGCAATGTGAAACATTTTATAATCTTTCAAAGTATAAGGAGAATACTGTGGGGGTAATCAATACAATATATATAATTCAAATAAACCTTTTACTGATCTAAAAAATCACAAATTAATTCAGTCTTGAGTTATTCTACAGAAGAACAACCAGAACAGTTTCTTCCTGATACCTGAAAAAATACTTAACATCAATTCCTCTAATAAATCCTCTGGACAATAATTCTAATTTACGAGATACTGCTGTTTCTATAATATCTAAAAATGCTGAGATGTCTTTTTTTTTTTACTTTTTTTTTTTTTTTTTTTTTTTTTTTACAACCGAGAACATTCTATTCAAAATGCTCCTTGAAAATAAAACATGGTATTTATTCCCACTTGCAGACTGAATCCTCCAGCCCAAGCAAAGACTGCTGTCTTTGCTCAAGATGCTGCTACATCCAGGAAAGGGATGGAAATCCTGCACGGATTCCAGCTGAAGAGCCACTGCTCTCAGCACCCTCCGTCCCAGCACCCTCCAGCAGAACTAGCCCTCCCTCCCAGGCAGGCCAGCCATGCCTCCGACTGATGAGCCAGCAGCCCTGCTGGAGGTGTGTGGGCACCTTTAGACTCTACCATGACAAAAAAAAAAAAAAAGGCTGTTAGTACTTATGCTTTCACTCTCAAGCATTGGCAGCAATAACAGGTAAACTGCTCGTGAAGTGCCTTGAAAGATAACACCACTAATAGCATTACCTCTACACAACTGGTTCAAGTGAAGCAAAGTCTAATTGTCACAGAATAAGACAAAAGGATATTCTATATCCTTTTATTGAATATCTCACTGGGGAAAAAAAGAAAAAGTAATTTATCCTAGCCATAAACTTCACAATACTCACACTCGCATATAGCATAAATCAAAAAATAAAGCTCAAATCATGATTGCATTGAAGTTTATTTTCCTGAAACTACTGCCACAATCAGAAGCAACCTACAGTCCTGAATATCTTCTATTAGCATTGAATGTTTATGATTCATATTGAAACTGAAGACTCAAAACAGGTGTTTTGTGAATAAACTTTTCTCATCGTTTCATTGTGAAATGAATGTGTACTATAAGATAATAAAATAAAAATATTATGAGAAACCATAGTTTTCCCGTATGGAGATACTATTTATTCACAGAGAATGAAATTTTCATGGGGTCCCACGGGAGCATCGAATTGCCACACACAAGTGCATGTCTCTGCTGATTACCAGGAAACTGTGGATCCTTATTGTCAGCCCCAAATAATTTCTTAGATGCCTGATGTAGGAATTCATGAGTCAGGCTTCCATGGTTAGAGGGAGTCGATGGGGCAGGGGGAAGAAATGTGTCTGCTATCATTTTCTTTCTGTAAGTTTTATTTGACCAAGAAGGAGGAAAAAAAACAATGTATTACCAGAAAATAAGTTCTGAAAAAAAAAACAAACAAACAACAAAAAAGCAGCTAACTCTATAGTCATTGACTATCTCCCAGGCACAGATGAACAGTATGGCCCCCTAAAGAGACCCAGCAGTGCCCTCTGGTGATTCAGCCCAAATTTACCTGGTTTACATGGGAAATAAAATGGACCAATGCCTTACAAAAGGTCCAGATAAAGAGGGATGCTGTTACCTTCATTGGGGAATTACACACAGGCACATCTGATTTGCATATATTTGTACTGGTCTGCAAAATTTCTACTACAGAAATTAATTTGTTGGGAAGAATAAAAATTACACCTGTATTTGGGAAGAAAAAGGCACATTTATTTTGTCCACTATGCTTGTTTTGAGTAGTCAACAGTGAAGTAATAGTGAAGGTGGTAGTGGCAGGCCAAACAGTTTAAGAGGATGGGACAAAAAAGAGGTATTTGTTTTCTAGTTTCTTTGCGTGGTGTTATTTTTTATTATTATTATTATTTTGAAGGTACACAAGAGAGTCTGTCCAGGAATCTGCTTTGTGGTAAAGCTCCTGTGAGAGCTTTGTGTCCCAGAAATCCCTCCCTACAAGAAAATGGCAGGTTAATATGAATACAATGAAGTAAGTGCAGCAGACTGGCATTATCTTTTGGTCCTTTGACATCTCTGGGAGAAACAATGGAAAATGGCAGCATGGCAAATGCTGGTGCAACACTGCTGGGAAAATCTTACTGGTCTCTGTGAAAATCCAGTATTCAAATGCCACCCAAAATATTCAACTGTATGGCAAGGTCTAACAGGCTGGACTCCCAACAGAAAAGACTGAGAAGTAATAAGTAATTTAAGTTCTTAATATACTGACTTCATTATTAACGTCCCGTACTTCAGTGACTTTCACTTAGAGCTCTAATCTTTCTTCCGTCTATTTTGAATGTCATCGGACAGCTTTCCATCTGCCTCAACCTCTTCTGCAATTCTCATGTTACATTGTTCCTGACATACCAAATATTTTTATTCTCATTAGCCTCTTCCCTTCCTTCTTCAAATGCAGCCCCTTAATCACATTTAGTTTTCACTTTCTACCCATCAGCATAGCCCTTACTGATATGCTGTCTGACACCTGCTCATTTGGGTTTGTTTCTTTACTATGGTGAGCTTTATAAACTTGGAATAGAGGTATTCTTGGGGAACACAGAATTCACTTTCAGAGCACAACAAATAATTTATTGCCATTTCATTTGAAATTCATTATTTTGGTAACTGAAGTGTTACAACAATAATTATGTATAGGTCTCACATAGCAACTAATTATCACTTATAAAGCTGCAAGGTCTGTATTAATTTTATTTGAAATGTAAACAAAAATTAAAAAGTCAAAAAAGCAGGCTTGTTGCCTTGTATAAAGTTTGACACTGTAAGCCAAAGCTGAATATTACCTTTCAAATATATTCTTAAGTTGAATAGATTTAACTGGAACATAAATTAAAAGGATCACAAATTCAGAAACAGGGTAAGTCAGAAAAAAAGCATATTTTGTTCTGCTTTTTTTCCCCCCTGTAAAATCTATGGTAAGAGGACAAGAAGTTTCTACATATTTTGAAGTCTCACTTCACTGAGATTCCCTACAATGTTGTTGCAGAAGAATCAGTTAACTTAGACCATGTGGGTCTGTTTTTCCTCCTAAGGAGAGCAAGGCACTAGACAAGCAATGTGTCACTCATCTCCTCTTCACCAGCTGTTCTTTCACTCCATTCTATGTCAGCTAATTTTTCTCTGAAGTTATTTTACTGCTATCTCCTGCGCAACTGGCTTTTGTTTCTGCCCTAAAATGGCACAAAAGAGCAGCCGACTCATTACCCACCTAGCTTTAGTTTAATTCTTATCTGGTTATACATCAGGTTTAGAAGGAAACACTCTTTTAACACAACTGCTTTCCCAAAATACTCCTCCTCATACATATCTCAGCTATCAATAGGTAATTAGGAAAATGAATAATGTGTGGTGGAGCTACTGTTTCCTTTTCCATAGCTCAAAAATGATTCCACTCCTTTTCTGTTCATCACAGGAGAAAGCAGCACACACTGTTACGCACACGCGTCGCTGATCCACGCCACTTAGCAGCACAGCCTGCTTGGAAGGCACGTTGCTGAAAGTCACAACAGAGCAAACACTTCTGTTGCTAGCAGATAATTACAATGCAAAGCTTTCTATCCCTATAATACGGGTACATCAGTAACTTCTTTTTTTTTCATTTTGTCTTAATCATTTTTGTATTTGTTTAATTGCATTATTGCATATGAAAGCCTCAATCATGAGATAAATGAGAAAAGTGAATTTATAAGTTACTAAAAATATATTTTACTGGTATTTAGAAAGGTTTGCTGTAGATATAAAAGGTACTGTTGAAAATGTTGGCATTCCTTCCCCTACAGACCTGAAAGCACTACTGCCTACTGTCAAAAAGAAATTCACACTTTAGAGGCAAAATGATGTCTTTTCATCTGAAAAATGACTTTTATCAAATTGCACATTGAATGAGCATAAAATAAAGGATTCCATAGATATCCTAGATCGGTTTCTTAGATATCAAACAGGGAATAAAAATATTGCTGCCTGCAGCAAAAACTGCTGTATCCAAATGTGGAGGAAAGCAGTAAAGAGGGTAATTTCATGAAAAAAAAGTGTCTGAAACTTTTTCATCCTGCTCAAATTATTGGCTACACTTAATAGCTATAAATCGGAGAAATTCTATGCAGAACAAAGTTAATGTTGCAAATTGTAACATATATCAGAGTGTTTAAAACAAACTGGAGTTAAGCAAGCATATAGTGTAAGTATAACACTGACTTTGTACTTGTAAACATCCTTTCCACACAGAGCCCTTTGGGACATTCAAAGAATTTACTGAATGAGCTACTTGGAATAAATAAAGAACACTCAACTTGGCCTGCAAGAACATTCAACTTGGCCTGTAACACTTTAACTGATTTTAAAAAAAGTTTTAACTGTTCCCCTAGTTGCCTGGAAATGGCCATTTAAAATATGCTGCTGTGGCAATAGTAAATCTTTATTAATTCCTCATTTTTGGATTTTCCTCCATGGGGCCTGTTAAAAATAATCTTTCAATCCAACCAGTTCTGGACTTCAAATTTAGTACAATATAGTGAACCACACAAATCTACTGAAAAAAAGTGTTTTTTTTTTGTTTGTTTTTTTAAAGAAAAAAAAAAAAACACTTATTCACAGAAAGCAGTTAATTCTCGCAGTAAAGTTAGCTTAAGTGATAGTTCCATAACCTAAACGGAGAAGATGCAATTGTGCCAGCTCATTACCATGCTTAGCTTTAATACGAAATCTCCTTTAATTCAGATCTATGTACCAGCTGCATGACTTTGTTCGAAAGTTGTTACAGATGACCCGTCAAGTTTTATTTTTAAAATCTTCAAGTTAACTTTGAAAGTTTATGACTACAAATACGTAAAATTCATTTGCAAAGTTTAAGGGCTTGAATCTCTATTTGTTAGCAAAGCAATTTTATTAAAAATAAATAAATCTGGGGCTACAGGTGCATTGGCAAATACCACTAAAATACCAGCATTAAAATTACTTTTAAAGCACATTTCCATTCAAGTTATCTGTTTAAGAACATCAGCACCTAGTTCACCACATACTTTGTTTGATTACAAGCAAATACAAGTTGAAATCCTGGGAGCTCCGAGTTGACAGAAAAATGATTTTTAAAACTGCTTTAAATACAAAATGCCTTCCCTACAGCCAATGTATTATCTGAATATATCCATATGGGGGCAGTAATGTTAAAGAAAAATAATACCCAACAGCAGCCACTTTAATTATTTTCTTCTACACCAGGCACTCAATACAATACTCAAAAGAAATTTAAAAAGCAACAAAATGGGAAAGCTATCGCTCATCAAGCCTCTGTTTGAAGTGCTACCATGGAATAATCACTGTACTCAGAGTCTAAGCCTGCTTCTCAGTGTACTTAATTGTCCCTATGAAGACTCTCGTATCATTTTTGCAATGCCCTTAGCAAGCTTCAAGCAGTATTTGCGATGCAGGCACTGTCCTACGGGGACATTCCCAGGGGATGGGAAGGAACTGCCTCGTCCCTTGTACCCTCTGAAGAAACACAGCTGTTATAGATTGTCACCAGAGTAACACCTCCTCGATCAGAAGGAACTAATCTCAATTGAAATGATTCTATCAGGCCTGCTTTTTATTTGTATTCCCCCTCTTCATGGAGTAGCTGGAATCTTGGTGTGGTGACCTCTGGACATTCAGAGCTGCAGCTTCTCCCTTGAACAGAAGCTGCCCTGAATCAACAGACCTGTCAGACTCACTAATGATTCTTTCTCCAACCTTCCTACTGTATCTCTCATGCACACTTTCCCAATTTAGCTGCAAAACCACCTTCACATCCTCGGTTGTACCTCTTTGGAAAAAAACACTAGTTCTTCCACAGCCTTTCTACAAAACTAGATTAAGTTGCCACCCCCGCTATTCAGTGACTTCCTGAATTTAGTGGTTATCTACAGGAAAAAGCCATTTATTACTAGGTGAAAGGCTGTAGAAACACAGCAACCAGCACTACAATTTATCATCTGAGGCAGACCAAGAATATGAGCTATGGAAGTATAGATGTGTGTCATGTTTCACAGAAACTCCCCCAACAAAAATCAAAACCAAGTAAGCATGCACAACAGTGATCGTTACCCTGACCCCTTCACTAAAACTTACCATTGCGTTCCCCAAAACTGTCTTCCAAGTCTCCTAGCACAATGCTTCTCAACCATCTTTGGCCGCTATATACTCAACCACTATTACAGCTGTGCTACTTGGAGATGGAAAAGCACGTAAGATTATATTCTAAAACTGATACAAAGCTTAACTTGCTCTGAATACCATCAGCTTAGGTGGTAAAAGATCTCGAGTCTGCTCAATATCAATCACATGATTTTGTTTAAAAATTAAAATATCTTACAACCTACATCATTTAATGTGCAAAGGGTATGGCATTTGCAACCAATTTTGAAAAGCTGAGTGGAAGCCTCCTTCCTCCACCTGTGTATACACATTTCAGGATGAAAACACAACCGTTGACATTATCCTTTAATGAAGGTAACCTTATTGCTCCCTTACTCTGCATTTCCCAACTCTCCTCTCCTCACCTTGCAATCTCCTTCATCTTCCCTGCAGCTCATCTAGCTGGTATTCATAAATATCATCCAACCATTCATCCAATTATTCACAGATTTTTCTTTTGTTTATTCTCTCCTAATCATAGAACAGAGGGAAATGGGAAAGTAACTGGTTTACTTTGAACTGAAAAAAAAAAAAAAAAAAAAAAAAAGTTTAAACTCCAGGAATGATACTTTAAACAAAATCATAGTTATTAGTAAATACTCGTTTCATCTCAAGACTCAAAATCCCAAATACCACTGAAGTCCCACTACACCAGGAAATATGCAGACACATCCTACAAAGCAATATCGTAGTGAATACAAATCTGGAACAATTTCACCAAACCTTTTGATATCAACAAGATGTGCTGAGCTCCCAGCCATTTTGAAAGAAAGAAAAATAACTCAGTTCACTACATAAGAATATAGAGGTCGAAGTTCAAGACCCAGATTTGAAAAGTTCTAATGAGGTCTCCAAAATGACATGAACTACTACAATTTATCACAGGTAATTTGATCCCCATATGAAGGGAATTCATATTTGATGATAACAGTTTGTATTTCTTTACTTCTTTTTTATTTTGCTAACAAGCTATCAGAACATCTGTGACCTTTGTAAAAAATTAAAAGGAAAATGGGTAGAGAACCTCCTAATTTCTTTCTGTACTACACAGATAACTACGATTAGCAAACATTAAACCATTGTGACGCGTAACAGTTTTGAGTACTAGAAGAAATTAAAAGGGATAATAAGATGGGAAAGACTGTCAACATATTTAAATAAATGGGAACTATCTTGACTTGCAGTTTTCGAAGAAGCAGTGGTGAGCTCTCTCATTTTTGAGGCAAGCAGGGAAAGTATTATGACTGAACAGCAACCTTACTTAGAAGAGAATGACAAGCTTGAAGTAGATTTCCGGGGCAAGGAAAGGAAAGCCTTATTATCTGTGTCTGATCATTAGCTCACGAACAGACACTTTCCTATATAAAGGGCAGAAAAGGGTCAAAGCCACAGAGCATGTCTAGTGATTACGTTGATAGCTATCATGCCAGCCGACAGCTGGGGGAATTGTGGGATGCATTACACATGAAGTTGACTTTATGGCTGCAAAGATATCAGCTTTCTTCATAATTTGGAACTAACAGGGAGTTTCCTCTTAAGGCAGATGGATTTTCTCTGGCCATTTGAGAAGGATCTTGGTTGTTAATGCTAAGAACCTGTACAAAGAGAGAGAATGCTAACAACTGTCTTAATTGCACTTCTGACCAGAATACCCACAGAGATCTACACCAGCAGAGCTACTGTATCAGATAAAAGTCTTTCCCAAGACATTTGTTTGTCCTATTCAATCAGGATATCTCAGATAAACATTTTGGATTTGGCACTGGCAGATTCTAATTTCACTCATGAGAAGATGTGCTGAAAGGTTTTGGTTTTGAAAAGCAAACATGAGACATCCCTGGTAGACGAGTTCATATTGAATGAAAAAAATCTTGTTCTATATTAATCATGATGTATGTATGGGGTTCCTGTTAAAAACTCAAAGGGGCACTATCTTGCCCACTTTCGAATGTCTAAATCAAGAAGGGACGGTGTTCTATGGAAAAAAAGGAAAAAAGAAGAAAACATCAGCATATGTGCTTTTTAAGTCATTGACTCTAGTTCCCTTATCAGAAGAATCCAAAACACATCACCTGGTTTTACCTACTGGGTTGAAAGGCTTGCTGATCAATTGCTAAGAGCATATTAAGAGCGTATTCACAGTTTAAAAAGGATCGTAAGCACAATGCAATAAATAAACAAACCCTGAAATCCAGTAGCTCTAAGTCAGACTTTTATAAAATCTGCTGCTCAAATTGAGCAGAATGTGGACTGATTTTTTTTGCCTCTGATCTTCATCTAACATTCCCATTTATTTCAAAAGACATGAAGGGTCTCTCTCAAAGAAATAGGCTCAAAATATCAGGTATCTTTAATTTCACTTAATTATCCAATCAGATCATATACACCAACCTAGGACTTTAAGCCAACCTAGGACTGCTCAGACACTGATAGCGGGTTGTAGCCAACCTGTGTGCTCCTAACCACAGGACTTGCAATATTCAAAGAGCAGTTAATACATCACCCTTGCACTGACAAATAATAACTGTATCAGCCCAAACAACAAAACCTGTTTTTACGTACTAACTCACCCGTCTATTCTGTTAGAATGAGAAGATGTCCAATAAAGTTAGGGACAGAGAGAAGAGCATAAGTGTATACGCACATATATCTCTGTATGTAAGCACATACGTAAACACATAGACATATATATGCATATGTGGCAAAATGTTTTGTCCCCCCCTAGCAAAGACAGTATTATTATAAACTACTTCCTCATCATTCCCCTTCACATCAGTCTAGTATCCGCCTGTTTTTTATTACAATAGTTAAAGTGATTATATACATTTAAAAAAAAAAAAACCATGAAAATATTATGCATTGAACTACTGTTCAGATTTTACTACCTTTCATCTGTAGAGCGATGCCTTTACAGGATGACTGAACTATGAAATTCATTCCTGTGAAATAGCCATATACCGTATCATTTACATATTTTAAGTTTGATCTTCTTCCTGGGCACCTCAGATCACATTTCAAGGTAGCTAACATATTAAGTCTCAAGCAAGTGAAAGACACTGTTCCAGCCTCTCCAGATACCACAGATATACAAGAAGTTTTCCCCACTCATAAATAGGAGTGTGTGTATACACAGTACATATATATTTATATGCTCCACACACAAGCACTTGCTTCTTAGCACCAGCATTTAGCTTCTCTTACACATCTCAGATTCTCTATTAAAAACCGAAGCTTGATCCATAGTGTATGTTCCAGGCATCGTATTATGGTTACTTCTGCCAGGCCCATTAGTACTCAGCAGAAAATACAGATAACTGCTGGGCTTTACTCTGGATGTGTCAGCACTTACTTGAAAACACAGAGGAAGCTTGAAAACTTTCCTCCCTCTTTGCTGACCTCTCCTCGCTTCAGTGACAGTAAGGATGATGAGGTGACCTAAAAAGCCTTTTCCATCTCTTACTACTGAGAAGCTCACAAAAGTAGAGTTTTTGAGGAGGAATTTCAAGGCAAATGAGGAAGTGTGACGCACAAAGACAGTGTAAGAAGAGTAGAGAAATGAATGGAAACAAAAGGCATTTGGGAGATTGGCCAATTTTAACCACTTCAAAGAAAACTGACTCTTTTGTCATTTGAGCATCTCATCAGCAACTGATAAAACTGAAGTGTTTTTACCTTATGTATCTTCCATACTACAAAAGGCAACCTTTATATAAACAATATTTTTGTTTTTTAAAAATATTCACTGCTTGCAATCTTATAAAATGTTTAATGGCTGAAAGGCATGTATGGGTTTACACATATAGACTGATTTAATAATTGTTGAGTTTTCTATCATCACAGTAAAGTGTCTCTTAGAGCAATAACATATAGCCAAGGATCTGTTAATAATTCAGCAAAATTATAATGGCAAGTAAGAAATCACTTTGCAGGTTGTAATAGTGCTTTCCACCAATACTACTGTAATTAAGAATCTGTCAACATTGCTACTTAAGAAAAAGCAGTGCGTGGGTTTATACTTTCAGTCATAAAAATCAAAGTTATTTTCCAGGAAATAAATTGTGTTCAGCATCCCCATTCTTTTCCAATAAAAGTTGTGGTCAGGAAAAGTAGCCTCTTGCATTCATGTAATCAGTTTTGTTTTTTTTTAATCTTTTCTTGTAAACAGGAGCATAAAAATAATCATGCTAGTATTGTCATTTCCTGGTATTGCAGAAACATTTAAAGTAGCACGTGCCTTGCAGTATGCAATTATAGTACATACAATAATTTTACTACTAGATTCACATCTAGATATTTTTTTTCAAAAAATATTTTTTTCAAATAAATAGAACATTTCTCCTTATCACAGGGAAACTACTACATGAAAACCTCCCTTGTTTTCAGACCATTCTCCTTTTTGATGTCTTTTTCTCTTCTTTATCATTTATGCTTAGATTCTCACCAGTAGAGTCCTGTAAGAGCATGAGCATCTTAAACAAGTATGCAAACTAATACATTCAAAACTCTTGAACAGACATACCAAAGTGATAGTATCTACTGTTTGGCCTGAGAGGGTATAATCGCTTTCTATTTTTTGCAAAGAATGGCAAACTTCTCGCTCTGTCCTGCTAAGAATCACACACTTGCATGACACTAATTTAAAGCACTGCCCCAACCTTCCTAATGCTCTCACTGCAGCTACTGGTTACACTTCTTGCCACAGCAGAAGAAAGTCGACTTTCTCCTTAGCAGGCCTGACAGAAGGAGAAACAAATAAATAGGCAGCAACAGAGAAAAAACAAGCTTGATAAGAAAGGTGTTAACAATGGAATTTGCTGTCACCAAAGAGCTGTTTTACAGACAAATCTATAAATTAGCAGCATAATCCAATGAGACTATAGTGACAGCTCTAAAGCCCTAATGCCTGTTCTTTATCAGGTGAAGACAGATCGAGCTCTTTGACATTTTAATGAAGTAGAGTTATTACTGATTTGAGCTATCAAACCAATAAGCCAGAAAGAAAGAGCCAACCATCAGCAAGCTGATCTTTTTAGCATCAGTCACTTACTGGTAAGAGATAAAGGCTTTAAAGAATCCAACTATTCCTACCAAAAACTTGAATTATGGGATCGTGGTAGAAAAGTACTCTTTATCTTAAAAGACATTTAGGCTCTTTCCAATAAAGACAAGAAAAGAAAGACCCTACAAATTGGTACCTTAGGTCTATGCTATAACTTGAATTCTCTGTCATATCTGAAGTATAAAGCGTCCCTGAGCTCTGACAATCTAAAAAAAAAATTAAAAAGAATTGTTATAGCTTAGTTTCCTACATTTTTCTGTATTTCTTCCTTTTGCAGTGCATGGAAAAATAAAAAGGAAAATAAAAAAGTTTTACGGACTCTCAGCTTCCACTAAAAGGATAAAAAAGCAGCTAACTGAGCGATTTTAATCCACCTTCTAAGGTTAAGTACTTCTGGTAGAATGATAATTTTACTCCTATAAGATCATGTGATTAAGCATCAAATGACTTCCAGAAATTCACGCTCTCTCAAATAAAACATTGGTGCGGATCTGTGCAAATAACCTAATTACATCAATTAAGCACTTTTAAAATGTTAGCTACAAAAAAAAATAAAACATTTGTCACAACTTCATTCTAACTCCCGAAGCCTGATGAATCAGATGAGTGATTTTAAATGTTTGCTTCATGTGTTTGAGAAGCAATACAACTTCATGGTTCCTGCAAGTTTCTTACTAGCCCCCGAGTTCTCTTTTTAAGACCTTCTAATGAGTTTATTTTCATTTTAAGAGGTATATGTGATACTCATGAGGTAAAAATACTGTGATAACTGGGCTTAAAGGAGCAGAAGGGGACAGCACAGTAGAAAGAGGTAAAAGGAAAATATTGCAAACTTTCCTGTTATGAGGTTTCTTTGCGTTACATGCAAACTAATCTGGCTTTAGTTGGGCTGGCTTTCCAACCCCTAGTATCATTAGGAGACTTCCTATGTTCTCTTCTGGCCCCAAATCTTACTAGGTTCACGACCTTTTCAGCAAACAAATATAAGCTTTACTAGTATTGGCATAAAACAAGCCTGTTGAAAAGTTAAAAAGGATTAAAGAAAGACTCTTGGTATGAACAGCTGAAGAACCATCTTTAGTTTCTCAGGAAATAACTCATTTCTAAGCCTTCAGAGTACATACGTAGGGACCCTCTGCTTATTCCCGAAATTTGCTAGTGCTCAGAAGAGTGATGAACTGTGAGACTTCCAAAAGCTCCCTAAGATTTTGGTGTGGGCCAAACACATGCAGTGATACCAATGGGGATTATGAACTGAAGAACCCTAAACTTGCGGGATGGAGTGAAAACATTAAGAATTAAATTGTACGAGTATTTTTTTTCCCCAATGGAACAGAACAATACAATTTTTTTTTCCTATTATTTCTTTCTTTTTTCTTTTAAAATGATGCAATATTATTCAAATCACCTACCAATTCCATGTGTTGGAAAATTTTTCCTCAGTCCATTGAAGATTTGCCAACGTTGTGTTTTTATTAGTAAATACCACACACTCTCAAGTGATTTAAATGTGGCTACTGATTGGGTATAAAACAAATTTTGGTTGTCTTCTGTTTTCTGGCCTCTACCCTGACAATAAACTCCATCACCAGGTTTTAAACCAGACTACACAAACACCAATCCTGGACAATCTTTAAAACATCATATTAGCTGAAGCTTTCTATGTTTTACCAGTCAAAAACAATGCTTCCTTTTTTCAGGTGAAATGGAAGTAAATATTGTTCATTTGTGTCTTATTCATGTGGTGTCTTATTTTCTAATAAAGATTCTGCTTTGAAGATCATAAACTGAAATATTGCTTATCCTTTGGTGAAAGATTTAAGGTATTCAAATTAAGTTTTTATTATGTTTTATCATCAGCGAAGCAATAGATATACATTTTCTAAAAGAAAAAGCAGTCCTGCTAAAATTTTCAGCTGTCAGCATTATTCTTTGCTTCTCCTAAAGCAGCATGTGAAATAATTTTACAAAAAGCTAACAAGATAAATCATTGAAATCTTCCTAATGTGTTCTTAGCTGTCGTTTAAGATCAACTAGATACCATTTTACTTAAAAGCTACACTAAAAGCAAGCTGTACAGATAAACTGTGCTTTAGTAATAACAGGATTCTAATCAGGAAGATCTTGCAAATTAAGACCCTCAAGAGAAGCTTGATTGGAAGTTAAAAAGAACCCATTCTCTGTATGTGTTTTTTTCTTATGATCCTAAGACCTAATTGTATGGTACTTGGAGTTGCCATTACACACATTTTAGTTTCTGAGACTATAACGCTCTGCTATCTCACCAAGTTCCCCTGTTAAGCTCAATGACCTTCTTTTGGTGGAGGAAAGGAAAAACTAACCCAATTTGACTTCATGAGCACCTACTCAGTACACTTTATGTGCTCCAAGAACTAATACTGGTTACATTCCTTCAAAGAATAACATGACCTCCAAGGGTTCCTCCAGCTGCTTCTCACAAACTACTGCCATCACCACATCTGGCTTTCAGCCAGCTTGCTCTCATCCAAATTTTGTGTCTTCATTAGATACCAACGAAGGTGCTATCCAAAACAGACTTGTGCATCAGTGCTATGCAATCACTGGTCCATCACACAAGGTATGTTAAAGGTTGTTAAAATTGAAAAATTTCAAGCCTGCTTTTCAAATCCAACTTCTAAATTTTGCTATCAAATAGAAGGAAAAAAAATGGCAGTTTTTGGCACAATCTGATCAGAAACAAGCATGAATTAACTGAAACACCTGACTGCATCTTACTGAGGGCACATCTGAATGCCTTCTAGACTGCCAGCTGAAATCTTAGTTTTCAGCACATATCTTCATCTTATTAAATATGTCAAACATCATGTCCAAGGCAATTATTGGCATTAAGAGGCACACTGAGCTTTTTCTTCATGTATTTTTTATTTCTAAAATTCAAGCTCTTCAGAAATGTTCTCGTCATCACCTTAAGTAAAAATACCTGAGTTCAAATTATTATGCAATCACTATTCAAACTTTGCTTCTGAAAATCTTCAAAATTCTGTTTCCTTGTCAATATTTACAGATTATGAAGTTACCTCTCAACAGCTTTTTTAATTATCTTAATGAACTGAGACACTTCATGATTTAAAACAGGAAAGTTACACAAGCCTATGTATATTATGTCAATATTACAAGATTTTTCTAGTGCTACTGTTCATTATAACAACATCTGGCTGGTAGAATTAGATTTCACTTTCCCTCATGACCATCCTTGGCATTAATTGCACTCCATAAGATGAAAAAAAATCCATATACATATTCCATAATTTATCCAGAACTGTTATCAGCCAACAATGCTAGTTATCCTGTTTCTTTTTAAACTTCTCCTTTTCTATTCTTCCAAAACCCCTAAAAAAACACCTGCACCTTTGCAGTGTTACAAATGCGTTTTCCCAAAACGTAGCAAAAATCAGTCATAGTGCTCCAGACTGATACTCACCCCATTCTTTCATTTACCTTAGATGAAACCGTGTAGTTAAAGATAAATGCCGGCATGCAGGCAAATTTAAGTTTGTCCAAATTTGTCTGCCCCCTGCCCCTTTTTAGTATCAGGCAACTAAGTCTATCTACTTTTTAAAATTACCTAGCAAGCAATTTTCCCAGCTTTTGGTTTCCTACAGTCCCACTGTTCAGCATAATCTCTATTTCTTTGAATCTGAATCAGTAATTTTTCCCAAAATAAGCTGTATCCTTTCTCTTCAGTATTAGTACTTGTCACGGTATATAAGGAAACCTTATTCTAATGCAATTCCATGGTTGCACCTGTGAAAGAAAAACAACAATTTTCTGTCTTGTGGAAAAAAAAAAAAAAAAGACACAATCCCCCCTTCAAAAGAATTACTATTGTCAAATGACAGTTATCGATCCCTTCGCATCATCTCATATCAAATAATGTCACAAGAAGAGCTCAAAGCTCTTCAAGTGAGTAATACTGAACACTGAAAAGTGAGCAGCTGAAGTGACTGAGTTGTTAAAGAGGGGATCTGATCAAAATCCTCTGAGTGACAGTTACGGATGGGTTTTACTGGGATACAAATTCATACACCTGCTTCCCCAGACCTGACCTGGGCCAAACATCACTTTCACAGAACAAGAAACAGCTCATCTATGCATTTCTTCATTCCCTTCACACCAAACTCAAGATCAGGTCATGCCTGAACAATGTAATTAGAGCAAGACTTGTATAAGTAGCTCACTGCTTGGTTCCTTGGGAACTACAAAGGAAAGTATTGAACATATTTTCCCCAGAAAAGTAGTTACAAATTCCAGGGATTAAAATTAGTTTAGCCAAATGTTTCCCTGAAGTAGTACTTTTGTGAAGGAGGTAAAGGTCTGGCACAAACAACCTTTTTCCTCTTTTAAAAAACTGTCATTATAATGTATTACTATGTAACTAAAAGGAAGAACATTAAGAACTTTCTGAAATAGGAACAGTTTTTAAAATTTTCTTAAAACTGGGAGGGATGGAATGACCCTCAACTTTGTCCTTTCAACAAGACCAAATTAGAAGACATGTATGTAGCTTAATTTTTCATTACTTTATTACATCCAAACCACCACTAAACTTCAAAGCCCATTTGCCAGCAAAGAGATCCAACTGTTAGCTTTAAAAGAAATTCCCATTGCTTTTATCTCTTAGCTACTGTCTGCAAGGATCTCCCCCAAAAGCCCCAAGTAAGGACTTTATGCGTGCTCAAATCTTCCACCCCATCCTGCATTCATTACTTCACCCCATTAACATTCCACGCAGAGAGCCCTTTGCTAGTTTTATGAGGCGAAACCACAGAATGTCAGGTTAACAAAGCCCTGTCGAGAAGTTTCCCCTTAGTAAAACCGTTCATCAAGAGTCTGTTTACATAGATTTGAAATGAATTATTAGCATTATGGAACTGGAGGAAAATTAAAAACGTTGCTGATAAAATACACAATACATCTATTATACCTACAAACAAGGCTGACCACTTCCATCATTGATATTATTTCATCATATCACTGTTTATTGTAAGAAATTAAAAACATAATTAGAATATCTCTAATGCTGTATGTCAGAAACTTTTTTGGGGGTCTTTTTTACTCCGTTTGTTATAGGGTGGTAAAATGGAAAGGCTTTGTGCCATTTAGGACAGGTGGACTGGATGTAAAAACAGTAAAAATTGTAGTTGTGAAAATTATGTATAATATTAATATCATAATTACTATTAAAGATCAAAATTTGTGTGTGCACCTACATCTACTACAGTATGGAAGCACAACATTCAGACCCTGTACCCCATCAGTGCTCCCTTCACAACATCCACATCTTCTGCCCAGCCATGCTTCTATCTTGCTGCTCTAGATTTAATTAAAGTCCTCTTCTCCCAACACTTCTTATTTTGCAGAGAAGCAGAATCACAGCATGACAGAATCACCTATGTTGGAAGAGACCTCCAAGATCACCAGTCCAACCTCTGACCTAACACAAGTGTTCCACTAACCCAGATCACTAAACTACATCTAAACGTCTTTTAAAGACCTCCAGGGATGGTGACTCAACCACATTTCTGGGCAGCCCATTCCTAACAACCCTTTCAGTAAAGAAGTTCTTCCTAATATCCAACCTAAACCTCCCCTGGTGCAACTTTAGCCCATTCTCGTGTCCTGTTGGCAAGGCTGTGATGGAGTGGCCCACGAGTGGCCAAAGGCGGCTGTGTTGGGAGCAGCCTGGAAGATGCCCTCAAGGAGGAGGGTTGGGGGGGGAGGGCTGGTTCCCCAGGGCCATTTGGCTTGCCAGAGAGAAAGGCTGCTCCTCGGCCACAAGGACTGCCCTGCACCTCCCATCCTGTGCTCTGGGTTTATTTTTAACACTGCTTTTTAGGTAATTTCATTCTACTCTTTTCTATTCTTTACAGAAAATAACAGAAGCAAGGTGCATCTTCAGCTGTAATTCCCATGTGCACTTTGTGCTCCAAGTGGAGAATTTCTTCCGCACTTCACATCTCATCTAAATCTCCCCTCCATTTGTTCAAAGCTGTTATTCCTGGTTCCATGGCTACACTCCCTGAGAGTGTCCCTCTCCAGCTTTCTTCTAGGCCATCAGAATGCTTGCATACATTTCAGATCAAATAAAACCGACCAGATAAATATCTACACATTTGCTATATCTACGAAGGAAATTTCACTCCCCTAGTGAAGACTGAAATTTGTTAGTTAGTGCTTGACTCAGCTTGTATTACCAAAAAAAAAAGGAAAATTAGAGGTTATATTCATGTGTTTTAAAGTAGGATTGGAAGGAAATCAAAAACCAAGATGTTAAATATAAGCTGTAGGAGAAAAGAAGGC
The DNA here is from genome assembly GCF_011077185.1 of Oxyura jamaicensis. NCBI lineage: Eukaryota > Metazoa > Chordata > Aves > Anseriformes > Anatidae > Oxyura > Oxyura jamaicensis. Next base: position 136,612,774 of record NC_048894.1, on the reverse strand, counting down.
TAAAGAAATAAAGTAACATGCTTTCATAAAGTTTTACATAATGTGCCACTGCTTACTTACAAATATTTTTTCTAGCTAAATAAGGTTATAGACAAGATTTTACTGAGACATGATGGGAGGGATTCTGAACCCAAACAACAGCTAATATAATAGAAAGTATTTTCTCACAGCAAAGATTGTTTATATGTTTAAAGTTATCAACGTTACAATAATGCAATTGCCACAAAAGCACGTGTATAAAAATGTTGCTTTAAGTGTTAAATTACAATACTTACACTTTATCTAACAAATTAAAAAAGACCTGAATGGGAAAACATTTTGGAATGACAGTTGCCAGAGGAAACACTTTAATCCAAGGGGATTTCCCAGCATTACCTATTTTTAATTATGGAAAATACTTCCATTCTTCATACCCATCACTTCATTGTGATTTAAAGGACAAAACCTGCTACTTTCAATAATTTCCAGAGGAAGGATTTTTTACATTTTCCAATGGCAAGTTAAGCCTGAGGACCCAGCAAGTCTCGTGTTGAATCAGCTAGTTTCACATTACACCGCTTCTTACAAACAGAAGCACAGTTAGGGCAGTTCAAGTAAGAATTATGTATTTATGAGTACTTCCAATTTGTTTCTCATTGCAAATCCTAAACGTGGCCTCCTTCAAATATCCCCCATTCAAAATTTCATTTACACATGGCACTAAAACTCCGTAATACCTCGATATGTCTGCTCAACAGAAGCTCATTGCTAATCTACTAGTTTTACTTTTGCCCTAATGGAGAAGAAAAAGAAATTGTAAGGGGAAGGTCACAAGTAAATAAGGAGCGCAAGTTTCACAGGGACACTGTTAATACAGTGGGAACTTACAGTAAGGACCACCTCCAGTAGGCAGACAACTTCTTTAAGAAATCATTACTGAGTCTTTCCAAGATCTGTGATACAACTTGTTCGACCTCTAGCAAAAGGCCACCTCTTTCAGGCAACTGCCTGTTGTTGGTCCCTTGGGTGGTCCAAGACCTGGGTGGTCTAGTGATTCTAGCTTGGACAGCTTATTTCAGTTTTTACTGTATTTAACTGTCTCACATCACATTTTAGTCTTCTGGATAAAGGATTCAAACAACTGAAACAAGACTGCCTCTTCTTTAAATCTCACTTCCTGAATATTATCGAGTCTTATGAGAAAACTGTAGCACAAAACCAAACCAAACAAACGAAAAGCTGCATCATACCAAAAGGAGGTGAAGGACCCTATATATCCGAAACAATCCTGAACATATAATACATCTGTGCAGTAGTTTAAAAGCTTTAATGTTGAGGGTACTATTAAAGTCCTCTTACCACAGTTTCCAGCAGATCACCTGAGAGACATGTTGTAAGAATTAGATTCCTATTAGTGTGGGATGTAAGAAGGGAGAGAGCCCAATAGTTCAGGTGAGGTTTCTACTTCCATGGCTGGTTACAGGGCTTTTGTCACCTGGCTGATATCTGCTTCAATTTCCAGCAAACACCCTCAAAATGCAAGCTGTTGTGATGTGAAAGTGTTTAAACAATGATTTAAAGAAGTGCTTCTTGTAAAAGTGATTTTTGAGACACGTTACAGAACAGAAGAGCAGCAACAACAGAACTCCACAAACGACTGAATCCTAGCATTTGAGTAAGAAACGGAGAATGAGAACATTGTGTCTTGGTGCAGACCATAACACCATGGTCTTTCAATGCTTCTTGAGTACTGTCCAAGAGTTTTTGCTGAGCACTGCTGCAAGTTCAGGTTTACCCTTTATTTTTGCTGTCAGACGGTGTTACACTTTTTCCCTATGTTCTTATTCATTATACTTAAATATATTAAGTATATATATAAAAAAATAAAGATAATTAAATTGTCTTAGTTATTAATATCTGGAAAAGCTGGCAGCAGACAGCTTGGCTGTTCATTGCAGTGATAAAAATCATTAAAAAGAGGTCTAGGCAGATTTAAATTCAAAGAACAGTCCAGTTAGGTTGATCTATTTGCAGACTCAATGCAGACGCTGAAAACAATATATGGCACCAGTAAGTGGAAATGATGAAGAATAGTAAGTGAAAAAAAAAAAGGCCACCAAAGAGCAGGAACTTATAAAATCAGATTTTTTTTGGTCAGATCAAATCAGAAAACTATAAACATTAAAAAAATTGTTTTTGTGTCTTTCTATAAACAAAAATGTATACTGATTTTTTTAATGTAATTCCCTCCTTCCTTTTCTTCTGAAGATAAATGATTATATTAACACGACTTTCTTCTCACAATGCAGCAAATTTATTAACTAAGGTCACATAAGTTATGAGAAAATCGGCAAGCACACTGGTAAACAGGGGCTTGGACACTCTAAGATGTGAAGTACTATTATTAGCTCCCAAGCAGTCTTTAGGAAGACAACGTTGCTAAACAAGCCTGAAATTTTTCCTGTTTCAAATTAAGAGTGCATTTAACAACACAGAGATTATCAAAATCTACTTCACGATTTGTTTGTTCTTAGCTAATTATTAATGCATTGAATTTTCCACCTTGCCTCAAGTGTATGTTGTCGTTACATCTTCTGGGAACTATTATTGTTACATAGATGTTTCTTAAGGATGCTATTGGATTGAGGAGTTAAAAATAACCATTATCCAATTCCCCAGAGAATGGAGTCCTGCTCTTTTTTGGAAAAAAAAAAAAAAAAAAAAAGCTTAAAACTTGTATGTATGAAATTTTTTAAAACGTACATTCATTAGAACCACATAATATTCAAATAAATTTAATCCTTATTAAAATATTTAAGATTAATCAATACACTTATTTAATAAAATTAGGATTTAATAAACTTTTGAATTCTTCCCTATCAGCATTAATGCTGGTAAATTAGGCACTTCCCAAATGTTAGCACCCCATCAGCCAGGCACGGACAGCTGGCATTCCCCAGGCTTTGGGGAAGGTTTTGTCTCTTTTTCACACAAACCCTGTATTTTGTGGCATCTGAGCGGGGGGAGGGAAATAACCCTAGAAACAAGCCTGTATTTCTTTTGTTTAAATGCATTTTAATAGCTTGATTAGGCAAAGCAATCTTTATTGTGAAAAGTGAAGCAGCAGCAGACAGACAAAAATCTCTCTCTGACTGAAGGACAAGCTCCAAATACCCCAGGTGTGAAATCTCACCGTGGGACAGAAGAAGCATATGAAACACCGTGAAAAATATCTTTACATGCACCTATGTACTAAGCAATAAACACGTTTAAAAACCCACACTTGAAAATTCTGCGATGTTCCCAATTTTCATATGGAAACTGTCTGAGCAGCATATGTAAAACTGCTCAACTCACTTTGCTGTTAAGCAAACAAGCAAATGCCTAGAGGGGACAGAATAAAGTAACCGGTCTCATTATGATGAATAGCATTAACTTGTTCTGTCTTGCCAAGTCAGTAAGCGGTGTGAATTTAATGGCAATTAGCTGAGATCAAAGTTGAAATGCCATGAACAAAGTAGGTAAAACTGACGATATCAAAGAAGGTAAGTATATCATGGGTGACTGAAAAAAAAAATTACTTAGATTTATTTCGAATGTTTGGAGCTGTTAATAGAAAAGGACAGATCCTCGCACAATGTTTATTTTCAAAACAGTATTACTGATTAAGCAGATTTCTAGGAGACTGATTTCACGGGGAAATTGACCAAAAAACCTGATAGTGGAGTAAACTATTCTGCAATAGCTCCTGTTGTGGACACACTGCTTTGAATGATATTTTCTCAAGAAATAGAATTCTGAGTCAAAGTCAGGCGTCCTCCCTCCAAACTGGCAAACAAATGAGAATGGTAATTTAGCAGCCATTCAAAGCAAAAGTCCAAAGGCATCAGAAAAAGGCAGAAGGGGAGAAAGTTCATTTGTTTTACACCCAGTAGGCTTAAGGACTATAATAGGGAAAATATTCCTCTCATATTAAATCTACGTGTCTTAATCAAGACTGACATGAAAAAACTATAAATTTAAGTCGTACATGATTAATCTGGGAAAACCAGCTTGGGTGGTTTTTTTGGTTGGTTGGTTAGTGTTTTTTAGAGCTGAAGGCGATCTTCACTTCCATGTAATATCATGTAATATTATCAGGAATGAAATACCTACCTCAGATATTAGGTGTTTAAAAAAACCTACAGCATGCTCTCTAATACTTAATATATTCTCAGCTACTATCAATATAAATTTCCATGCCTCATGTAGTACCTTCTGAGCGAGATTCTGAAAATATTCTATGATAACCCCTCTAGCTTGGATAAAAATATATATTTTACTGATGAGCTGAACCATAGAGAAGTTAAATAATTAGCCAAGACCAGTAAGTCAATGGAAGAAGGAGGAATTAACACAAGATAGTTTCTTTTCGGCTGTAATCACTAGCCCATTCATGTAATATAGGTAGAGTAAGAAACAAGTTGCAATGCTGTTTGAATTAAAACCATTAAACCTGGACACAAAGAAATGGTCCAGTATAATAAGCAGCAGTATATTTTTGACCTTAACCTGAAGGGTAAAGACCCAGAAGTTCTTAGGCAATTAGTCAGCGAGGTCAATGAGAGATTCACTTGAGCAAGAACTAAGTTTCTCAGAAGATCAAAGATAACTAGTGTTACACTCTGCCCTAACCAGACCCAGATTCACACTTTCCATTACTTATTTACATTGATCTTATGACTGTTTTTACAGATCCATCAGAATAAGTGTGCTTTTACTCTTTTACTAATATTTAATTAAGTTAATTAATTACAGCTTAACTGAAATAGTGTACAAAAGACCTCACGCAGCTTTCAAAGTGTAGGCTGAATCCTAATCCTCTTTTTTTTTTTTCCTTTTAACTAGCAGCGAGGATGAAGTCAATAAATTGTCGATTAATAACATACTTGCTTTGATGGCTCTTCAGTAATTTACTTTCATACCACTTCATAAATTTCGTAGGAAAACTTCTGGGATCTCTGATACAGTACCTCTGCCATGGGAAAATTTGGTTTAAATCTGCTCGACTGCCAATAAACCAATAAGACTAACTGGCTGATAATCCTCCCACACTACACTGTTTAGGTATATGCACTCAACCAGCGAAAGTTTAATTTGTTCCGCTAATGGCACAGAAAACTACTCAAACTTATTCACCATATAAATTTGAACTCCAGTCTGCTACTTTTTGTTATTCCTTCGGCAGAAAATTCAAGCTATTGAATGCTCTGTAATTCAAACAATTTTATCTTTTCTTTGATCTAAAGCATAACAATAACAGTGGACACTATCAGTAATTAAATATTAAACCGCACTTCACGGACGAGGCATATTAAGAAGCCTTAGAAAAGTCTGAATATTATTTGCATTGGCACGCTGACATGCAAGGCACATTCTATTGCTCTAAGCAAGTGTAACATTAGTCTTAAAGTAATGCACTAACACCAGTGATGCCAGCTACTTTTTTACACATTTCAAGCTTCCGTACTTGAAAGCTTTTGCTTAGGATTTCTAGTGGGATGACACACATCTCAACTAGGTACGGCCCATTTGTTTGAAAGAGATTTTTTTTTATAACTGAATGTTAAAAATTTGGTAAAGAAACCACATGAAGTTTGAAATACCAATATTTGCTAAAGTTCTGTTGATAGCACTGATGCACTGACACGAGTTTATATATTCTAAAACATTTATGTATAGGATAATGTGGCATACAAGCTTCTTCTAAAAGCGTTGCAGGAGTCACACACTAATGACAGGCCAGATACATTCATGACAAGCCAGGTGGATTTGTGCAAAAAAAAATCCTGAAAGAACTATGAATAAACTATAATGTCCTAATATATTTAATTATTAACCCAACTGATTAAAAAAATAACCTGAAGAATGTTAAAAAAAAAAATCAACTACTACTCTATTTTATATCCCATGACACATAAGGAGAGTTTGTCTATGCTTCCCTAGAAGGTATTAACAGTGCACTGGTACCAACAGAAACTAGCAAGAATTTGTCAAAAAACTTCCAAGTGTTCTGCTGGCATCTTTCCTGGGGTATGAAGAACCAGCTGGGGATTTTACAAAGGGGCTGAGTTAGGGATAAAGGAATTAAAGAGATGGTCCTCCTGTTCCACTTCCAATCCTCTGGGAAACAAGACCATCTAGAGTTAAAAAGATTTATGTTTTCTCTGAATTTGTAGCTCTCTGATACATTCATAGAAGTAGATCAAACATTGTACTGTGGATTAGAACATCGTTTTTTCAACTTTCTTTCCAAATATCAGAAATTTTCAGAACATCCTATTCACAAATATCGTATTCTCTCCTTACGCTTACACACATGCACGTATATATACACAGGTTCAGTGAAATATGAAAATATTCAGGAAAATTATGACAGCTGTTTTGTAAGCTGTAATTAGGTATTCCCACTTTTTTCAGCTCTCGTTATGAAATCAACTCTTGCTGTTCCAAATTCTTATTTCACTGTTCCGGTTTCAGAAAAGGGTGGTAAGGAGGAAGACTTTCTCTCTCTTCTAGGGAAACATAAAAAAAATTATCTGGAAAAAAAAAAAAAAAAGGCAGAGCAGGACTGCAAGCTGAGATAGGTTCACACTTTTATAAGGTAAACATTTTTTAAAAAAAGAGTTTTACTGCTGTGCAGATGCAGCAAGAGGAGGGCTTCTATGCTTCAGTGATGCAGGGAATCATGGCCCTGTGAGGTGCGAACCCCAAATGACTACCCACAAGGCTAGGTCAAGGGCTCCTGAGCAGCAGACCTACAAGCTGTGTGCTTTGCAGTGAGGCAGTGGCCTCCCTTGGAAAGAGCAGGAAGGTCAAGGAACACAAAGAGATATCTGTATTAGACACAAGTGGCAGAACTTCGCTTGCCCCATGCCTGAAAGCATGGTGGGAACTCAGTTGTTGCTCTATTTTCTCAAAGCCAGGACCTAAATGCAGCTGTTACTGCTCTTGAATTATAGTGGCTCCCAATATAACAGCACTCACTGGCAAGTGTTTCACTGTGGGACCTCGCGGAGAACGATGGAAGAACATTTTGTTCCCTCAGCATTACCTCATGCTGCTTTTGTACAAGTATGCCTCAATTTCCAATTCCTATGCTCTTAAAATGTTCTGGAGTCCCTTGCTGGAGTATATTCACACCTCAAGACTCAGCAATCATGTCAGAACTAAGCTGAGCGGCTGCCATTTGAGGAGAGGTGACAAATTGCTGCAGCTAAAACCAGTGCCAAGCTGCAGTCAGGGCTACAAGGGTATTCTTGCAAATATCCCTCCATCATCCCCTTGGAGCTGCACATTCGAGTACCTGAGCGGAGAGCAATGAAACCATTCCAAAATGCCCCACTCCGCGCAGCAGTGTAGGAACACTGCCCTCCTTGGCTGGACCTCCAGTACCTCTAACAGTGCTTGTGAAGATTTTAACCATCGTATTTCTACCTTTAAGGTGGATTACCCCTGCCTCTCAGTTTTTCCATTAACAGGAAGGAAGGCATGATCTCCGAGCCTGGGGCTTAATTTGCTGCCATCGTGTAGCAAACACCTGCTCCTTCCATCACAATTTTGAGAGAGCGATTTTCCAGAGGAAAAAACAAGTTTGCACGATGTCTGTTAGACACACCCTGTTCCAGGAAAAAGACTGAAATAAAGTATAAAGAACCTTAATTCTACTCATAACAGAAACAAGAAGAAAAAATGGGTTGGCAGTTTCCTGAACGGTCCGTTAGTTAGCACTCCTGCAGTCGTACCAACTGCTGTAACATCACTATTATGAGGACCCTTGGATATATACAACACTGATATTGTCGTGCCACACAAAGACCAAGCTCCCAATGCCCTTACAGACATCCCGAGAAGCAGAAGTGGGCATTCCTGCTCTCCCTCACCTCATGCCATAGCGGCGTGCACGTTTCCTGCATTGAAAGAAAGTCGTGGTCGCCCCTGTGCTGCTTACTTGGGAAGCATGAGGATACTTGAGACACCACATCTGGCACTTCTGATCAAAAATCTCTCATTCAAGTGTAATGGGATGCACACTCTTTGGTATTGTGCAAGCATTTGAAGAAAAATTACAGTTGAACAGTTAATTTCCTACATGTCTATCTTTTCAAAGGAAACATGGGATCAAGCTGTGAAGACAAGGAACCTGGCAAGGGAAATTCAGTGCAGTCATCTGCAAAAGATTGTGCAAGCTGCAACATCTCAACAGTGCAAAGAGACAGACCTACTTTTAATGCATGGACTTTACCAGCTATTATACATACTCATGTCCTTAGTGCGCAAACAAGCAGTTTTTGGAAATTGCTGCCGGTATATATGCCTTATTTTGATATTTTACAAACCTAGTATTACTTCTCCCTCGTCACAAGCATAATAAAAGTTTGAGCAAAGGCTATGTATCATAAAAAAATGTTTTAAAGGCTGGAAATTGGAAAAATCTGTGCATTAAAAATGTGAAAAAAGAAAAATATTCTGAATCTGAGCTCCTAAATATTTAAGCAGCTCTTGAAAGTCTTGAACCGAGGATATAGTGATTAAAATAATGCTAATCTTGGTTAGCAATTAAACAATCGCATCACCCTTCAGTCTCAAAACGCAGACACCAGTAAGTAGCTGACATCTCACTTCAACATTTTACAGCTGCTCTACAGCAAAGACTTTAGACATTTGAATGCATGCATGCATCTTACTTTCCCAGGATTTCAAAGTCCACATCCAGGCTGCTGCTCAGCCATTATAAATGAGTAATTCAAGTAGGGCATGACTGCTTCTTGTATTAACTTGATAAAGATGTTTCACTTGAAGTGCATCAACAGTTGTGTTAAGTCATCCCTTTCACAGGATTATACTTATTTTGTGCTATGTTACCAGGGAAAAAAAGCAAAACTATTTTGTTGCCTTCAAAACTCCTTATACTAAAAATAATCGGTGTTACGAAGATTTATTATGTTGCTATTATTACACTTGCTTCAAAACTCCAAAATGCCATCCAATATTCCCTAATATTTTTAATTAAGAAGTTTTATCAAATAACTGCAATCTGCACTGAATTTTTATTTAATTAAACATGCAAATGCCCACTGATAGGGGCATTTTAAACTACACACGTCTGTTTTCAGAAAATTCAGTTATACTGACAACCATTCCTTATCTTGCAAGTTTTCCAAAAGCTGGTTTAAAAGCACTGATACACTAGGTTATATCTTTTTTAATACAAATAAATTTTAATACAGTAGATTAACTTTATTTTACTACAATAGATTAATTAAAATACAAATTTAATACTATAGATTAAATTTAAGATCATCCTTTAATAATGAGTCTATTATCAAACATGTACAAAACCCACTTGGCTATAATTTTAATATCTGAATAGTTTTAATCCTGAGGTCGGGCTAAAATATATTTTGAATACTATACTGACATACTAAACGTCTTTTGTTTTCTTCTGTGAATTTTCAGTACACAACCTAGAGAGATTTACTAAATACTGAATTCTTTCTTAGCTCAGCAGGGACATGGTAATAAAGCTCAAAATTAGAGGGAGAAAAGAATTCACATTCTCTTCCATGAATTTATTACCACTGAATAGATAACCAAACATCAACATAGTTACACTGAATATTAAAAATATTGCACATATAAAATTGCAAAGCCCAGTGAGGACAAAATTTCCAGTTTACTTGAAAGATGATTATGTCTGATTAGAATTACTCTCTATGCCATGGACAAACACAGAACCGAAAAGAATACTATCCAGGGGTGATGATCATGTACTCCATAACCCTACTCGCTGAGAGAATCACAGACTCATCAAAATTGGAAAAGACCTCCAGGATCACCTGGTCCAACCATCCCCCTACCACCAATGTCACCCACTGAACCATGTCCCTAAGCACCACGTCCAACCTTTCCTTGAACACCCCCAAGGATGGTGACGCCACCACCTCCCTGGGCAACCCATCCCAGTGCCTGACCAGACACTATTTAATGCTTCATCTCATTTGATCATACCTTCTCCTCTATTTTTCCAATTAAAATTTTCTTCTGACTAAACTTCCATTATTATTTTTCCATTTTGAAAAACAAACAAAACCAAAGCTATGGTATGCAATTCCAGTACTACACTTTTCACTGTATTGAAGTAACAGTTCTGTATGGTTTAAGTGGTTTTGTCACAGAAATAAAACAAACACAAGCACTTGTTGGAGCAGAGGTAGGGGGCAGGGTGGAAAGAGACAGTCGACCTCTGATTTATTCAGATTATTACTCTAACATTAATTTTCAGGATTACACTTTATTTTCATCTCAGGTTTGAATCTCACTGTTAGGACATGGTCACTTCCCCCCCTCTGGTGTGACAGTTCTCAACACTGAAATTCAGAAAACTGTGGCTCGAACTGCAGTGGGTCTGACCCCTTTCATGTCCATCTTCCCACGTGCAGCAGGCTGTTATTCCAAGATTTCTGGACATAAGACAGCCGAGTCAAAGCTACTTCTACAGCTTGGCACCAATCCCAGGCAAATGGCCCACGAAGCTGTACAGTGACAGATGATGCACAGAGGCTAAAAGTGGAAGAGCTGACAGATGCAGGCAGGCTCTAACTGGGACGACTAAGAGCTGACACAGTTGTTCGGGACTCCCCATCCTTTCGGTTCCCATTGTTAGGGCACCCGTTCCTCTGCCCACGCGTTGCGGTGCATAACCGGGCGATGTTCTCATTAAGACAGCACAGCTCCCAGATGATTTGCTCTTCTGTTTGTAGATGCAGTGAAGCAATTTTATAAAACTCATGGGGAAAATCTTTTTTTTTTTTTTTTTCAGATCTATTTACTTCATCTTGAAAAGCCATCAGCAATCACAAAAACACTTAGGAAAAGCAGACTTAGCGTCGATTTGCTGTGCTGTAAGCGGAGCTCAGTATCAACAATTAGCAGCAGAAGAATGAATGGGAACTCCGGACTCAGCAAATTACTTTTCTCTGGCAAATGTTTCTACACCTTAACTGAACCAGCTGCAAGATTAGGGCAACCCCTAGAATTTTCTCATTCTGATAACAAATTCAGAAAACAAATTGTTTCCCTTTTTCAGCATGTCTTTTCCTCTACTGAAAAAATGTAAGTTAGATTATAATCAGGAATTAAAAATATTTACCTTATAATTGAATATATCCAGCATAATGTCACTGCATTTCTTGAATAGGTTTAGATCTGCATGTAGTACAGAGAATGTCAAGATACCTCAGAGGGGGATTTTTAATCAAATGTACTGTAAACTTAGTAGTTACTAGATATGCCGTATTTGTGTTGAAGTTGCACTACTTAGAAATCTGTTCTATATAGAAGTATTCATTGTTAAATGCTTTCTTTACATGTATGTAGGGTAAATTGAGGTATGAAATAGAAACAAAGAGTTGCATGATGCACTGTTTTCCTTGTATTAATTTAAAGTATTTCTGCCACCACAGACAAGTACATACACAGGTAGCTTGCACACATTAGTTCTGTTTCAGGGCTTCCAGAGGTAACAGGAAAATGAAGTCAGCTCATACAGCACAGAAGTGATTCAAGGTTAGACGTGGCTAATGGCTTCCGCAGTACTCATTTCTACACGGTTTGCAGACTTTTGATAAAAATAAATGTTGATTTTCAGAAGCTTCATAGCACATAAAGGAAATTAAGCTTATTTAATGCAACCTGGAGACCTTAAAACTAATCTGTTCAAAATAATTTTCAGTTCAGTAATCTGTAGCAACGTGGCTTAGCTCATCACTGGGGTTATCTAGTTGAATTAAAAAATCAATTTAGTCTAGGAGACTTTAACTTGTTTTGCCTAATCCTGGCTGTGAACTGCTTCTTTCTACATAGAGTTAACTATTCAGCCAAGTGCTAACGGCACAACTTTGTACTGTGACTGCAAATGGCCATTTGCAGCATCATGAAAATGGTTTCTGTGGGAACTGCAGGACAGTAACGTTTGGGTGGGAGACGAAAATGTTGCTGACTAGTCACTTTGCATATCTAAGACTGCATCCCAAAACATGTAAGTGAGAATGCTAGTACATTTACGTGTATTATAATCGACATGCAGCTCTTTGGAATGGAATGGGTTATCTGTAGTTTTGTTTTTGTTGGTGCTGGATTTTTTTGTTGTTTTAATCTACTACAGAGTTGAAAATTGCTGGGGAAAAATTATCTAGAAACAAATACGTATTGAGATCACACTTCAAATATGAAGTAGCTAAGCCCAAAGAGTAATCACAATTTCTGCATTTAAAATAATGGAAATTCTTACTGCTGTTTTTCATCAAATATGCTACATTTCTGTTCAGTACCATGTTATTTAATCAATTGTTTTTAAATTTTGGGAAAACAGAAACTGAGTTGTTCAAATTGCATTTATATTTTATTACCAAAGTCTACTGTTTTTCAGTTATATCTATTTATCATTTTGTTACAAAAATTAGCCATGTTATATGAGCCATTTACATCACAAAAGTGGTAGTGAGAGCAATATAATTCAATTATAAAAGCTGGAAACAGTTTAAACACCATTTGAAAGTAAACAGTTACAGTCCCTTATGCCCATGTCTGGGAAGCATCCAAATGGAAGTTAAAGATCCCATGGCATTTTTTCAAAATGAGTAGGAGCTATCCCAATATGTTGGCCAACATATATTTTCTCAATTAAAAACAGATTTCAGTGTCCAAAGCTATGTGTCAGCAATTGCTGAGAGCATATGCCTGTCACATTTCCAGAAATCCCTGCACCATCAGTAAGTATCTAGTCGCCTTGCTGAATAATGCTTTTCCAGATGCCACAAGTGGAAAAGGTGAATGCATTTTCGTAAGTATATGGAGGTCACAAACATTATCCTACACTTTTTTGGAAATAGAAGTTATCATTTGAACCCCTTTTTTTCCCCCCATACCCGAAGTGTTAAATATGACTTTGGTGGCCATATGAAACACTTGGATAGCCTGCAGACTTTGATTCTGCCAGATTGTGAAAAGAAAACCTGTGTCACACACATGCATACACACAAACAAAGGTTGCAGGGATAACCTCCTATCTGCCATTCTCTGACTTTTACACATTTAATGAGTTACAGGGTTAAAAAAAGGTTAACGCTTAGTTTTTGAGTTCGTTTCACAGTATTTTCTAGGTTATTTTCTGGTTCAGGAGAAGGCAGGAAGATTTCCCTTCTGCACTTTTAAGCATGCATAGTCCCTATAAGCCACAACTCAGGAGTTATTTCAGCAGTTGTCAATACTGAAGCACAAACTCCTATCCCAGGAACTGTAAGATCAACTGCATTACCTATGGGCAGAGGGCTCTTATCCAGAGTCAAAAGCAAAGAGAATGTCAGGCAAGGCGTTTCTAAAGAAAAAGGTGTAAACACAGCAGAAAATCAGACTTTCCAATTCCCTTGCTCACCAGACCTCATAGTGCAATGTATCAGACTCCTGCTATTTGGAGTTGAGTCCACATCTTCATTGTCCAAGTTCTGATATCATTCTGCCAGGTTACCAAACACTTAACTGATACTATTAAGAAAAGGAAATTGGACGAAGGCAAAAGCACGCCTTTGGCTAAAGCTTTTACTCTGTTGACTTTCACAACACAGCTGAACAGCACGACTTGAAGTCAGCCATGCTTCGAAATAAAATAGAACTTAACCATGCGGGCTGACTTCCTAACAACTGAGAGGACAGAGCGTAGGTTTTTTTTTAAAGATTGTTTTTCCAGTATCATTTTACAAATTTCAGAATCCTTCTCGGTCACAATTTCAGAAGTCAAGGGGGCATATATTGCTGAAGGATTTATGGCATGTCGAGAGAAACAGAATGCAAACAGAACACAGGGAGATGAAAACAGCCCTTCCACGAAGAAGACGTGCACGGTTCCTTGATGGAAAGTTGAACAAGCTGCCTTATTCCTGCAGCGCGCAATTGCATTTCTATAACCAAAACTTACTACCAGTTGCTGGAGTTATGCAATCCACTGGAAATAATGTTAATCTAGTTAGTGCAGAATAGTATGTCCCTGCCTGACGCTCCTCTCATGGCCAAGAAATTTTTAACTGGAGCCAGTAGAGTAACAGCCTGTGCTTCTTACTTCACCCTTAGAAACAGTAATAAGTTTGGGGGCTTTGTAAGACAGTAGCTAAAGGAGGATTTAGGTCTGGAAAATACTGGATACTTAACCTGGGCACAACATATTGTGCTGTGGGGGGAACGGGGAAAGACAGGGCACACGCAAACTGGTAATCGCACTTAAAACACAGGATTTTACTTTGACAGATAAGTTTTAGTTAAAACTTACATTTACCACTATTATTATCCTGCTCTTCACCACATGCCCTCACACCTAAACCACCCAGTAACACCCTCTGCTGCCTCCGCTTGAACTTGTGTTATTTGTTTCCAGGGGTAAAAACTTTTACATCACAAGTGTTGTGGTGCCTTCAGTGAGGAAGCTGGGAAAGGAGAAGTTGATTCACATGAGAGAAACCAGCCTCTTTGCCACAAATACCCATCACCATTAAACAGAAGCTTTTAACATGAACCACACCTTGGCTTGAGATGAGCATCTTCTTTAATTCTAGCCCCATACAATTTCTAAAACACTTCCTTTAAATCACATTAATTTAGAAAATAAAAACCTATCCTTCCTCATTAGGAAAAAAAAGAATATCTTGCTCTTTGTCAACAAAGCGTCAGACATTTTGTTTAGGATGATCAACTCATCTCAAAATTGAGAGAGAGGTTGCACTATCACAAACTACTTCTGCCCACTGGTTTCGCAACTCAGGAATCTTCTAAATTTCCCCTCTCAGACTGAGGCAGTTGAACTGCAATTTTTTAATCTGACTTTGAAAACTACACAACACCAAAGTTCTTCTAAAACTGTGCATTTATCTGAATTTAAATTTGCCTTACTACAAAATAAGCATGACATTATTGTGCTTTCAGTAGCTTACGCTATTAGCATTCATATTTTCCAAGGCCAAATATGTGAACAAGCCAGATTTTTTGAGTAATTAAGACAATATAAATGCTGTTTGCTGCAAGAGCACAGATCTCGAAAGACCGGAGTCCTGGCAACTATCATAACCCTTTTGAAATCGTTCATATTAAGATTAAAGATCACTTTGTTCCTCTATTCCCACAACTAGTTGGTATGGTAAAAAGATCAGTCCCCTAGTTTTATATGTAACATCTTTAACATTTGCTCTCCTTTCTGTGCATGTGATTAAATGTAACATTTTGAAATCCCAAAGTTCTGAGAAAAACATAAATCCTTGTCCACAGCTGCTGTTTGACTCTGGAAACACATGCATTTTCTTTTCAAGCATCTACCATCAAAAAATCCCAAGGGATTTGAACTGGGGAACACCTGCATCTCTTCATTTAGTTCCAATAACAGAGTCTAAACTTCAAAATTACAAAAATAGATGCTATGTTCAGCTGCAGTTACATTCTGCCCCTAATTCCCGTGAACAAAAATGCTAAGAGCATGAAATCATTCAGGCAAGCTCTGTCATCGAGAGGATAAGATTTTTTGCACCAGAAGCCCAGTGGGAACTTGATAGAAAACTGGCAACAATTACAGATAAAGTACATAGTGAAATCCTCAGGGAGAGAAAAGGAAATGTAATAAGATAGATGGGTATAATTTCTGCACATTTATGCCCAAACCACAAATGTGAATTGTCTTTAATTACTACAATATATTCAGCATTCTTACTCATTCACTGTGTCAACTTGCTCCGGAATACTTCCAAATTAGTTTAGAAATACTCTTTTACAAGTTCTCTTTATTTACTAGCATGAGCATTCCTTTAAATTGGAACAGAAAACTTAAAAATAATCATTGTTCTAGTTTTAAAATCCAGAACTCTGCAGTATCCCCAGTCTAAGTGATCTAAATTAAATAAATAAAAAGATGTTAATGATGTTAATGACAGATTTTGTTCTGTCTTGTTTTTAACTGTAAAAAATGGGAATTTGGAGGCACAGAAAGCTGTTTATACATTTCTAAAAAGAATGTAAGAACTGTTCCCTCCTTTCAAATAAGCTCTAGCAAATAAAATCAACTAGTTTATGATAGGAAAAAAATACAGCTTTCCTGCTGGTACAACACTTGCAACACTTTTTTTCATGTTTGTGGCTATGATATCTTTAATTGTTTAAAAATTTTTTCACTGCACACAAAAAAAATTTCGGGGTGGGGGGGGGGGAGTGGAGGGAATGAAGCAATCTTATCTAAACTCACAAAAAAAGTTACAGGGGAGAAAATAATCCAAGAACCTTTGGAAGCGGAAGAAAAATAGCACTTAAATGAGGAATAAATTTCTCCTGGGCTGACTATTTGCTCTTCACTCTTAATGGAGCTTCCACACAAACTCGAGAAGCTTTCTTTCCCTCTTACTTCTATGCACAGGGTGCATCAATTTACCATTCATGAGCATGACCTTAATACAGGTACTTTTATTTACTTCCTTATTTCATTGCTGAATGTTTAAGTGGTTCTCAAAGAAAACTTTATTAATTTTATTTTTAATTTAATTTCCTCTTGATCTATGTAATAAAGCTCTCCATATACTGGCTATACATGCACTCACAATTATTCAATATGGCAAACCAAATAGAGCTTAATCAGCTCACCTCATCTATTCAACAGCTGCCCATAATTAAATACTAACACCCACATTCATTTTGAAATCTCTGCATTTCTCTCAAAGGCCAGGTGAAATAAACAAGGTCTGCAGCTTGCTCTGAGGGTTAATAAATCCAAGGTTATTTTAGAGAAGCAGAAAGACGACTTTCCCAAACCTGGGGTGAATGTAATCATCTCCCCTCGCTCACTTATTGCATATGCTGCCGTTCAGATAAAGACTGGGGATCCCATCCACTCATTTTTACAACTATGCACACAGATACCTGGAGTGTTTTTTCATATGAATGTATCCAAAATTACAAGCACCAGCATGCAGACTTATAATTAAGGACTGAACAGAATTCTATTTGTTTCCTGTGTCCCTAAATACTTCCTCTAACATAGGTTTATCAGTTCTCGGTTGTGCTAATGCTACTTGGTGCAGCAAACAATAAAATATTGTTACTAAATAATCACCTGTACATGCATTTGTTATACATAATTCCTACTTTGCCTGTAGTTGCTATATATAGTGCACTTTAATGTTGCCCTTTTCTGGATAACATTTTATAAAGATTTTTTCCTCTTTGCTGGTTATACTCTATGCAGCATGCTACTACTAGAATCATAACATTTTTCTCTTCCTCTCAGTAGCCAACAAGAAATAAAATACTTGTGTAAAATGCTTTATCACTCCAATTCTAAATACGCACCGTTGTATACGCATCTTTGCGGGTGGCCCTGCAAACAAGCAGCAAAAGGAAGCTGCCCATCAGTCTGGGTCATTCTGGATCATATGATTCAAGTGGTACAATGCAGTAGCTGATTGCAACACAAGGAGATAAGATCCCCTACCTGTTCTCCAAGCAAACTCCAGGTAAACTCCCCCTGAATTATTCAGGGAATGCATGCCATTTGCACAACATCCTCCCTGGTACTTCATACCCAAACAACTGCTTTGATTTTAATCCCAGTTGTTTTCCATTCAATTTTACACATGCATAAGGCATTCATTACTCTTCCTTCACTTAATTTTTATATAAGCAAATTTTAAAAAAAACACTTGAATAGACATGATGTTGTATTCCAAGATTCCTCCATAAACTCTTTATGTTGTGGTCCTATTGTTTGCTAGAGTACCCAGAAGTTCCTTTGCAATTGCTTCTCTTGGTTTTACTCAGAAAAGCAATTACATTATTCTGTTTTTAATGGAGGTGGCTAATTTGCAGCTCTCAAGGTTTGTGTAGCTCCAGTGTACCTGCTTCTCTCTACTGCACAGTGACTAGAAGCTTCACTGACATCGAGTTTGCCAGGTTTTCTGAATCCCTCCGTATGGGGAGAAGTAAACTGGGTTTACCTGAGTGCCAGGTGACATCTGAGTCAATCCCACCAAACCGAAGCTGCTGTCCTCCTTAGCTCTTTTAGAAACCCCACGTGTCTTGAGTGTAGCAGCTATATGGCTCTTTTGTGTGGCCAGCCCTGGCCCTATCTCTAGCAATCTGATAATACAGAACAACACTAAATAATTATTCTCATCTTTCATGGATAGCTTTTTATTTTCCATTCTTTCTACAAGCAGGTTGCACTATTTTCTTTGCTCTCTAAATTCCTATTCCAGACCATCATATCTAACATTATTAGGATAAATGGCTCAAGTAGCACAACTTCAGGACTGCCACATCATCTCCTGTAATACAGCTTTATTCCCGTGTGGCATAAGCTGAATTTGCAGTCAAATTATCCGGTATAACTTTAATTCCCAGAAGTGACTGCAACTGACAGCAAAAGCATTTTTATGCTCTCAAATCACTTCATGTTTTCCTCTCCATGTAGTTTTCATAGCCTTCATGAAAAGGATATCCACATCTCCTGTGTTGAATGGCCTCAGTTCCTTCAGCATGTATTTGAAAGAAAAGGCTTGAATCAACTCCCTAATCTTTGTATTGAACCTGAGATAAACGCTGTTCCTTTATTTAATTCTAAACAGACAACCATCATTTGCAGTACACCATTCTCCACGTTTACTGGGACCAAAGCTTGAACAAATCCATCAGTTTTCACCTCTTTGTCATCAGTCCTACCTGCCACGTTACAAACCTAGAGCTATAGAGCACAGAAGCAATACTACTTTCCTGAGGCACCAGGTAGGTGGTGCAGTAAATTCTGAAGTCTCAGCATTTAAAAATTTATCTCCATTCATCTGCAGAATAGGTACCACAGCCATTTGTCTATTAGGAGCCAGTTTTCTGCTATGTTATTAGCTGGCCTCTAGAAGTCCCTGCATACGACTCTGAACCGCACTCCATTGGTTGGTATCTTAATTCTCTTAGGCATCGCCTGTCACAAACTATCACATATGCTCTATAAGCTTACTGGACTGTCCATTATACTGATGAGCTAAAATACATGCAATCACAGAGCAGAAACAATTCCAATTATTCTATAATAGAGGTGTGTGGGTGTTTTTTAACATATTCTAAGAACATTCTCAAAAAAGGCAGAAAGTGCAATAATCAAAAACAGTAGTAAGTATTATTATGAACATTTATAAGTTATTTAAATGAGACAGCAGGTACAACAGATTTTCATCACTTTTTTCCTGGCGCCTCCCCCCCCCCCAAAAAAAAAGAATCTGAATAATTTGGAGACTGTTGAATCATGAATTGCTTTTAAGCAATGTTTTAGCAGCAAGAACTTAAGGTAATTGTTATAAAAAGTGTCATAAATATTTCCAGTATGATACTTTCCAAGAAACATACAAGCACTGTTACTGAGAAAATAACCTAAAAATTGCTAGAGTGCACAGTGCTTACAAATATTTACTTTGCATAAGAAAAGAAGATTTTACTTATATGTGCACATAAAAGTTACGAAGATGGTAATAAATTCACCCTGGCTTTCCAGACTAATGACATTCAACCACCATTAAAGATAAAATAAAAATAGAGAAAAGCATGCTTTTAAACTCTTTTTGTGTTTGATAATACTAGGGTCAGTTGATTCTTGCTATATTTCTCTATTTCTCTTTCTCTTTTTTTTTCATTCCATCATTAGCATGGCAACAGGACAAACCTTTTAATGTGATTTCCCAAATGTAACATACTGACAGTGGAATTATATCCACGTGTATTTCACAACCTATATTATAATTATTTTAAACTAGACAGATTTCAAATTGTCAGTGTTGCTTGAGACAGAACAATGTTATGTTTAAAGCCTAGAGAAATCATAAGAATGTTAGATAAGATTTATGCCCACGGTCAACATCTTTAAATCTATCCAATCCAGATCTCTGCAAAATATTAAGTTGTTTCTCATTTATATATCCACTACAACACCAAGTTTAACAGTCAAATGTATACTCACAAGCATCTTAAAAGTTGCCTTATTAATAATAATTATGATTAAATTATTATTAATTATGATAAATGAATTCTTAATTAAATTCTAAATTATCCTACAAATTTAGATAAATCAATTTCAATGCATTATGTCAACTTCCATATGAGAAGCTGAAATGATTAGATAGAGGAAAGAAAGTATTTTTCAACACGAATCCTGCCAAAAAAATACAAATGATTACAACAGGTCCTGCATAATTTATTTAAAAGGCAACCAAACACAATGAAGCATTTCTTACTGAAGAGGACATAGATCAAAACGCTGCTTTAAGTTTTTGTCTCATAGTGAGCTAAAGTTATTATGTGTGCGGTATGTGAAAAAGATATTTTGGCACTTGACACACTTTATATCAAGCCCCTCTTTTGAAAATTACATTGGATAGGAAAATGTAATGTGATACCAGCTTAACAAGAGTTTTGCACTTACCAGAATTGTGGCAGTAGTCCATATACTGTGGAATTTGGATTGTAAAGGCTACCAAATCTGGAGCTAGGAGAGATTCTGGCTTTCTACTCTCATTCAGCCACTTACTGCTGTGTAATTCTCTGGTGTCAGAAGGCCCTTGAATTAAAGGAATCAGCTTCTCTTTTCCACCATCACCTAAGATAAAGATTAGACTTCTTACAGCTTTTATTGCAACAAGATAATTTTCCAGCTTATAAACATTCACTAGTCCAAAGAGGGTATCTATTAACATTGTAAGTACAGAATTAAAAAAGGGAATAGATCTACCACTTATAAACTATTAAACAACTTCCTTAATGTTATCTTGTAAGTGTCTTTACATCCAGGAGGATTTCATATAAAGCAATCGATTCTCTGTAAGATAGTTATTTCCATCCCAACTTTATAAACAAGTATCTTAAAATATCATCATGATCTCAATTCAGAGCTAAATACACTCCATTTTTAGTGTTCTTAACACTAGCTGCCTGATATATGATATATATAAAGATCATAGGCACTGATTTTAAAAGTAGCTGTATACTTTTTAAAAAAAAATGTTAGAGAAAATAAATTTATCGCAAAACCTTCAAAAAATTCTCAAGTGAAATACCTGTACCATTTATGGGAAATGAGACATTGAAAAATAAACAGAACACAGCACTAAACTACTAAATAAAGCAAAATGCAAATATCCTCTGTAATATGAAAATGCAGTTCTCCTCCAGTTTCTTCAGTGTTTTTAGATTCATTTTTAACTCAGAAGAAAAAAGTAAAATCTTTTTTTTTTTTACTATTCCATGTCAGCATTGGATATACTGAATCCACGACGGATCGTCCTCTGGCACGCTTAATAATAATAATAATAATAATAATAATAATAATAATAATAATTTTTTAAAAGAATACAAAAAACCCTCTCTGATTCATAGGAACAATGAGTAAATTCTTGTTTCAGTAACTCTCCTTGTAAAAAGCAAGGCCAATTCTCCTATACAGGCAATAAAGTTTTACATGGTCCAGCTGCACATACCTGGGGCTTTGGCACAAATTTTTATTGATCCCACGGTCCCAGAGGCACATTTGACCAATGATGTGCTGCAGTACTTCAATTCAACATTCTGGATTGAGCCCTCAAGAGTTGGCAGGGGATTCTTAGATTTCACACCTAATAAAAGAAAACTGCAAATGTACTAGCCTGTTGAATTTAAATATTTTTATATTCCTTCACCAAGGCATTTAAACTTAATTATACTTTAATTATCTACCTTCATGTTCTTATAGCATTTTTATTGTGATTCGCAGTTTTTAACTGGAAGTGAGAGAACACTGTATACAGATTTTTTTAATACAAACAAGTCATACATAAACTATATGTAGATACAGAGAGGAAAACACACAAGGCCACTTAGATACTGGAATAATAAATATGTATATATACACATACGTACACTTTTGTTTTCAGTTTCTAAGTGCCACCTAACTATTCACTTTCATGTTTTTATTATGACCCTTTCATTTCGGGACTTTAAAATGACTAAGTGTTTTCAGCTTACATTTAGACAATAACATTTGACTCAGTAGCAACATAAAAGCATTAAATCCATGCAGCTGAAGAGCACAGAAGGCCAACACGCTTGCCGTTTGACGGAAACTAGAGTTCAAACCTTGCCTTAGGTCACAAGTGGAAATAAGTTCTGGTGGTCTTTGCCCAGCCCCTATTTGTGCACACCAGAAAACTACCACACGCTTTGGAACAAACCACTGCATTGGCAGGCACTTCTGAAGAGCTGCCTAGAACTACAGCAGCAGGGGATGTTACAAGTCAGGACTGAGATATGTTGGCAGCAATCTAGAGGGTAGCCTACAAAACAGCCCTGTGCCATGTAGAGAGTAAGCCAGCCCTCCTATTCTGCACAGAGCTACCTATCAGGAAAAAAAATACATGAATTTACTCACAAATGAGAAAGAAATAGTTTCAACACCTGTAAGTAACATGACAGGAAAAACTAACACAAGTTACCACTTTTACTATTTTTTTTCTCCCATGCAAAAGTAACTGGGAATTTGGAATCAGTAAAAATTGGCAAGACCTTAATTATGCAAGCATTAGTGTAATTATGGAACCATCTCCTGACATAGGTAACATGGATTTTGGAACAAATTCTATAATTATGCAAGGAAAGTATTACAGAATCAGATAAAAATTAAAAATAATTATGATATGTATGTCAAGATAGCTACACACATTAAATATTGTCTAAAGACTGAATTCAATAGTTTTGTTTGTTTGTTTGTTTGTTTTTACAATCTCTCAAAGACATAACCAAAATAACAACCTCAACCTTTCCCTAGTAAAGAAAAATTCCTAAAATTGGTAGGAAACAAACCAAAAAAAGTCAGGATTAAATCTGATAACTGGGCCTAGTTCACTGTGCCTATTCCGGTTCCTAAACATTGAAATGTATTTGGTAGTACGCATAAAACCATTCAGTAACCAGATTTCTTGCTGGATATCTGTGCCATATATTTACACATATTCACATTCTGGACGTAAATTTTTTTCTACGTGTATTTTTGGTTCTAGAGAGACATTAAATTTTGAATAAAAAAATAATTTCCAAGGTAGGAAGAGAAACAACATACAAAGGGACACGCATAACAGACTGACACAGGGAAGTTGGTTCTACACAGTTTCTTATCAAAATGTAACCTGCTTTCTGTGGTCAAGGTGTGTCCAACGTTCTCCTAACTTGTGATGCAGGAAGTTTTCAGCCTCAAAGAATGCTCGCTGCAACCCATTGGTATGTCTGGCACTATAACACCCCATCAGCTTTCAGTCTAAAAGATGAGCCACCAGTGTTAGTCTCCTGAAAACACCCTCGTACACAATCTTGCCTGGGGCAAGCCTCTTTTAAAGCTGAAAATCCCTTTTCATCTAAGGTTTTATATCAGAAACGATGCATGAATTTGTCAAAAGTAGGAAGTTATCTCTAGGCATTTCCTAGTCTTGGCTCTACCTCCTCGTACTTCCTACACTTCTGTGAACACAATCCATTGTGTTGCAAAAAACAAGTATTTGTTTTTTCCTGTCTTCTGCCTATTCCAAAGCAAAGATAATAAAATATTGTTAGCAGCAGCCACGAGTACACTCGAAGCAGAACAATTTGGAGTTCACAATTTGACCCTAATTTTTCATGTCTTCTCTAAACTGGTAGCTTCATGCTATATCTATCTCTCATCAACTCTTCTTTGCCTCAAAATACAAGCTGAGATGTCTGATACGCTCCTCTCAATTCACCATGGAAGATTAAGTACTTTTAAACCTAAGTATTTTCCACCATGAAGTCTGCTTCTAGGTTAATTAACAGTGACAACCTGTAGATACTAAGGCTAAAACTTTCCACGTTAGTCACATACATAACTGGAACTGTTTTAGTATCACATCTGAGAACAAGAAAACGGGTTTCATGTGACTGTGCTACCTATTTGTCTCTGATCACTCCTATTCCCTTACCAAGTTACTTCTGGACTTGTTGAATTTTAGCAAGATACAGAAAAGTAATCAGAGACATTCTATAATGCAAATCTGGGTGTATATTTGCCCTGTTACCTAAACCATTAGCATATTCCCCAAAAGCACAAAGCACAACTCAAACTCACGTGCTCATATAATTAACGATTATGTGATTAACGACTATACTTTAATGCACATGATGAAGAAGCATCTGAGTAATAAGATACTTATTTCTGGAACACCTGTTAGAGGGATAGGATGAATACTTTCCCAGCAAATTTCAACTCTTTGAAAAGAACACAGAACAGTATTGTGACAGCACAGTCACATCTCCCATTTTTTACACTGTTTTGACATCAAATGGCATCATCTTCTGCTCTGTTGTAACACCTGACAACCGGAGCACATCACAGCAATCCAGGTGAAGTTACAAGAAAAATTAATTCTGCTCAGCTTTCACAGCTCTGGGCTGAAGGATACTCAGAAAACCCATTTACTGGATGTTAAAACCCTATGCAGAGCATACAGTAAGGAATATGAAACTTCGGATGGCTACCTAGACTTTCACCATAAAGATAAAAATCCACCTGACCCTATAGTGATTCCCCAGCCTAGTTTCAAATCTCATTTTCAAAGCACAAAAAAATAGTATTTTTGGTGAACCATTTATAAAGCACATGTTTAAAATAGGGAAACAGTACATTTTCTTCATCTCAGAAAATCTGGGGGAAACCATGAACCACCCTTCACAGAACCTGTCAAATTGGCAAGCCATCCCACAGAGAAGTAACAAGCCTTTTTTCCTACCTATCTGGCCTCTGACCATCTGTAGTTTCCAACCCCCTACCTTCAGTTCTTCCCAAATATCCTCCCTTATTATCTCTTCCATAATGACAATATCATTATACTCAAAGTCTCAACAACTGTATACACCACTAAAATGTTCCTTAAATACCTTTTTCAGTAAATAAATGTTTAAACGAGTGGCTCCCCTGGGGCTCCCCTCACCTGCAGCATTTATAAACTTTCTAAACTTTATATATATATATATGTATATATATATATATATATAGCCTATATATAGCCTACCAAATATAGCCTAAGGCTATTCCAAAGAACAATGAAAATTTTCTACTTATGTGACTTGTGTTAGAAATGTCTTGCCCACTGTAAAAATATTTGCAATAAAACTCACCTTTCCTTCCCAATATCTAACCAGGTTGGTACTTGGTGATCAAACATCATCTGCTTTAGCCAAATCACAATATCACACACAATAAAACACCACCAAAAGCCTCAAACGCTCCTCTTTCCATGCTGCAGAACTCAAAAATTGGCAGAAAGGTTTTCTAACTTAAAATCTAAAGAGCCCTTTCATTCTAGAAACATGCACAGAAGCATCACATCACTGGAAAATGTTCTCACACACTTTAAAAGCAGGTATTCACAGCCCCTCCCTAGCTTTCTTGATAACAGCTTTAGTCCTCACTTGCCCAAATCCCTACCTCAAGTCCCCGCATTCAGTTGTAATATGCATGCAAGTGGTAGGGAACAAATTACCTAAAGACAGGACACAATTTTGTTTTCACAAATCAGCCCAGGACTTCTGTTGACAAAGCTGTCAATTCTGAGCAGTAATTTAAGACCTGTTTTAAAAATTACCTAATTAGTGATTTTTACCAATGGCTAAGGGTCTTTTACCAATCCATTTGTTATAAGAAGAATTTGCAATGATTGGATGAAAACCAAGAGGAAATCTGAAGTGATCAATAGAAAAGACAAGAAACCAGCAAAAGAGGCATGTTACTGATTCTTGGGACAAGAGTCAGGACCATGTGCCCCCAAATCCCTGAAATATAATGAATAATTCTTTAGAAAGATCATAAAAGAGAGAACTGCAAAATATGAAATAGGAAATTAATAAGGCATGACTAAAACTTCTAGAAGCAGCTCTACATGAGCTCTCTCCATATTTAGGTTATAGCCTCAGAAGGAAAAATTGCAATATTTAAAGCATTAAGTACCAATAAACTATGGTTTGGCAACATGATATAGTAAAAGACTGTCACATACATGTCGAAATGATTTCAAACTGAGTAAAAAGATCAATCCATGAATAAAAGCAAATAACTATTAACCAAATGAAATAACATTTAGGCCTAGGTCTTATTGGAATCAAAAAGAAGTTCCAATTATTTTCACAGAAACTTGTATTTAAGTTCACATGACTAATACAAAACAGCTAATAAATAAATTAAAGCATCACAGAAACCTCACTTTTTCATGGAAGACATTCATTTGTGTTAAGTTCAGCCCCTGCTTAAGCAGTGCCATCAGTGAGGACTTAAAGTCTGTACTGAATTAGGTTAGAGATGGCTTTTGTGAAGAACTTGATGTTAAAAACAAACTTTGTTCCTTCCTGCCTGCAGTACAAACATAGCTGAAGCCATGAAGAGAAGCTCTAGCTGGTGTCAGTGCTGCATGTCATGTTCAAAGCATTAAGGGAATTAAGTGGGCTTCCATGTTCGTCCATTGCAGCAAGACAGCAACAGCATGGTCATTTAAACTTTTTTTTTTTTATCTGCTCCTTGAGCAGAACACCAGAGAAGAAAATATTGGGTGTTTTTTTTTGTTTGTTTTTTGTTTGTTTGTTTTTGGTTTTGTCTTTGTTTGTTTAATTGGAATAAACAGAAAAATTTTCTACAATGCAGAAGTCAGGTTACAAATACTTCGTCATTTTATTTCTGTGGGAAAACTGTATCTTCATGATTAAAGTTCCCCAAGCACCTTTACTGTGTTCACAATTCCACTTTTTTAATTTGTCATCATAATCTGCATACCACATTTTGCAGTCTTAATGTACACACATAAAACTATTTTCTCTCTTCTTCAAAACACAGCAATTCATACAGCTTATTTTAAGTGAGTGTTAGTGAAAAGATCTATTTTTTTGCTAATTCAACTTTAATTAGCAATATTTGTGCTATTCTGATTAACCTAATTATTTTTTCATAATAGTGTCAACCAATATATGTACCAATATTCTAAGAAATTATTTTATCCCCACCTCTCTCTAGAGTTAACAGGGAACAACTAGAGGAGTCTGATAGACTCGTCTTGCTTGGAACGTATGATGATTTGGACAACTTTTCTACTGCCTGTGCTTCTGCCACACATATCTGAAAGAAATCTGTCTTAAAAAATACAGATATTTCCTAAGTGTCTCTGTCACCAGGTAACCCAGACACAGGCCCAAGCAAGCAAGATATCACACAAGCTGACACTACAGAGCACAGGCCTTCCCCAGCGATGGCACAGGCCTCATGAAGCTCACAGGGCTGCACAGGACCCTCCAGAACCCCACCACCTCTGTACGCCACCGCCTCACCACCCGATTTAAGTGGTTATCCTCACACCCAGAAGGCACAAAGAAGGCAGGCAGCTCTGCTTCGTCTTCTCTTCAAGCATGGTACTCAAACAGAAAGTAAATCCACGGGAGGATGAAAGCAGTTATTCACACTGAAAAATTGACTCAAGAACATCAAACGGCTTCCTTTAGGGGCAGCAATGGCAAAATATTTATCAAGGTAAAAATCTACCATTCTTTTCACATGAGCACAAGGTGCACAAACCACATGCAT
This sequence comes from Oxyura jamaicensis, assembly GCF_011077185.1. Taxonomy (NCBI): domain Eukaryota; kingdom Metazoa; phylum Chordata; class Aves; order Anseriformes; family Anatidae; genus Oxyura; species Oxyura jamaicensis. The sequence continues at coordinate 136,585,092 of NC_048894.1, read as the reverse complement.
GTGCACAACACAGAAGTGAATCTCCTCATGTACTTTCAGTGTTTTCACGGAGAAGTTTTGGGAGCATGCCCACAGCCAGTCATGGACTGTCTTCAGCTTAGAGATATTAAAAGCTGTGTAACTAGCCATTTTACTGAAGCCACCTGTCAACAATAGCCTTAGCCATTTTCTAAACAGCAAAATAGATTTATAACCATAATTTAGTACTGGAGATTAACATTTTGCAAAACAAATTGCTAAAGAACAACTGCATTCACCTACAGGAAGAGTCATTGAAATGTGGCAAAACCCCGCTGTTATACTTCAGTTTCAAGACTCTACACAAGGGCATTTACATAGCTCCCCATATGCCTTAATCCACACTTTCCTGTTTTACTAAAAACCTTCAAATTGTGAGAAAAATAAGAAACCTGTGATTCAAGGACTGAGAATCAGCATTAGGGAGATTACAGAATATTAGGAATAACGTTGAGGCATTCTAGGTCAGAAGCACCTCTGTATCACTGATAATCAGCCTTACATCACATAAGGTAATTCCTTAATTTTGCTCATAGAAGAACTATTAAAAGGAATAAAAAATAAATAAAAATAAATTAAAAACTTTTCTGACAATACATCATAGGGCTGCAAAACCCTCCTGAACTCCCTTCACCCACTGTGCATGCACCAGCCAGCAAACATTTGCAGACCTAGCACAACCTGTCAAGAGGACAACAGCCATCCTAAAACATCCTCAGTTTAGGGTATAGAAATACAATTCATGCATAGCCTAACTGCTGTTCCTTTTAATCTAAACAGAGAAGGAAAACTCCCTTTCAACTTTAGATATACAGCATGGCAAACAGCCCTAGAACCCTGCTCTGAGAAGTTTAATTTCAGGCAAACGCCCCCTTAACCTTTTTATTCCTAACATTCAGGTAATTAAGGCCTTGCCAACTATAAGCTAACTGAAGCTAGTATTTTAGGATGTGGTAACATGACACTGGGCAGGACACAAGTCTAAAATGGCTTTAGTGGCACTGTTCCTGTGATCCTAACTAAAGGTTCAAAAAGAACAGGATTGATTTTCCTTTCTACAGCATTCAACAGCTGCATTTCAGATACCACTGTATCATTTGATACAAATGGTAAGAACCCAAGTTAATGCATTAAAATAACTTTTTTCTTCCAAGAAAACACAAGAGCATGGTCAGAGTATGAATCCTTAACTCTCAGAAAGTGTGTTCTCTCAACACTCATATCTATCCAGTCAGTAGACAAACGCTAAAATGACATCAACTCAAATGCTTCCAAGACGCAGTAAGAACTTGAGAAACTTTCAGCACAAAATATTTGAAGCAAGATCACAAAAAAAGACAAAGACAGACTGTTGGACAGAGGAAAAAGCTTACAGTTTCCATCCCTAGAAGCACATCCTTTGGTTGGAAGCATACACTCACAGTCAGTTGTTTTCATCTTGGTCATCCATGCTTTTTATCCCTTTCAAATATAGTAATTTGGCTGTATGTGAGGTCAAGTCCAGCAGGTTATGTGTAAATTCAACTGATTTGCATGAAATGAATATTCTCCTGTCTATATGCCAATCTGACCTCACAAAACCTGAACTGAATTTTCTATCCTGATTTTCCATTAAGACTAGAGACTTGTTAACAATGAAACTAATAAAGCCCGGTTCCCTATGAGCTTTTATTTCTTTGTCCTTTAAAAGCCTCATTCATCAGAGCAAGTCCAAACCTTAAAGTGCTATTTAACATACCTACTATGCAAGAAAAGAAATGCTAAATCTCACCTACAAATGGCTGTGAGCTTACCAGTAACCCACCATGACACCTGGTCACCTGCTTGATGTCAACCAGAATTATGTAATGACTGAAATCTGTCAAACTCAATTTGAGATAATTGCATACTGGACAGAACAGTTATAGACCAGTAGAAAGGCCAACAAATTGAGGAAGAAGATGAACTAATTCTTCAAGTGAGGAAACAGCAAAGGTTTATAAAAATTAAAATGAACATAGGTGTTCAGTAATGGTATTAACAAAAGATAATCAACAGCTGACAGGTGAGGTATAATCATTAACTTTGATTTCTTGTGCTGCTTGGCATGGAAATGAAAGAGAATGTTAACATCTTTCAGTTAGGTGAAAAAAGCCAGTAGTGACGTGGTCAAAAGATGGACATCATCTCCTGTGGACACTGACTGCAAGAAGTAGAAAAGGCTAGAAAACTAACTCAGAGAGGATGGGAAAGTAAAACATGATACAGACTACATATAAAAATATTGAAATACGTGGTATTACTGAATACTTGGTCATATTGAAATAATTGGTATTATCTAGAGCAGTTTAGATATTCCATTCTTTTCATTCTCAGATAGTATATGCTGCTTTAAACAATAAAAGGACCTGGGGCTACCCCTTCATGTGTAGTTTTCCACATGCCTGGATGACAAGATTTCACTTTAAAGACGATTTTTGTTTCTAATAGAATATCGTTCTTATTTAATGACAGCTTGCTTTCTGTATTTCACTGCATTTCTTTATGATATCACCGTGCTCCTCCCAGCAATTTAAATATACATGGTTTAGGATCCAACTTAAAAACACAATGCTCTAAATTTAGCAAAAATGGTTTCTTTTAAATATTCTCTGCCACTAGTGAGGGTTTAAAAAGAAACAGTGCATTTAGTGTCTGGAATGGCAGTTTCTTACACCAGGAGGATATTAACCTTTAATCCTTGAAATCATTAAAGAAATGTTTGTAGAAATATTTTTAGCCTCTTTATCTGGTCAAAGTACTGGAAGTTAAGTCGTGTCTGTACAAACCAATCATTTCACCAGCAGTTTTATATTTCTTTAAAGCCTCATATAAAAAGCACCTGCTTAAAGTGAGTAATGGAGTTTTATATTCATTGCACTTAGGAACAGCGTATGTAACCTATTCCGTTTTCCTCCCTTGTGGAATATATTTCAGCTTATATTGCACAGCACATTACCGATGTGTATAAAGACTCTCTGATCAGCAATTTGGACTGCAGACAGCAACCTGCATAAGTACACTTTTTTCCCTTCCTTAAATACAGTATCCACTTGATTCAGCAACACAAATTAAAACCATCCTTTAAAGATGATGATCTCACCTTCACAGTGAATGCACGAAACACTTACATGCTAACACCCTAACAATGTCAGTCTACAATCCGTGGCATACACCCCACATAACCATCTGACGTGCTGTCACCATGAGAAGTTAATTATCTTATTATCTTCCCTGGCCAAAGAATAGAAAATCTCCACTAGCGTGATTAATTTATGCAAGGTTAAAAATTTTACTTCTAATTTAGACATGTACTTTAAAAAACTCAAATGCAAGGCAAGTCCTGTAATAAAATATATATCAAGGATGCAATTTAATCCTGGAGTTAGCATTTTGTCAACAAAAAGCATTTTAAGATGGTATTTTCATAATACAGAATATTAAAGCACATGTTCATGTCATATTTTAGTTGAGAAATTTAAGGAATTCTTCACCACAACCTCAGCATAAGGTATCCCTGCAGAATTATTCAGTAATGTTTTTTGATGAAAGTCTAAACTTTCAAAAGCCTAACAACAGTGGTCTTCAATTACAAGAAAATTAATACTGAACTCAAGAATGTAAAGTAGGTATGACCGCAAATTAAAAGGCTCATACTATTTTTTCAGTCAGCTGCTCTTTCACATGAAAAGCAACAGTGAACTGTGAGAGGACAATTTAAACAATTTATATGTAAACACTTTTGTATAATTAACTGGAATCATGCAACCGTACTCATGAATTCATTGTAATAAGTATTCCTATATTATACATGGAAACATTAATTTCAATGCATTTCAAATAGAGTGCTTAGCAGACTGATTTATCCTCTGTGCACAGAATCAGATACTACCTAGAAGTATATGGCTAGTCTGTGCATCTTCTTCTACCCACGGACCTCTAGGTTGATAAGTTTTAAATAACGTAAAAAACAAATTTGCCAGAACAACTTAAACCAAGCATAGAATTACCCGTCAATATTATTGCACGCAAGTACTTACTCGCTGATCTAAACAGGAAGAAGGGCTATATTACATTAGCTTGATTAGTACCTCATGGAACACTGCTGAAGAAGTTTTGAGGTCAAAGCAAGTTTACGTAGCCCATGAGAAGTGGAAGGATTAGATACTCTATATGCATGCATATGAAGAAGTAATATCTGTGACTAGGGACATATATGTTTTCTAACTTACTGTTATTAGGTTAGCACTGCAGTTTGTAACACATTTTAATTCTGAAATACTTCGTAGAGTAAAACTTGATACATCTACCCAGCATTATAATATCTGAGGAAATAGGAAGGTCAAAATGAAATCCTGAGAAATCTTCACAGTACCTTAGAGCAAAATCCAAATTTAGGTAGAATTTTTGACACACAAAAAAGTACTAACAACTGAAAGTACAGGCGACTGACAAGCTTACAATTTTTTCTTCTACCAATGAAAAAAAGTCAACTTTTTAATACAGAGGAACGTGACTATGAACATGCGTTTTTAACTGCTCTGTTTCTTTTGCCAATTAGATGTCCTTACCGTAATTTGCAATCTGTACTGAATATCCATATAGATATTAGAGCTCAACTTAGTTTATAAAAAAGAAGCCTATATGAATGCCAGTTGCATGCTTTTCAACAGAAGGATGTAAACTTATTTAGTGATCTGTTTTTCTCTTTCATCTTATCTCTAGTTTCTGTGTAGATTTATAATGCTCATTGTTTCCAATTTTAACAAATCACCTAATGGCAGAAAGGAAAATATGTTAACCTTGGAATTATTTGCAGTTGTAGAAATCCCTTTTGTCTGGCTCTTGCAAGGCCTGCAATCTGTTTTAAACACAGATTGTCTGTCTTTTGTCTGACAGCCACCAAGCTGCACAAATTACTTTCTGCCTGTTCACCTGTTTGCAGCTGTGTCTGTAAGCTAAGGATTCTGTAGTTTGACTTGAGCAACCACACCAGGATTGATGACATGTGCTGCTGATAAACTGAGCAATTTGAAGAAATTACTGGCTAAACTTATTGAAAGACATCTGTGCATGAGCTGAGAACTAGAAGCCTTCAGTTGTGTGTTTGCAACCTGCAGTGGCGGCAGTCTGTTTGAAGTGATATCCTATAAGAGAGCTGGCCCTGACACAAAATAACTAGACCATCTTTGCAACATATTTCCTCACAACCAACAGAATTCTGTTCTTTTGGTCTTAAATACGCTTCTTAAATAGAGGATGTAACAACAATTAAGACTTCCTATACTCATTTAGCAGAAGTAACTTCTTTTGAAGTGTTTCTGTTTTTCACTCAGCTTTGGCATCATGCATTATTTCTCAGCCTTCTCTGCTATGTAGACGAGTTTTCAGCAGTCACAACTTTAGTAGAAGCATCTCACAGGCACACGAAGTCTTTTCCGTTAGCCAACAAGACATGCAACTGCAGTACTGCAGGGTACATTGCAGCTCTTCCTTCCACTTCAGTCAGTGCCTCTTCATACTAACACCTGAAATGTCTCTCTAATATTTAGCAGTGAAGACATTTTATTTCTGAACTCGGTGAATCTGGAGAGTGTTTGAACTTGTGGGGGATATTTACAAACCTTCACTTTAAGCTCCGGAAGGCAAAGACTGCTGTCCTGGGGGAAAGTGTGAATGCACATGCATGTGTACATTAAGATACTGTTTTTTTTTTTTGTTTTTTTTTTTTTTTTTCCACCAGTCTGGTGAGCTGTGTATGATGGCGAGTCATTTCCAAGCCATACACAGCATTTAGGAAAACTAAATTATGAAGTCCCTGGGGACACATTCTGTAGTGATATACCTCAAGGCTGCTCCCCTTATGTTTGTTCTTAAGCATTTAGCATAAATATGTTTCAAGTATGCACTACTATAGAGTAGGCCTGAGCAGAATTCTGTGTGTTTTCACATGCTTTAGTAGCCCAGAACAAACAAATCAAAAAAAAAAAAAAAAAAAAAACACTAAAATACTTTCAACAATCAAGACACGTCTGTGCTATTTGTCAGCTTCAACAAAGGAAATCAGTGTTATTTGTATTTCTTAAGTATTTCATGAAAAATACTACCTTTAAAGTCTTATTCTTCACAATGTCTAATAACAATGATAACAATTTTCAAAATCCATATTGTATTTGATGAAAAATTATCACTGTGCTATAAATTAGACACATTTGAAAACAGGAAAGCAACGCTTTCAAGTTAAGTAGCTATATAAATTGGGCTTTCACATTTCAGAACCCATAAACTGGATTCAACACAGAGCTGAAGTGACCTCCTGAAAAAAGGGATATATAATGTAGTGTATATGCATACAATAAATCAAGTCCTGATTATGTGCAGCTAATAAGTATACATCACTAATAATAAAACCCTGAAGACTCTCCGGTACAGCAGATATTTAAATACAGTACATTTTTATCTTTAACCTCCACGCATACTGCAAGTTCAAGCATTTTTAACGTCAGCTTTTATTTTAAAAGAGCTAAGTCGTGAGAACATTCTTATGTACCACTTCATAACTCTGACACCAAGTATGTATAAAAAGATTAGCCTTTATTTGGTATAAAATCAGTTGGCAGTTTTACATCTGTGCAATGCAACATAAATACCCCAGCTGGCATCTCAAGCTCACACACATATGGACTTCAAAACAGAAACTTCCTTATTTGCAGCACTGCCAGGGTAATTTTGTATACTCTGCATACTACAGCTATTTGTCAGGCCTCTGCAGGTGTGCAGTGCACATAAACACACAGCTGTAGTCTAGCAAGCCAAGTGTTCCATCAAACACATAAAGGGAGACCTCAGCAGCTGGATTAGTCATCCCTGCAACAGGTCCAGAGAGAACAATATGGGTTAGTATTTTTGGAAAAGCATGGATGGTAAATTTATGATTATGCTGGCCTTACCAAATAACTGCTGGATTGTGTCATTTTTATGCAATGTCTACTTATTAAAGTTTTTGTTAGAATGGCTGGAACAGACTGAATATTTTTTAGTTTTTAATATAAACAATAAGGTAGTTTATGTATAAAATAGTTTATTAAGTGCAAAATGTTAAAAGGTTTTCATGCTAGTGGTTGGTTTTTGACAGATGTTACAATTATTTGCATTGGCTTTAACAGACAAATCACTGGAATCAATTATAGTTAGCATATCATAAAACTTCTTACTAGTTATATATTATACTTTGTCACATTTACTATAACTACATAGCATTTTTCTATCTCTCTATGTATTTCACTCTTAACTGCTTAGTTCACAGGTGAATACCTAAAAGCACTTGATAAAAAGTGCAGCATAAACAGTTTTCTGTAATTCCCTTGCTCATTAGCTTAAAGCATTATTTTAATGTAAATATATATAAAAAATAAAAAATAAAGTGACTCTCAAATGTTTGGAAGATAGCAGCATCCATAGAAATTCAAGGTGGTCATACAGATGCTAAAAATATTTTAATGAAACAGTAAAAGCAGTAAGCCTAATTTTATGCAGCTTTCCTATTAGAAGCTTCATATGTCAAAAACCAGAATCAAATAAATTAATTAGGAAAAGGAACAAGAGCTTTAAAACAATTTGCCACATATTTATCCAGAATGCTCAATGTACGGTGTAAATTTTAACATTTAAAAATTGCCTCAAAAACAGATGAAAAACCATGGATATGACCAAGATAGACCTGTGACAGATTTCATCCATTAAACACTGGGTTTAAATACTACACACGCGTATGTGCTCGTTTCTCTTTGGTGTTTATCAATCACAAAATCACATATCGTAACATTTTGAACAAATCACAAAATTTGACCAAATCTTGCCTGTATGCTCTCTTTTCTGAAGACAAGATTTCCACGTTCACGTTAATAAAGCTCTCCTAGATTTCATACACTTGGATAATGATACCAATTCAGAACATCAGTGGATTGGACATTGACCTGCACTGAGAAAGTTACCCCATTTTTTGTCAGGTACAGCAGTATTTGACAGAACCTGGGAACACTGAGAGCAGGAATTCATTCCCAACCGCCACTTCTCATTAACGTAATTGCATGATTTAAAAAAGGAAGAGAAGAATGTTCCCACAGGTCACTTTCTCAACTTGACCTAATGACATTTCAAGACCATCCACCAAAAACATCACCTCTGGTGGCTGAGTAATAAACTCTAATTACTTTTTTCTGGTAAACTGAAGACAAAATCCTTACCATAGATGCAAGAAGCAATGGAATAGGGCAGAACAGACTGATGGTTTGATGGCAAAGTAATCAAAATTTAATGCCGTAACATACCATTGATGAACAAACTACATTCAAAAGAAAGAAAAGAATTATCTTATTTATCTCCCGTCACATAAGAACTCCTGAGAAATCAGTAGGCCCCTTCAGAAGAAAACTAAAGCACCTTTCTTGGAGAAAAAAAAAAAAAAATCATGAAATTATCGAGCAAATTAATAAGGTGTCCATAGAACTGTGCTTTTCTAAACAAGTAGTCCTTTTGGCAAAATCCTAAAGATTTTCTGGAAATCTTTAGGAAAGTATAACAAAAGTTTCTAAAAGATTTATTAGAGGTCAAAAGTGTTAATAAAATGCAATGGACCGTACAACAACAAATTCGAAGGAGGATGGGAGTGAGAGGTAGACAGGATGAGCGGGACTGCTTTTTCCTAGGCATTACAGTGATACAGATTACACAACAGATCTACCAGTCAGAAACTTTATTCAGCTACATTTCTTGTTTTGATTTATTCCAGAAGGATTTCAGAAGGCATTCATACACTCTTGGGTAGTATTGGATTAAGATATACACACTATAACCGTGCCTAAAATCCCAGCCAGCCAAGGTGGACAAATAGTTGAATTTGAGTTTTCAAAAAAAAGAAAACAAATGTGTAGATTACTGGATTTGGAAAAAAAATCCTGGTTTTGGCAGGTATTTCCTGTTTGACCTAAAGAAAAGCATTCAACTTCTTTACATTAACTTCCCTAGAGAAATACAAGGCCTTAAAGGAACGTTTAGTCATTAGCTAAGGGAAGAGTCATGTTTCGTAATAATTTTATTAATAATATAAAAATTAATCACTACACAATTGCATAGAACTACTATAGTACTGATGTTATATATGCAGATCTAAAAAATTTTCTGCTTGAACACAGCAAAAAATCTTAACCTTGCTGCTATAGGACAATGTTCTGAATTAACCAAATGTCACAATGACTGCCGTGATATGCATCAGATTCACTATTGTCAAGTCACTCGGATTGAGCCTTTCAAAAAGCAAACCTTCCACATCACCTGGCAAAATGAAGGACTCAGACACTCCTGGAGGCTCTATACATTCTACTGCAAGTATCGTAATTTTATACTACAAGTGCATGGTGCTTGGACAGAGGGGACGTTCCTGGTAAGAGACAAAAGATCAGGAAGGAAAGTCGTGAATACTGTTGTAGTAGAAGGGCCCCAAAAAGTCCTAATGAAGCCAGCAAAATGTCAGGATGTATTTTCCTGAACAGCCAAAATGTAGAACTTGGCTAGTCCTTGTTGTAGGTATAGATCTTGGTCTGACCTGAGCTGAACAACCCTTCGAAATTTAGCAAGTAATCTATGCACACCATGACAACAGCTTCCCTTAGCCCCTTCCCATATCCCTTGGAACTGCTTTCCAGGACAAATAACTCAAGCAGTAGATCCCTCTTTTCTATCTAGAGAGCTCAGGGAAGTGAAGTACTTTAAATGAAAGGTCCTCTCCAGGAAGGAAAGTGAACTTATTTGAGCTAGCTGATAGCAAAATTAAGATCTTGTTCTAACTATGATGGATGTATCTACATAGCTAGAGGGCAGGAATGAGTGGGGCTTTTTTTTTTTTTTGCATACTCATTAGTCCAGTAGTACACAGAATTTCTTCCAAATCCAGTCATCTGCACATTTTTCTTTTATTTGAAATTTAATTTATTGAAGTATATGTATAACTTTTAATTTGAAATTTTGTTTGATGAAGTTATGTATCTTGCCTAGCCCAGAGAAACTACAAGCTATTGCTGAAACAACAAAAACAGCTTGCACTTAAGTTAATCTACTGACACAGTATATCTAAGGGAATCCACACACAACTACTGGAAGGATGCAAGGATTTTCTAAATTAAAGCTGGAGTTTCAGCACTGACTTCTAAATTTCAGAACACACTACTGCTAACATATTTAATGCTGTGTAAGAAAATAATTTATTGCCCCCATTGAAGGAACTTATCAACTGAGGAAGGGACAAAAGCAAGATGGCATATGAAGAGATACGTTTCTTGTATACAAATGCACAAGTAGTAAAAGTAAGATTTTCTAGTACAGAGAAGTGGAGGGAAGAACTGCAAAATATTCTGTGATTTTAGTCTTTATTCTAGGTAAATCCTTTTCTGGTAAGTGTTACAATTATAACCTAACATCTTCAAATAATTGAGAAATGCATATTGACAGCATTTCCAGAACATTTTAAACCCCTGAAAAAGCTAAATTGATAAGGAACTCGTTCCATTAAGAACTACACTGCTACCAAAACAGCTGAAGCAACATTACCAAACTGTAACCCGTTCCAGACCCCTTCGGGCATCGCATAGACCAATGCTTACTTCTCTCTCCATTCCTACGCCCACTTTTTCCCATTTTTCTTAAAATACAAGCTATTTTATAGGGTGATTGTAATATGATACAATGATCATTGCTGATTGCAGTTCGAAACAGACCCTTCTAATCCAGCTGCTCTCCACTTCAACAAATGCCATTTAAAAGCTACTTCATAAAAACATTATTGCTTCATACTTAAAAGACATTAAGTCAAGATTTTGGAAATTCCATTCACTTGATTATATCAGCAAGTGCACTATATGTTAGATTTATCATTAAAGCAAAATCCATGAGAACTGTTTTCCAGACTTTAGTTAATGCTCTTATGACACATTTGGCCAATGAAAATGGATGAAAAACAGTAGTGCTTTGAAGCAATAGCCAGTAAATGCCGCTGTGGTTTACCAAGAGTGGGATGCACAACATATTAGACCACAGTTAATGAAATTAAACCATTTCTTATGTTTCTGAAATGTGTCCTGTATTACTTGCTTGGAAACTAAACAACTGCTTCATCTTTGAGATTTTACTTCTTTCTGTAGTAAATAGTATCTCTTACATCTACTGGTAATTAAATCAGTAAGCAACTACCACTGTTTTGTATTTTATAATACTATTTAAGGCAAAATAACTCAATAAATAAATGCATGTTCTTTTTTCGTTTCCACATAAAAATGAAATTGTAACTTTATGTTCCTTATTCAAAGATCTGGGGAAAAGATTACTGTAAGGAAAATAGGATAAAGTATTTGCATACTACCTACTTGTGAGATGTGCATTGATAAGTAGTTTCCTTTCATAATATGCCCATGAAATGTGGATTTAATGTAATGCTTTCTTTACACTATTTTACAGGGGAAAAAAATCTTCTGGCAAATATTTTGGTGCAGTAGATTTTAAAGCTTTAACTACAGCCTTCCCGCACAACTTATCCAACAAAGCAATGAGGTGGGTTATGGTTATTTACCATAATAAAATACTGTTTTCCTCTAGTCTTCCGAAGCCTTGAAGAACCAACCAGATAAATAATCTTCAAAATCCATTTACTTCTCTAGTATTTTTAATTACTACATAGTAATTATAAATTTACAGTTAAAAGCCTAGCTAAATTAAATCCTTAAAAAGAAGACTACATGTCTCCTCATTTACATCAAAGAAGGTATGAAAACATATTTTTTCTCTGAATTTAAAGCAGAGAGCTCAAAGGTTAAAATGAATTGCTTTCTGGCAGCCCAACCAGCTGTGGTCTCAAGCTAAGAACTCAATTCTCCTAAGTCCTTCAAGCTGTCCGACTGAAGTCCCTCATACACTGTATTTTAACAAGTTAATTTATAACTCAGCAATGTTAACTAGTAAACCTCTCCAATTATCATAATTGGTTAACAGTAAAACTCGGGGATGGTCAATAGTTCAGGTCATATTGATGCTGTGTCACTGTAATAAGCCACCACTACTCTTCTCCAGGGACTATCAAGCCACGGGTAGACTAGTAATAGCCATTAGCAGTGAGAAGGTTTATATGTGAGAGACTAGTCATGAAGCAGCATCAACAAAGAGCGAGATGGCAAACAGCAACAGTCCTGCTACCTAAACCAGAAGAGATGACAGTTGATTCCCATTTTGTAGAACTCTACTGATAAGGGGAATGAAGATACAGATCTTCCCAATTAACAGAACAAGATGTTTTCAAATAAATCACACTTTCTCCACATTTAAAAAAACATGTAAAGGTAATATAAAAATTTAACAGTGGAGCTCTCAGTGCAACTTTTACTATTGAGAATGTAATTTCTGGATGTATTACAGCAAAAGTCTCTTTAAAAAAATAAATTATTGTGCTTAACAGAAAACTGTCCTTATTAGCAGAAGTGTTGAATAACATGGTCTTTAACACAAGTTACACTGCACACCAAAGTGGCAGCGAAGCTCAGATCACATAGCCGCATTTCCATAATCACTTTCACATGTGCACAATGCATTAAGTACAGTACCATCTTAAAAAATGAAAAGCAGACATTCCTTTAGAAATTAATTCAATATTTAGCGTGTCACACACAAAAATCTTTTATAATGCAGAAAAATTTGAATCTAATTAAAACTATAGGTTATTATTTTGTTTGCATTAATTTTGTCCTATAGGCACAATCATGCTCTACAGTTGTAGAAAGATGGCATGCATATCTAGAACAACATATTCCAAAGATGTAACAATAGGTCTTTCTCTGGAAATAAACAGATAAATAGAACCTAAAAAATAATATGGAACCTTATTTACCTTGCATTTTCCATATACTTCACATGAACTACTCCTGCCGATAGACCGATCCCAATAGTCTCCATCCACTTCCCACCAAGAAACCAACACACATCACTGAACATTACCTCCTATCAGATCGTTTTCCCACAAACAAAAATGTAAGCCTACACTTAACATATACATGTATCTTGAATACAAGTATGCTAGTATTGGAGAAGTCAGAGTTAAGGTTCCATGCAGATTACTGTGAATATTGCTTCTCTACACACTGATTTTCAAGAGGATCAGATTCTTGACTACTGTCAGTATTTGGGCTACCCATACTCAACTTATTTCTCATGTTAAGCTTAGTTCAGTGAGAAATTGTTTACGGAACAAAACTGAACTCCCTGCATCTGTACCACGGCACTGTTGCTCATTTGTAAATACTATTTCTACACACAGCCTGTGGTTCTTCTCACACCACAGCAAACTAAGCAGAAGTTTAGTTTAAGCATTAAGTTTAAGCATTAAGTTTAAGAAGTTTAAGCAAGAAGTTTAAGCATTAAACCCTTCAATGTGAAGAACCTGATTCTCTCTTCTGGAGAAATGGCATAAATTGTGAGATCGCTGAAGAATGAGTAATATGCAAGTAGAGCTAAGTGACTTTCTCCCTGAAGATCGCAAGGTGAGATACGTTAAATGAATCTTGACCTTCCGTCTTCTTTCTGGACTTCTCATTACACTACCACAAAAAAATCAGAAGTTTGTGTATGCAAATGGGAATTAATTTTGCAGAGGGAGGAAAACCTTACTCAGCAAAACGATAATAAACAATAAACCAACAATAACAAAACTTCTCAAATTGAAGAGTGTGAAAAGAAACAGCAGAGCAAGGGAGAAGACCTCCTAATATTCAATTATACAATCAAATAAATAAAATGCTAATGTATTCTCACATCAAGCTTCTTTGTTTACATCACAATACAGTAGCTACTTCTTGTAGCAGTTACACAATACACTATAGTGTAGCTCTCAAGACTTCAGGCAATACTATTAAATGCAGGGAAAAAAATTTCAACACCCCAAACAGAATGCATAATTAATAATCAGACATATGTTTCAAATGAATTCCCCGAGGAAATAGTTAACTAATAACCTTTTCACAGAGTACACAGAAGCAATGTGTGGAACAGCTTTGGGAAATGGTAACCGATGTTTAAACTCAATAGCTCTCAATAGGCTTCGTCATACCATGAGAAAATGTATCTGCCAATACATTCAGCCAATATATTCACAGGTGAAAAGATTTTGGTTGTTATCTTGCCAAAGTATTTCATTGCAAGAAGAGACAATACACAAAGGAAATATCATGAAACAGCATAGACTTCTTGGAAAAAATCAAGGAAACAGAAGATGTTAGATATGATTTGTGAAAGTCAGTTGACCCTATAACAGTGACCCATTTAAAAAAAAAAAAAAAAAAAGGAGATTTGGGTTGTTTTGTTTAGTTTTGTTTAGTTTTTGTTGGTTTGTTTGTTTGTTTTTAACTCTGGTGGCAAAGTTAAAATAGAAATGCTTCCCCTGTACTTAAGATTTAAATGCCTTTTAAAAAGGAAAATATGTCCATACTGTTATGGCTATACATAAATGCAATGTGTAAAATAAAACAAGCCAGAGATATCCTTTCTTGTACAAAGAATGCACATTTTTTATTTCCTATGCTAAATATGTCATCACTGTAGAATTGGGCCAAAAATATCCAGATGTTTTAATAAGATCAAGAATAATCTTGTTGATGATTAGATTTTATTTCTCTCTTGAAGACAGTTGTTAAAGATGGAGGCTGCTGGCAGGTTTTTTTTCGAAGCCTGTTCATTTAAAATTATTCTAACAATTTCCACACAAATAAGATATTTGTTATATTAAAAAAAGGGGAACACAGCAGCTTTACAGTTCATTAAGCTGCTTTTCAACTGCACATAAGCTGACAATTCTCAGTTATATTCCCCCCAAATTTTGCACAAGTCTTAAACATTGCTGCTGCTATTGCATAAAGTGAGCAGTTTGGAAACCGAAACAGTACCGACAAGTATCTTAGAAGAATGCCACCTAAAGAAACCACAGTTGTGTTGCAGATCAGTTACCAGTATAAAAAACCAGCACGCCTATACAAACGCATGATATACTAAAGGGAAATATAAAGGCGTGGAGATCGAAACAAGGGAAAGCTCCCATTGCACCCCATCCTCCTCCTTGATCCCATTGCACCCAATGATCACGCCATAGGTAGACCATTCAAATACCAAAGCCATCGAAGGAAAGATTAAACCTCCATAGGAAACAGAAGTCCCAAAGGAAATGAAAGCGGAAATGAAACCAAGGGAAAAAGGTATTTGGCTCTCCACCCTAAGAACTGCCTACAGCAATGCATTACAGAGGCGTCCCTGGAGTCTGGCTGAGCTTCCACAGCAGCAGCATTACTCTGTGAATACTGGGTCATCGGTGGCATAGTTGGCTGATTATGAGATGAGGTCATGTATTGACTTATTTTAGTAAGAAACCACATAAAATACAGCCTGATGTACAGAGGTTTTGTACAGATAAACACTCCAGAACAGTGAAATCATTCATTTGGAATTAGAAGGAATTAGGAGAGACTGAGGGACTTCACGGAGAATGTATCTCACCTATTTACACAGAACACAGAGCAAAACGAACACCCCCCTTCTCCGCCCCCTTAAAAATAAAAAATCACAAACTGAATAGATCAATTTTTGTTCCAATAATACCAGATGAGAAAGATTTTTTAATAGAGAATTATGTACAGGCCAGGTGTGGTCGCTCTTAAAAAATCATTGATTTTATACTCATATTAATGCCAGGAATGGTTCTGGATACAAATAGTTTCCATTGCACAGTATACCCATGCAGGTTTCCTGACCCTTGCTTCACAACTCTTTACAACTGCAGGACCCCTTTCCAAGCAGAAGCCTCATATGTGCCTTCCTACAATCAAGAATTTCTACTCTCATGATTCATACTTTAAATTTTTCCTCTTACATCTCCAAGCCAAGCAAGATGACAACCTCATCCAATTCTGGTATTTTTTCCTTTAACTGTAAGCCCAGAAGAAAAGAGTTGAATTTTTCAGGGCAGTATAACTACAGAAATCCCAACAGGAGACTGGCTAAGCAGTAACAACTTCAGAAATGACCACCGAGCAGTAGCAGTATATGCAGGACACTGAAGCTTTGTTTTACAGAAAGTCACTTCCACTTCAAAATTGAGGGACTAAACGCTACCTCCACACCAACCACAGACATCCACTCCTTAAATCTTCGGTGTAGGGATGTTACCAAAACACATTTCAGCTATTTTACCTTTCGGGAGGAATGCACAAAGCATTTTTAGCACAATGCTACAATTACGTTAGCACATAGCAGAATGCTGAATTTAATCTATTTTGACATCCTTTCATCTGAGGCAGCAAGGACTCCAGCGTTAATGCTGGAGGCACAGATAAATCCTGTCCAGTTTACATATACCTAGCGAAAACAGTAAGTGATCATTAATTATTTTAGACACACAAAGAATGTAAACAATCTGAACCTGAAAAGTTGTGCATCTTTCATGAAAGCAAGAGAAAAGAAGCTGGTGCATTAAAATAAGAGCTTGAGATTGTTGCACAGTGTGGCATCAAAACCAGCTTATTTAAATGTATTTATTTAAACTCTGAGGTGCTATACCTTTGGGCAATGCCTCAAGCTGCCTCTAGTGCTTAAGTGGGCATGTTATAAACTGAATAAATAGGTAAGCTGACTGAAGAATAACCCTGAGGAGGAGCAATTTCAAGCTGGTCCCACAAGCTGAACTAACTGCTCCCATATCTGCCTGATCATTAGAAGGTGTGGGAAAGCTGCTGTCAGGAGTGGAAGGAAGGTAGGACCACCCCTTCGCACAGTAGTATGATCCTACATCAGCTAAAAATAAAAGGAAATCACATCTTCTGTAAGACAGTGCAAATGAAGCTTTAAAATCCTCTTATCCTTATGGAAGTGCTCACAACCAAAAATCTGGCACCAAAACTCTTTAATGGCATATGCAGGAATAAACAGGTGCCAGAAGTTTAAAAAAACGATCCATGCATTTGAAAGAACTAGATCCAAGTTTTATGTGTTTATTCCTTTAACTCTTAAAGCCTTCCATTAGGGATACAGAGATAAGACCAAAACAGAGCTGAAAAAAAAAAGGTCTGGCTCAAACACACTTGAATCATGAGACTGAAGGGGAAAAAGCAAGACCAGCAATCCATTATAAGTGAGATATGATAATTATAGAGAAAGAAAATAAAACTTTTATTTCTATGTAGTGTACTTAATATCCTTCCTTGCAAAGATAAATATTATTTGTTTTGAGCTATTGCCTACAGACATCAGCCATCAGGGCCCTGTTTAAATGATTCTGAAGAGCAGCTATGAATGCCACCAGCACAATTACTTAACAGTTTTAAGTGTTAAAACCCATTATAGATTTGCCATCAAAGTAAAAAATAAATAAATAAATAGATCCATGGTCTAAGATACTATAAACAAATTATGAAAGGATGTTCTGAATTTTAAAGCATTTTGATTCTAACTAAGGATCTGGAATCAGGAAATATGGAGACAAATGTGCACTGGACAGACAAACTCAGGATTTGCAGTTTCCACCTCATTATTCCTATAAATAAATTAATCGGGGAAAAAAAACAATTGTGTGCCAGAAATTTGGGATATTACTCAATTTTCTTCCCCTCCCCGCCCCCCCCCCCCCCCCAAAAGGAACAATGTGTATTTCTTCCAAAGGGTCCTGGAAGAGTAATTACAGATGACATATGCTCAGAAGCCACTCAGATGCTTTGGATTCTCAATGGCAGAAACCAAAGAGAAAAGAATGGACTGTCTAACAGAAGAAGAAGAAAAGATGGAAGCTTAAAAAAACTTAAAACAAGCCCCTATGGCCCAAGAAAAGACAAGACAGCAAAGATAAAGGAACCGAAGAAACTGTATAGAAAGTCCCTCTACACAATCAGAAAGAAAATAAATAGATAGGAAAGTGAGCTAATAGGCTCGGTAACAGAGCTTTGAGTAAAATTGTATAAAGAACATCTGAATATACCCTTCATTTTCTCAGAACAACTCCAAGTATCTCAACCACTGCTGGTAATGTAAATCACTTTATACATACATATATATATATATGTATATATATGTTATGAAGATTGTATTTAAAAACATTAAATATACTTTTTTTTTTAATTCCAGAACTTTTCATCATTTCAAAGGTGTGTGTATATATACACACACCTATATATATATGTACATACACAAATATATATATCACGTGTGCAAGAGACAGCAAGAGGTCATTTCTTCCTTCTTCCTAGAACATGATCCAGCAGGACTACCTTCAGCACTGAGTAACAAAGCCAGCCGCCTGTCCTTGCGGTGAATATTACATGAGATAACAGAAGATGCAATGCTTACCACCTACTGAAAATACTAATTTCCTATTAAGAGCCACTGCATTGTCAAAAGTTATCACTAATTTTCTTAAGAGTTTCATTGGGTACCAAGAAGGAAAAGCCCAGTAAGAAATAAGGGAGAGCAGTTCTTGGTACAAAAGTTTTGTATAAACTTTTGAGTTTGTGTAAACTTCTGAGTTTGCATAAAAATGGTAATTATACAACATACATTCACTGTATATCATATTTTAGTCTGTAAGACACTAAGACAAAATGTTTCCTTCACATAAACGGTTCTTATTATACAGAATATTATTTAAGAACTAGAAGTTAAACAAAAAGTCTACCCAGGCCCACCTGGAGCCAGTGCTGGATTCCTAGGGAACGGAACACAATGGGGAAGGTCTGCATGACATTTCCTAGAGTATGCTCCAACTGTCAGGAACATGACTCCTGAACCAGAAGGATTGTCTTTGGTTTAAAAGGTTTTCCATCATTTTGTTTTTCTACTCCATATTTATCCAGATGTTATTTTTAAATGTAAATTTGCAGCAACCACAGTATCTTGTAAGAGGAAGTTTTACAGTGTGACTACTTCCTTTTGCTTGGCATCCTTTGGAACCTGGTATCTACAAGGTTCATCTGATGATACCTAACTCAAGTAGTAACTGTTTCCTCCAGTATAAGTCACAAAACTTCTGAAGCTTCCACACTTCTGTGGGTTGACTGGCCTAAACGTTACCATTCTCACTACTGGAAATGTGTCCTTTATTTTAAATATAGCAGTTTCCAAGGATTTACTTGGAGGTTTTTAATCAAAGAAAAAGGATATCAATATGAACAAATTCATTGCTGCCAAATTATTCCTTTCAAAGTTCATAGGTGGCAGAATCAGAATGATTTTTCAAATCTCAGAGGACAAAGAGATGTAATTTTATCTCAAAGACCTCTTTCTCCAATTCTCATATGAGCTTTACACATCTTTTCTGTGCCCTCTCTACTTTTCAGTTTTGTTTTTAACCTACAATAAAAAACACATACATCATCTTCAGCCTCATAGAGACCATATATAAAACTTATGTTTGCATATTCGTATTTTTACTCACCGGTCTGTTACATCACACAATTGTCATTAGCACCTATTGACGTATCACATAGGAAGTTCCTGTTGCATTGTGGGCCCCTATGATCCCTGCACATATTCAGTATCTGTGCATTTGAAGAGTGAGATACTCTTAGGATAAGTTTGGTCTACATTTCTTGTTCAAACGTACATAATCCTGGATTTTATTTCAACAAACCCCAATAACCATGAAAGTCAATCATGTTGTGCAACTGCCATGTTACTATCATTTGACATTTCTCCTAGATCATAAATTATATATTTTTGCAATGCATAATGGTGAGGTTTTTTCCACCAGTTCTGAAAAAATATTTTATCTTTGAAACGATGAAAAGTTCCAGAATAACAAAAACAGAAAAGTACATTTAATGTTTTTAAATACAATCTTCATAACATTATACAAAAGTCACTAAGCCGTACAGATGCACAGGCCATTTTGATCCAGGTAAATTACATATTAGCATGAACAATCATTAAAAGTGCATAAGGAGTAAGAAGCCTATTTAATGAAAAAACATAGAAATGTTTCCATATGTTTTATGAAGTATTCTTTACCCTTTAAATGAGCACATTCAGATTTAGTTGCTGGCTTTGTTTCAGAGAAACCCCATCTGTACACTACATCGCTTACAGGCACATCTCAGTCATGCAATAGCTATGTCACAGCTCATATATCAAATAAAAATCACATTCAAGGCCACACAACCTTATATACCCAAAGTCTTCCATTCTATTTAAAGTAATCCTCAGAGAGCTCTTATTGCACCTCACTGCTGATGTCACATGACTTTTGTTGGGAAACAGAGTCCTACAACTTAAATATCAAACAGCTCTTAACACAGATGAGAATGATCTAAAGGACAGCTCCATTGAACTTATATATTCTGGAAGTTGCTTTTTTTTCTTTAAAACAAAGAAACAGGTGTGGAGCTAAGAAAGTATAAAAATAGTAGCACTGCACACTACATTGTACTGTGGAAAGGAGGATGAAACACAGGCAACTCACAGTAGGCTTCAGGAATTCCTCTGATGAATTTGGATTCCAAGGCTAACCAAGATGATTGCTGACAGTAGCGACAGAAAGGGAGAAAGAAGTTACTTACCTTTCTGACATCAAGGAGTTCAGTGCCAGAACAATCTCACGTTCTAACCCAACAGCTAGGATAACTGATGTGTCAGTACACAAGCCCATTAATTTTTGTAATAAGGAAACAGTACGAACAGCAGTGTTAGAAATCTTTGAAATCATACAAATCCAAGCTGCCTCCTTCTCAGAACACCTTGAGCACCGAGAATGCTGCTGATTCCCTTATTTCTCCCTTTATTATCAACGAGTTTCCTTTGTCAAAGACAAATTGTACAAAAACAAAACACACCTAAGGTAATCAGCTAAATGCAAACACCTAACAATGAAAAATGGTCATCTCCAGTTACAAAGGGACAGTCACTCTTGTCAAGGTCTAAAATTAAAAAATATTCCTTATGCACTTTCAATACAGACAATTATGAAATAGTTGTTGCTTCCTAATAAGGTAAAGAACATCTGAAGGAGTATATAAAATAGCTGAGTGACTACAAAGCAGCCTGTTTGTTGCTTTAATTCTTTATTAAAAACAATAAAAATAAATATTCCCTGATGAATGAAATGACAATTAGGAAGTTATATTACACTTACCCAGCTTAAAACAGTCAGTTTCACAGGATTTATTCTAACAAAATTTGTTTCTATTTAAAACTATTAGGAAAGCAAAAGAAAGATGAGCTACCTTTTATAAGGTGTTATAATCAACATGCTTTGTAAACTTTTCTTATGATGTGGTATTGTAAACCCAGATTCTTGTAATACTGAAGAACCATTTCATTTTTCAAATACATCTCAAAGGTGTAAATGAATAAATTTATTAAGCTAATATGCAACAGAAGCCTCATATTAAGAGAGCATATACACAGTAAGATTCCAATTGATTATAAAACAATAGCAAAACATACAACTTCAACTAGCACCAAAAGCTAACAACAGTCAACTGTGTTAAATAGACTCAGCCTGACCAAGAGGATAGTTCAGAAATCAGCTGGCTCCAGTTAGAAATGTGGGTGAAATAACATTTCAAACAGAAAGTAAGTCGCGAAGCATCAAGTAACACAAAATGAAAAAGAAAAGGAAGCCCTGTGATCATTCAGCCTCAATTCTTATAAAATACAGGCTATGGAATCACCCTCCTGTATTTAACCAGCAGCATGAATCTATCAAAAACACTGCTACTACCACCACCACCAAAAATGCAGTCTCAGTAAGTTGTTTCAGTCATTAACAGTTGCATAAAAAAAGCATCTTTTAACTGGAATTTGTTTTGGCTACTGGCACTTGTCACACCTTAATTTTCTAGGCATGTTTCATTTTTGTATACATGGTGCAGTTGCCTCAAATACCAGTAGATCTGCCTGCTACTAAACATCTCTTCCAGTCTTGCAAACAACTCTGTTAAGTGTTTCATCCTCTGCTCCAAATTCAACTTGAGCTTTGAGATCAGAGGCTTTCAGAAATTCAAAATAATGAATGCAATTGCATTTGCAAGTCAAGCTGTTCTTTGAGGCTTCTGGGGGCACAAGACAATGTACAGTGCTAATGTGACACAGGACAATCATGGAGCCTTTCCTCAGTATAAGGCTATTTTGGTTTACATGCCTAAAAGTAGTGAAAGCAAAGACAAAAGAGGCAAAGAATGAAAAGACACTCCCCCCACCTGAATGCAAAGATTTAGCCAAAAGAGTGCATATATATTTAATATAGAGAAAAGAAAAAGTGAATCACAAAAATAAGATATTTTCTTTTGTTTAAATAATAATTATAATGATTTGTGAAAGATGAACGCATCAGGATGCTAGCAACTTTTTGAGCTTACCCTGGTAAGCTCTGTCCTAACAGTGGTTAGGAAGCATCCATAAGGCTACGTCAGATCTTAACTGTGATTTTAAGTGCAACTGCGTTAAGAAGTTTTCTAATGAACTAAAATGTTCATTAGAAGTTTTCTAATGAACTAAAATGTTCTATATTACCTCAATGAAATAGAACAATTCCAAAGCACAGAAGAAAGCTGAAGAGTGTTTTTTTTTTTTAATAGGAAAATTCATTATCTTTTCCCTTTCGACTATGAAATGCCAGAAGGACTTCTACAGATCATGACTGATTAACGATGTATTAATAACAAACTTTCAAAGCAACTATAAGCAAAATTAGAGATGGTTAACAGAAATTTAGACTGCAGTTCATGTCCCTGTTTTACTTATTGCATCTAGTCATCATTTTTCACTATTTTGGGCAGCAATTTCAAGTCATATTGCAGAAAAGGAGGTAAGCCATTCCTACAGAAGAGTTACTTTAAGGACTATAGATTTCAGAGAGGTTGAAGAACGAACTGCAAACCTGACCTTTTTGATACAACACATTAAATCATACTGCGAAATAGTCTGAGAGAATGACTATTTCATTATGGCTTCAAAAAGTACCTCTGCTTGAGAAAACCAGTTTTCTCACATGTGTGTCACCAGCCACCTCCACTTCATCTCTTAGCTTTACACTTAATGCCATAATCAAAGTCAACATGCTTAGCTCTAAGTGGCACAGGAGTCTACCACAGACTGTAGTTCTCCTCCCTGATACAGAGAATATTCACATATCAGAGCTCCCCTCCTTTTTTATTCTCAATATTTCATGCTATCAGACCATTCCATCTTCTCCTTGCATCATCATCAGGGTCTTTTCAATATCCTGCCAGCTCAAATGATTTTTTGGGGGCCAGTCTATGTGAAGTTTTCAAACTGACTTCTGCAATATTTCTGTGACCTGTCATAAGCTTATACTTTCAAAAATGAAATATGGGCTGGAGTCCTAAAGAGATAATATTCAGGCATATACTCAGGCTGACATATTAAAGCTTCATGCTTCCCATGCCTTTAGCATAGAAACTTTTAGACTACTATAAATGCATAGGAACCAAACGTTATCAGAATAAGTTCAGTTATATTCAAACAACGAAGAGCAAAACACTGAAATAATAGACTGTAAAGGAAATTAAGGAATGTGACATAGACATGTAGAGAAATTCTTACTCTAAACACAGAAAAGTCTTATTTTGTTCCTGCAGGTAAGAATTTCAATGGAAAATTAAAGACAATCCCACAAAAAAAAAAAAAATACTAATTAAGATGCAGATAACACCTGCTACTTTGTAAGACTGACAACAAAGCCACCTGGTACAATAAAATACAGTCCTATGTTCACCCCGGCAGCAATTGTAGAGTTAGATGGGTTCCAGGAAAGCTGGGGCACTGTTATACAAACCTAAATGACGATCTTCATAACTCAGATCAACTTCTGAATGTCACAGGAAGGGAAACACACTAATCTGGGTCTCTAGAAATTTTTCTGTTTTAATTGTACAAGTGCTTCAAGGTGTGCTTCTAGAACTTGCAGCTTCTTTTTCTGCAGCCCAGTTTCCCCATCAAATGCTACCATAGAAAATACAGCATGTGACTGAATGCTTGATAAGAGAATATTGGTAAAGACGTTTTTCCACTGAATGCTCAGAACTGTATTTCTTTATTTCATCTCACAACCATGGTTGTGGACTTTTAGTGCTTGCTACGACACCCTAAAAAACCAATCACCCGCTCTTTTCTGTTAATCGTTTTCCCCTCAAGTTTTTAAGTCAGAACAGCTCTTTACTGACATCATTAGAAATTCTGAAAGTTTGTATTCAAACTCGGACAAATCATAAGTCTCACGAGGAGCGGCTGAGGGAGCTGGGCTTGTTCAGCCTGGAGAAAAGGAGGCTCAGGGGTGACCTTATCACTCTCTACAGGTACCTGAAGGGAGGCTGTAGCGAGGTGGGGGTTGGTCTGTTCTCCCACGTGCCTGGTGACAGGACGAGGGGGAATGGGCGAAAGTTGCGCCAGGGGAGTTTTAGGTCGGATATTAGGAAGAACTTCTTTACCGAAAGGGTTGTTAGACACTGGAACGGGCTGCCCAGGGAAGTGGTGGAGTCACCATCCCTGGAGGTCTTTAAAAGACGTTTAGATGTAGAGCTTAGGGATATGGTTTAGTGGGGACTGTTAGTGTTAGGTCAGAGGTTGGACTTGATGATCTTGAGGTCTCTTCCAACCTAGAAATTCTGTGAAATCTGTGAAATAATGAAGGTGGCAAAAGAATTGGGAGGGCATGAGATGGGAAGCACTATTCTCTTTTTCCAGCTAGGTCTTGAAGTTTTTGAAGTCTTTGTGCAAATTTACACAAAGCAAATTTTATGAATTAAAGGGGTAGTTGTTCTTAATGCTGAATATGGTAGAGGTACTGTCCTGGTGATAAGCACAAATCTGCTGGCAAGCTGTGTTTCATTGATAACATATGGGATACTGCAACATATGAATGGATAGCAGCATAAAAGTGATCCCACTGGGAAAGTAGCCTTGACAAGAAATACACATCAAAGCAAGTTTTATAAAAAGCTCTCTTGAAAGACAGAAGATCAAGTGCTTAGCACTTCGGTGATCACAGCCACCTAATCTAAGCCCAATGGACGGAATACAGAGTTAACTGATGAAACCAGGAGCTGTGAGAGCTATAGCAAGATGCAATCATACGAGCTTTCAACAGTACTGCAAATGCTGTTATGTCAGTGCCTCAAAGCAGGACTTTAAAGCTTAAACAGTCTAAAAAGAGTAGACAAATATCTACAGATTCGTAATGTGTCTGGAGTGACCTGGTTTGCTGGCATACACAGTATATTTTTAGATACAATTTCCTAAGACTACACTCAGAATGGTACAGTTCACCCTTTCTGAACTATATCTTAGTTATAACACAATTTCAGTGTTAGTAAAGCTGTTGAATACATGCAGAAATTATGTTCTTTAGAAACTAAGTGGGACCCTAAAAATCTGAAAAAGAAGTACAACAGATACAGAGCAGGTGTTTTACCTGGTATACCCCCGCGCTCTAAACTTGCCAGACATTTACTGCCAACAATTTATTATGCACACAGGAATGACAATAGGAGAAAACTACTTAAAACAGCAAACACTCACTGTCAAGTACTCACACAAAAATTTGAGCATGTTTAAGCATGAAAGAGTACAACTGGTTCCTGATTCCTTAGTTTGTAACAAAGCATAACAAAGACCTCCTTTCACTTTGGTAGATTTTGAGCGGAGAGAAGATGAGAAGATTTTCTTCCCTTCTGGTGAGCAGGACTGCCATTTCTTTCCACTCAACTGGGAGAAAATGGACTAATTAACGATAGCAAATCACGAGAGACTCATATGATGTCCAAAGGTGCCTCAAAAACACCTATTTTATTCCTAACTCCAGTCATCCTTTTGAATTTTGAGATCTGCTCTCCCATCCAAGCCAAGACCTGAATCAGGCTCATCTAACCTGACTCCTCCTTTCATTAACACCTGATGCAGATGGATGGATGACCAACTCTTCTATCAGTGGTAACAAACCTAAAGGTACTCACAAGAGTAATTCCATATTTAATTGGGGCATGAACTTCTGAAACGATTGATATATATATATATATATATATATATATACACACACAAGGTGAGCAACAAAATGGATTATATTCCTTCAATAGTGAAGATACCAGAAAGCTAAGTGGACACAACTATCAAACAGTGGGGAGCATGGTTTCTGCTATCTAAACTGAAACTAAAAGACAACAGATTGCTTCTGAGTACAATCCACTGACCTCATATTAAATACGCTGATACAGAGAGAGCAGAGAAGATATTTTTCAGAAAAAAATCGTTAAGACAGTAAAAGATGGATGAAAGTGGAAAACTCAAAGATTCCTTGACTTCAGAAAATAGTAAGTTAACAGAGCTCTTTAACTCAGAGAAACTCTTCATCAGCTTGTAGTAAAGCATGTGATTAGTTTAATTATTATTACTTTTAAGAAATTTTTCTACAATAATCCAGGGTTGACCTGTGTGGTGCCAGGAGTTGGACTCAATGATCCTTGTGGGTCCCTTCCCAGTTGGGATATTCTATGATTCTATAATTACTAATAAGCATATGTAGTTTAAGGTAGCTTGACTACGTCACAAATCTGAGATTACATCCAGGAAAATGAAAAATGCTAACACAAGAATAAAGTAATTGGCATGAAAAAAATCACTGTATCTAGCTGTGGTATGTCATGCAAGCCATGTAAAGGGAGAGAGATAACACAAGAAGGAAACGAGAAGCATCTGCAGAGGTGCAAGGCTATATCACTAGCTTCTGTAATATTGAGGTTCTTGCATCTTCCTCAGAAAACAGGCAGAGGGAGACTACAAGTGTGAGAATTCCTATGAAAAGAACTAAAAGCAGTTTCTTAATGTGAAGAAATGAAGCTCTTCATCCTGCAATAGCAGGTTAACAAAAACATGTCTATGTCTTAAAATTATTTCAGGATATATATTTTTTTTTGATTTATTTAATTTAAAAAACCCTTTGTACCAGTCTAGAGTTAAAATGTTTCTATAAGGCTACCTGAGAGTTGCATTTCTTCTTCTGTATTTTGTTCATACTGGTTCCCTATGCTCTGCAATAACTGAGAATTAGAAAAAAAGAAGTTACAAAACCTAGTTCAGGGAGAAGCATCTTTAAGAAGGAAAACATTTGAGGCTCACATGGAAGAGAGTTTTTACCACCCATCCCCCATATCCAAGTGATCAGATCCCCTACCTAAATGGCTTAAACTTCAAACTGACCCTGTCATATAAAAACCCAAATCAAACTTGCTCTAGTATAACACTTGATGCCGATAACTGCTGTTTTCCAGGGTGGCTCTTTGAGCTGGGCTCCTCCCATCACACCTATTGTCACTAGGGCTAGAGCACCAACTTGTTTACTTCTTGCTTGGAATACTACATGGACATTGTCTTGGACTAGATGATCTCTGAAGGTCCCTTCCAACTGAACTATTCTAAGAGTCTTACACAAGCCATTTTCTAGGACCAGAATTGGAAATAAGTGTGAAGACAGCATATAGGGCAGAAGATCTTATTAATTTGCTTCCCTTTTTAATATAGCTTAGTAATTCTGGCTGTTCCACCACTGTATACAGTTCTGCACAATTTCATCCCACCTTCCTCTTTCCCAGACAGATCTAGGGATTTTAAAGACCACTGTTTAAATTACGACTGTCGTACAACATTTTCCATAGGGCAATTAAAATACACTTACAGTGGTTTGAACTTCTCGGTACAATTTGTATTACTTCTGGACATAAGATGGTGCTTTTCAATTTAACTTTTCAACAGTAAATTAAATTTGCTAGGACACAAAGCTCAAACATCACTATAAACAAGCTTGATGTTATTGATCAGACAAGTAGTAACAACCAAAAGGGGAAAGGAAAAATTAGACCAGAGATGTCCAATAAAGAAGGAAAGGATAGAATATTTATGGGATCAGGCATAAAAACAGTAAAAGAAGGAAAATGCCAAAAATGAGATGCAGCAACAAAGTGAGGGTATAAAGACAGGAGAAAGAAGTACAAGAAGGTGTAATATCTGGATTGATTTATCATGTTACTTCCAAAACAAAGAAAACAAAGCCAAAAGATGTTTGAAACAAAATATGAAAAAATAAAACATTTGTTTGATCTGTGTCCATACCAGCCTTATGATGTAATCTCAACAGAAAAACTACAGCCAGGCTGGGGACCATACTTATTTAGATGATCTCCAACTAAAACAAAGGTGTTTCTGGAAACAGCTCTGATTAGCTTCTTTGAGTCAACTTCAGCCTTGGTTCCAAAGTACGTTTTGGAGGATGGTAAGCAGATGTAGGGGCTCTTATTTTGCATAAGATAAAGTTCCAAAAACCTCAGGAGCTGTGCTCATACATAGAACTCTCATACTTCCTCAGAATCCGTGCTTTTAATTATCATATCACGTACACTGTCATACGTATCTTTATTAACAAAGAAAAGCATAACATTGTAAAGCATGGAATATTTTCCTACAATAGTAGGACACTTCAAAGTGTGATCAAAGCAGTTACATCTGCTGTGCCACATTCAATGATGCTATTATGCTTCACTTCAGATTTTCATTTCACAAAAAAGGGACATTCACTTGATGTTAAATAACATTGTAATAGAACACCTACCTTTCCTTATTATTCAGTAATTCCCCTCCAAATACAAAATCAAAAGTACAAAAAGTTAAATTTAAGATCTTCTTGCTTACGATAATTTTCTGAGAATCTAATGTTTCCTTAACTTTATCTGCCTTATTGTTACTATTTTTTTCATAGAGTGGCTCGGGTTGGAAGGGACCTTAAAGATCATCCAGTTCCAACTCCCCTGCCATAGGCCACCCACTAGATCAGGTTGCTCAGGGCATCATTCAACCTGGCCTTGAGCACCTCCAGGGATGGGGCATCTACAGCTTCTCTGGGCAACCTGTGCCAGTGCCTCACCACTCTCATAGTAAAGAATTTCCAACTAATGTCTAGTCTAGTCTAAATCTATCCTCTTCCAGTTTAAGACCATTGCCCTTTAAAAAAAAAAAAAAAAAAAAACTGATTTAATCTAATAGTGGATCATCTGAGGCTTCACACTAGCAACTGGTATTGCAGCATGTCATAGGGTGGTATCTTACTATGGTGAGATGAGTGCCACTGGTATCTTCGTTTCAAGTCCAATATCCGGAATCTGTCACATGATTTCAACTGAGTGCGACTTTTATTTGATCAAGAAGATACACATTATATAAACCCACAACTTTAGCTTAGCTTTCAGTATTACATGTTTGCAAACAGCAAGCATGCTTCTACCATATTTATAAGTTCAACAGCTTATAAAGACACCTACTCTTAAACCTACGTATTTTGGATTATTGTTTGGTTGCTTTTAAGTTTTCTGAAGTAAAGATTACTTCTACATCAAACATTTTTGTTATAAGCCTCACAGGAACTCTTTGAGTTCTGTACTTACTCTATTTTCATTCACCTTCCATAATAATCAATTCCATTCATTATCCTTGCTTATATGTTTCCATCAACAAAAAACTCCAATTAGATAATACTTTCCTACTACAAAATTTCTCATAATGAATAACAAGGAGGAATATATACTATTACAAGCTGTTCTAAGTTCTTGTAAAGCTATACAAGGATCACAAAGCATTTCCATTAATTCCATAACTGCAAAACAAAAAGCAAAAAGCCAACATGTTGTTATTCAAACAAAAGTACTGTCCTGCTCAACATTACAACCTGAATAAACCATCTCACTTGGACTGAAATGCCTAATAGAAGAAGTGACCTAATTGCAATTTTTCGCATTACTTTTCTTCATAAAGCTTAAGATGTTGGCTTTTAGTCTCCAAGAAAAGATCTTCAGACAGAACGCAACTTCTGCAAGTGACAATCTACATGGGAAAACTTAATGGGAACATTTTCTCCTGGATTTACAGTGATTCGGAGAAGGGAGAAAGGCTCAGATACCTCATTTAGTCACATATTTTTGTGCTCCTTTTCAACATGTACACCATTGGCTCCTGCAGCTGACAAAAGCACAGAAGGTACTCACTCATTTTCAACCATGTCCATACAGGAATTTTAGTACCCATATTTAACAAAACGGAGGAAAAAAAGGAGTACCTGGATGTATTAGAGAGAGATGAATGGCACAGAAAGGGATTCTTACACCAAACTGCAATTGAATCCTGCAATTTAATACCTAACATATTATTTTAATGCACATACACAACATTCACCTGAACAGTACAGCACCAGTGGAAGGGAGAAGACTGAGTATGAAACTACTACAGCTCAATTTTACAATCTAATGTAAAGATTTGCTATTAATTTGGTTGGTTTGTCTTTTTTCTTTTCTTAATGTTTATTCCAACAGTACCATTTTAAGAAAAGACTACAGAATGGGATAGCACATATTTAAGATTTTTTCAGTAGTGATTACTGAAGCCCCAGAAATTATACTTATGATCAAAACCCCATAACAGGCAGATTTAGCAGCCCACAACAGCTTTATTTTGCATTTAGGATGAAAGATCACATGGACCCATAAAGAGAAAAGATTAGACTATTAGTAGACAAATTATTAATTCTTTGTGTTGTATCACCTGTACGCATCCTCATTTCCCTGTCTGAATATTTCACTAGATAAATTGACCTGAAATCCTGCAAGGTAGAATTATTTAATCTAAAGGGGAAAAGGGGACAATAACGATTTCTGAAATTTCCACGATTATCAAATTACCAAAGAGCAATAGCTTGAGATGGAAGTATTCAATATTGTACGCTAAAAGACCTATTAATCAAGATGACAGTGGGACTTGAGTTTGTGTGTACTGATAGCACTGAAGCTCAGGTTAAATCTAATCTGTGTGAGAACTAGAACAGGAAACAATAGAAAGGAATGACAGCACTTCGGATATATGCACATGAAGACTCACTAAAGCTGTAAATCCACTAAAGCTGTATACACTTGTATTTTTTGGTTTGCTTACTTGAACAAGGTGACATGCTTAGTGGATGAGGGAAAGGCTGTGGACATGGTCTACCTTGACTTCAGTAAGGCATTTGACACCGTTTCCCACAGCATTCTCCTCAGGAAAATGGCTGCTCATGGCTTGGACTGGCACACACTTCATTGGGTTGAGAGCTGTCTGGATGGCCGGGCCCAGAGAGTTGTGGCGAATGGAGTCAAAACCAGTTGGAGGCCGGTCACTAGTGGGGTTCCCCAGGGCTCGGTACTGGGACCAGTCCTCTTTAACATCTTTATCGATGATCTGGACGAGGGGATCGAGTGCACCCTCAGCAAGTTTGCAGACAACACCAAGTTAGGTGCGTGTGTCGATCTGCTCGAGGGTAGGAAGGCTCTGCAGGAGGATCTGGAGAGGCTGGACCGATGGACCGAGGCCAACAGTATGAAGCTCAACAAGGCCAAGTGCCGGGTCCTGCACCTGGGGCACAACAACCCCAAACAGAGCTACAGGCTGGGAGATGTGTGGTTAGAAAGCTGCCTGGCAGAGAAGGACCTGGGAGTATTGGATGACAGTCGGCTGAATATGAGCCAGCAGTGTGCTCAGGTGGCCAAGAAGGCCAGCAGCATCCTGGCTTGCATTAGAAGCAGCGTGGCCAGCAGGTCCAGGGAAGTGATTGTCCCCCTGTACTCGGCTCTGCTGAGGCTGCACCTCGAGTACTGCGTTCAGTTTTGGGCCCCTCACTACAAGAAGGACGTGGAGGTGCTCGAGCGAGTCCAGAGAAGGGCTACGAAGCTGGTGAAGGGTCTGGAGAACAAGTCTTACGAGGAGCGGCTGAGGGAGCTGGGACTGTTTAGCCTGGAGAAGAGGAGCCTCAGGGGTGACCTTATTGCACTCTACAGGTACCTGAAGGGAGGCTGTAGCGAGGTGGGGGTTGGTCTGTTCTCCCACGTGCCTGGTGACAGGACGAGGGGGGAATGGGCGAAAGTTGTGCCAGGGGAGGTTTAGGTCGGATATTAGGAAAAACTTCTTTACTGAATGGGTTGTTAAGTCACTGGAATGGTCTGCCCAGGGAAGTGGTTGTGTCACCATCCCTGGAGGTCTTTACAAGATGTTTAGATGTAGAACTTAGGGATATGGTTTAGTGGAAGATTTGTTAGCGTTAGGTCAAAGGTTGGACTCGGTGATCTTGGAGGTCTCTTCCAACCTAGACTATTCTGTGATTCTGTAACAACTTTGCCTTCCTCCAGAAAGAAAAGAACAAAAAACCAGCAAGGTTTGCTACCAAGCCATAAACAAAATGGTGTACGTTCCAGATTAGACTGGGATTTTGTACCACTTCAACAAAGAACTCCCATTTAGCATCATTATAATTGTTGAAATTGCAGTAATAAATAGAAATAGAGACAAGAAACGCCCATTTATTTTTTCTACATGAGTAAGATACTAGGAGCACCACCACTGCATTTTAGCAGTGGCTTAGGACATCAGTTATAGTTTCCCTTTAACATTAAAAAGGTGAAAAGCAACAATACATTTGACAGACAAAATGGGGATTTTAGTCATTGCTGCTCCAAGTTACTTTCCAATAGTCCCATGGGCATGTATAATATCAAGTGAAAAGAATTAGGTATTTGTTACAAAATTTGTCTCTCCGTCCCAAGTGACCCTTTATCAACATTTCTTCACCTGCAGGATGAAATGGTTTTTATTTTCTGGTTATGAATAATCACTGATCATTCACTGAGTTAACTGGCACTACTACTAATATAGCCACATCTGAAGATTCAACTAAAAATTAGCCAATATACTCTCACTGCATTATTAAAAAATATATTACTGTAATTTCTTCATCAGTCCACTTAGAAAACAACTTCCCAAGGTCCCTTATCGCCTGAATTTTCTGATAACTTTTTTTTTTTTTTTTTTTTTTGCCAGGGGCAAAGAAGCTTCCTTTTGCTCTTCAGAGAAGCAGTGCTCCTCATCACAACTTGCAGCACAAGTAGGGGCAATGCTTCTGTTACAGAACCCCTATATGCACTTTCTTCTCAAAACACAGGCAGCAAAAAGTACCACCATGGCATTCTCATTCGTGCTTCATACTTACAGTAGCAGTCACTGGTGGCTTCCTGGCTGACACTAAATTTGACACCAACTTCTCTGGATCCCCCCCCCCAAAAAGCAATCTTTCCTCCTGTTAACTCTGAAGCTTTTGCGTGTCTGTTTTGAGTTCTTCTCGGGAATTTTCCAGTTCCTATTACACAGCAGATTTATGAGCTGTTATGTTCTTCCCATCTTTCTTGTAATGCATTGTATTCCAGTATCTTAGCCTCAGCATGCTCAATTGCTCTTAGAGAAGAAGCCACCTCACCCACCCTGCAGTTTTTCACCTGATGTAGTACATAGCAGCTAGAACAAGGCAAAAAGGCAGCCTACCTCCCTGCTGTCCAAACACACCTTTCTTAATAGAACATGAAATAACAAAGCTAACAGCTGAGCAAACAAAACAGGTGCCCTCTGTTACTGCTTCAATTGCTATTTGTGCAAATAAACTACAGACTCCAGAGGAAGGGCACTATTTATAGCTCTAGGCTTAGGTGTCTTGTTTTTGGTAGCCCACCAACATACCCAACAGGAGTTTGCTGTTAATTTC
The DNA here is from genome assembly GCF_011077185.1 of Oxyura jamaicensis. Classification (NCBI taxonomy): domain Eukaryota; kingdom Metazoa; phylum Chordata; class Aves; order Anseriformes; family Anatidae; genus Oxyura; species Oxyura jamaicensis. The sequence goes on along the minus strand of NC_048894.1, from coordinate 136,551,380 downwards.
AACAAACGTACATGCTGAACAGAAGAACCAAAGAACCTTATATATGCTTATATATATATGTATAGATTTTGTGTATGTATGTATTCCTTTCACAATCTATTGATTTATTTTTTCTTTGGCTGTGCTATTGACACTATGTTTATGTTCACTTTCACCAAAACAGACATTTTAAAACTCTCTAATGGATTTTTACATACATCTGATTCTTTAGTATGACATTACAGATTTGAGTTAAGCTTTTATGAATGTCTTGAGTAAGTATATCACCATTCTTTCATCAGAATGCCATGATTTTTCCATTTCAAAGCTTATTTGTATACATAAATCACAGCAAAAGAGACCAAAAGGTAATTATAATTACAAGTTTACATGTTTACTTCGTTAGTTCCTCATTCCAGACTGCTACAGACTCATTGCTTCAAGGAGGGAACTTATTAAGAATATACTTAACAAGCTAAACACCACTGATGAGACATACAAGTGATAAAACATCCCACCTACTCCACGTTCAGTGTAAGTCACTCCAGACTTACAAATATCAGTGAAAATGTCTATAATAAGATGAAAAAAAAGATTATATAAAACTCCATTACATTCAACTATCAAAGATACTGAACTGTGCTTAGGTTGGTTATCCACATCCTATACAGATCTGAAATTAGAGCTGATAATCTACCATACTTTCACAGAAATGTACGAACTGCTACTATTTACATGCTGCAGGTAGATGCCTAAGTGAAGGATAAGGACACATGTGGGTACAATCACCATGCAAGACAGTAAACTGTTTATACCATGCACATTTCGTACAGCTGTGTCCTGCCACTCCCAAGTAATTACTTCAGAGAATGCACCCTTACACTTTGATTTTAACCAGAAAGGTTAAGTCGTAGTCCTCAAAATGAATGCCAAAACTGGCCACATTGTGTGGAACAAACAGAGATTAAATGCCAATATGTTGCAAGGAAGCAATTAGAGCTTAACAACTTACATTACCACTAAACATAGAAATTCTAGGCTTTTGCTGGGTTTTGTGTTTTGGGGTTTGGTGGCAGGGGAGAGGGGTAAGAGGAAAAAAGTAGTTTTAAAACCAGGGGTATTAGAAAACCAAGTCACTTATTTTAGTCTTTTTCCTAAGTGGTTAAAAGAACTATGCAGCAGCTCCACAACCCTTTTTTATATGTACACCTGGGAAGAACACTGAATCCTGTTACTTTCCTCAGTGTTACCCTGATGTGGTTTAGACCAGATGTTTAAATGTTACAGTATGTACATTTTCTTCTCTTCTTCCAAGGCAAAAGCAAAATAAGAGGAATATTTGACTTCACTCCACAAGAGACCTATTTAATAGTTTGGCGGTTATGTAAGTAAAGGTAGCTTGGCTAAGTCAATGTTGACGACATACAGAACGACATGATCCTAATGAGTTGGAAAATATTGGCTCTCATGAGATTCAACCAGATGCTACTGCGCTGAGAAAGCTACTGTATTATTGAATTTCATTTTTATGAGGTAAAATTTATTATTCAACCATTAAGGTATCCCACATGAAATCTTGCATAAAATAGTTTTACAGTTACTTTCTGGAAAGTAGATTTTATTTTAACTTTAAGACATCATTTACATGAGGGATTCAAATGCCTATTTGATCACCTTCAATAGAGAAATGTAAGGTCTGCAAGCAATTTTCCTAAAAATACCAGATTAATGGAACCGAACTGTCAACAAAATAATGAACTACCTGAACAGGACAAGGAAAAAGTGGTAGCAAGTTCCAGTTTTCCAGAGTAAACTAAAGCCATGTGTGACTGTGTATGTTTTCTTGGCAGGCTGAGATGCTTAGAAACTGAGTGCTTCAGGTACCTACTAACAAATAATGAGAAAATACACAATAAAATTACTCCATAGGGTTATTTATGCTCAACTTCTAAAAAGATACCGTGAAAGTATTTTTCCAAAATTTCAGTATATTGTGTAATTGTTTTTGTAAAAAAGTAATTGTAAAAGACTTATTAACATCATCAATACATCTACTTGTAAAAACGTAGAAAGTACGATGTGTATCTGATTCATGTTTCTTTTCACATGTATAGGAGTTGAAATGCAAAAGAAGGATGCTTCTCAAGCATGTGCAAGCATAAGAACTAACATACTATTTAACTAACATATCAATACACTATTGTGCTTATATAAACCAAGGGTTATCAAAATAACTTGGGGAAACAAAAAATAAATACATCTCTAAAGAGCTATGTCTGGGCTGAAGACAAAAATCCATTAAGTAGTTACCAATACCTATAGATTTCAACTCATTTGTAATCAAAAATCTGTGTTTTGCCAAATTTGTTGCAAGGTAAGTAAGGCACAACATTTAAACAAAGAGCAGCATTACTGTATTTTTTAATGTAAAAACCACATACTCTTCTTGAAATACTCTTATTTATCTGCTCTGCACACATTTTGAGCTCAGTCAGGCAACGACAGTACAGCGTGTATCTTTTTATTGGTAGCTTTAACATAACACACATTACTAACATGGGTGGTCAATACAAATTTTTAGTAGCACAGCCACCTCATTCTTAAATTCTGTAAGAAACCAAAACACAGATTGCTTTGGAGATTTCAAAACATTTTTAAAGCCACCTTTCCTTTGGATGAGTTAGTCAAAAAAACCCTCTCAGACTATCTGATGGAGGCAGAAGTCTACTAACCAACAACTGCAAAACACTTCGGTAAAATGTCTTTCTCCTGGCAGACAAAAGTTTCTGGAGAACAGAGGGAGATTGAAAGGTGGGGGAGATAAGAGTTTTAACCTTCGAGATGTTTTCTCCTGGTATTTCTTGAACCTACTCATAATAAGAGTTTGTACAAGAAACACCTTGAGAGTTTGTTCTGAACCACTACATCATCTCTGGCCTAAACTAGTTTGAAGGAAGTTTTGGAGCAGGAACTATTTCTGCAGCAACCTAGGACAGAATCCCAGACACTAGCTGTAAGTTCTGCTCCTACGTTTCTGGGAATACACAGTGCAGAGCTCCCTTCTTAAACTCCAGCTCTGAGGCCCCCAGCACAAGGATGTGGACTTACTAGAACAAATCCAGAGGAGGGCCACAAAGATGATCAGAGGGCTGGAACACCTCTCCGATGAAGAGGGATTGAGGGAGTTGGGGTTGTTCGGCCCGGAGAGATCTCACTACAGCCTTCCAGTACCTAAGGGGGGCATACAGGAAAGGTGGGGAGGGACTTGGTGTCAGGGGGTGTAGTGACAGGGCAAGGGGGAAAGACTTTAAACTAAAAAAGGATAGTAACTAGATGATCTTTAAGGTCTCTTCCAACCCAAATAATTCTATGATATGATAGTAATACTGGTTGGACCAGAAGCTTTCAGAATGAACAAACCAAGAATTAGGGCAAAACGGCAGACAGTCATTTCATAGTCTTGAATTCACAACTGCCTTCATCTACTTAGTGCAAACAAGAAATACAGAAGTGTACAGTTTATTAGGTCAAGCACTAAGCCATAAACAAGAGAAGATCAAAACAAGTATAATGTATTGTCCATTTACTTTATTGCACGTACTTAGAATTCGTGCTCCCGACTTCTGATCTGCAAACGCATTTGTTAGTATGGCTGTATTACTGCCCATTGAACTGAACTAATTCACAATAATGTGCCTGAATTATTCTAGCCTGCAAAGAAATACAAATTAAAAATACATTATCTTTTTGTAGATGACCTTTATGTACTTGAAGACTGTGGCCCCCCCGGAAACTGGTCAAAATCTGTTACTGTTAGTGTTTAGTAGTGAAAGGTTCCAACAATAAATCTGATCAGTTGATGGTATGATTTTCATAAGCAAATATCAGAACAATCATGTATAACTGTGATGTGTCTGTGATCCTCAATACACATCTGACTAGTGGCCACGCTGATCCAGATACTGGCCAAAATAAGTGACTAAGCTAGATGATACAATACCCAACTTCTTGTGGGTTTGGGAAACCCCGTAATGAACTAGAGGACACCAGTCCACATGCTGTTTGACTCCAATCTTTTTGATTTAGTCTTTTTTACCTCATAAATAAGAATTAAGATTTTCCTCACAGTTTTCAGTTTTGGAGTTACTTTTCTTTAAAGAAACAAAAAGAACAATGCTGGAGCAGAGTTCAATATCAAATGTAAAACCTTATTTTAAAAGCGTATTTAAAGTCTTGACATTATTAGAAACAATTCTAAAAGGCAGAATGCCATTTTAAGAAACAAACTGATTTTTAGATAGGTCTTCTTGATGTCTGTCGGAACAAACATCTTCTGCTAAGAAGCTATAAACTTTACAATTCTTATCTGGGAATTTCCTCCCCATTCTGAGAGTCTCCATTCTATTCAGCCCTGAATAAACAAGGAATTCGATGCCACCTAATGCCTACCTGCAGCTTCTAAATGGGCCACTCTCCTGGAAAGTCAGACTGACAAAATCAGAAGGATTTCTCTAGAATGAGAGGCTTGGCACACTTTTACTACTTTCACCAGTTTACACCCCTTTTTCCCCCCAACAGAGTTGATGTGATAATGATATCTAAATATAAGAGCCTTGCCTAGTTTCAAAATATGAAACCCTTTATTAGCATTTTTCTGACTCCTTCCATAAATCCTTTACTGATAGTACTAGTAAATAAACTTGCATTAAATCCTGAAAACAATATTTAAGTTAATACTCCACACTAATTAGCTTTGTATACTGAACACAGAAAACAAGAAAAGCAAATTTGGTTTGTTTCCTAACTTTCGGCAAAATAAATACATTCATTCAGGGAAACAAGTGAGAAGAGGGAAGAACATTTGCCAGCATTCAATACACTGAACAAATACTCATCCATACTACAGTGATCACAGTCCAAAAACTACTGGATTGAAGACGACTTATTTATGAGCTAGCTAATCAACATAAAGATTTAGAAAAGTAAAGCATTCAGATCATGTATGTTGGTGACAACCTCAGCATTTTATAAATATTCTGGCTAAATAGATCCTTAATTTCTTCCTAAATTCCTAGATGTTTTGCTGAAGCATGACAGGTAGCCAGCTTCATTATTTACATCACATCTGAGACCTGCTATCTTCAGCAGTTTCACAACAGAAACATTCTATTATGAAACGAGAAGAGAAACATATGCAGCCCTTTAAAAAAATTCAACCTCTGTAAGCCGCTGATTAATAAAGCCCTTAATAATCCAGTATTTTTTATCCCATTCAACAGCTTCACCTCTGAATGATCTTAAGTTACAACATGACACCATATAAGGTAGCCAGGGTGGGTGTTTCAGATGAGCGAAGTATGGAAAAATTATCCTGTATGGGAAAATTAAATGCATCCAGAATTTGGTGCCAAGGAGTGAAGCTTGGTGGCTTAGCTTACATCCTGGTTTCTAAGCGTAAGCTATAAATAGCCATACACACACAAAAAATATTTTGTCTGTTAACTACTCTAAGTAAAAACCTGGATTTAAAGCATATAGTTGTATGCACATTCACTAGCAGTGCACTGTAGCATAATAAGGGTATTAATCTAACATACTTAACCAAAAACATCACGTTTACCTGAATACTGGAAAACCTCATTCAGTAAAGCTTCGTTTACCACCACAGAACTGACATTTCCAACAGGATGACACCAGCTCTGATAAATAGTTTGGAGCAGAAGAGTTTGAGCTCTAGTTGCTTGAACTGTCAAATTCGGAAGCTCAAATATGCATTCTGTTAGTGGGACGTGAGCTCGCTTGTTCCTGTTTAAAATATTGAGAAAAAAAAGAAAAATCATTGCTTTGGTGAATAAGAATAACAATTCAAAAAACAAGTCATAGAACAGCAGACTGCAAGCATTTGGCCTGTAAGGACGGAGCTGTGTGCCTGTTAAAATTTCTTCTCATAAGAGCTGATTCTACTTATACTGAAATTTACCCCATATAGGAATTCTGTTACATTCTTTAACTTGACATCTTCCTGTAAAAGAAGAGAGAGTATCAGATGTTTTTAACTAATTATCTCTTGGTTTTAACGTCTATAAATAAAAGCAAGTCACCAAAATAAAAGTGACACACAAAACTGTGCAATTACTAAAACCAGAGAACAAATCTGTCCAATTTTTTCTCCTGAAAATATTTTGAAGCTTACTGTGAGTGAGTAAACAAAATGAAATATAACTAGTGATCCAAAACCCATATATGCAATATCCATACAACTAAATACAACTCAAAAAAAAAGTTCTGTACGCTCATTAAGAGATTCCAAATAGGTACTAATATTTTTCAATGCTTTATAATCCGGTGGGCAGCTGGGGATAGTGGGATGACAGGGCAAGCTGAAGGGCATTCTGTCTGGAAATAAATTCTTCTGCATCTAGTCCAGTATCAACAAGAGGGCTCTACAACAGCTATCAGAAAGTCACTCAATTACTTTCTCTTCCTAATATATCTATTATATATTATACTAGTAATATACTACTACCTAAAATTAAGCAATAGATTGACACGCTACATTCAACAAAAACCACAACAGTTTCTCATTTCCACTCTGGAGCCTTTTCCTGCAGCATTTTTACAACATTATCATCTTTGACCTAATCACCTCCTGCTCCATCACTGAGATGTACTCTATGTTTCAGCATAATTTTCTCCAGTGTCCCCAGCATATAACCCCCCGCACATAGATTAGTTCATCTACATAACTGTTACAGGACAGACCCTTTAAATATTCTGGGTGTGCTTTTTAGAACCCTTCAGAGTATATCAGATTTAATTTAAGGTACTGGAGCATCTCTTATATGAAGAAAGGCTGAGAGAGCTGGGACTGCTCAGCCTGGAGCAGAGGAGGCCCAGGGGTCTCATCACTGTCTGTAAATCCCTGAGGGGAAGGTGCAGGGAGGACGGAGCCAGGCTGTGTGCAGTGGTGCCCAGGGCAGGTGCACAGGAGGCCCTGGGTACAAACTTCTACAAGAAAGCTGTGAAAGAAAAAACACACCACCACTTCTCAGATTCATCACCACCATCATCTAGATGAAGAAGCAGAATTGCAGAGTACCTTCCTTGCTAACACTTCTGGCCCATAAGCTACAGATATCTGCATGATGAATGAAAAATGACTTGGAAACAAGCATTCTGAACATCAGAAGGCTTGTATCAACTACCATGTTGACACAACAGTACAGTCACAGGTAATGTCATCACTCTAAATCTGGACTTGCACAAACAAGCATTCACCTTAAGTCACAGGCAGATCTCCTCCCTCAATTCCTTTTGAACACCAGCAAACAGCCAACTGAAAATCTTTTTATCTCAAACAAGAGGAATTAATCTCAAACTTCACACACCTACAGTATAAACAAACATCCATCTGAGATGGCTGTCTAGACTTAAGGTAAAAGGAAAGAAAACACAAGAAAGCACTTACAGGCAATATAGATCTAATTATTCTAGACCTGAGGATTATATGAACTGCTCTCTACTGGTCACTAAATCTCCCTTTGTAGGGAGTGGGAAGAAAGTGATAATTATCTTAGCTGTGTATGTCTACAGCACAGATCAAAGTTTGATAGATGAAGCCCATCTGCAACAGCTATTTCAGTTGTGCCATGCTAAAAATAAAGGAATCAATGAAAAGCTGATTCTTATGGCAGAAGACACCCATGAAAGATTCTCAGAAAATGGATGTAACTACAGACAGAAGACAAAAAATGCATTTGGTAGCCTTCTGTAAAAGTAATTAGTATTTGTTAGACCAAGGTTATTCAGCCTTATAAAGCTTGGAATCAGAATAGCCAGTCTCTAAAACATGAAGAGGAAGGGGAAGAAAAAAAAGCAGCAGTAGAACTGCCTCTGAGGTGTGACTCATTTGAAGCTAATTACAATTATGCTGTCAGCTTTTCAATTTAAGCAGACAAGGTGTGCACAAGTAAAGGAGTGCACACAGAAAGGAGTACATAAGGTGACTCTGTACTTTGGAAAATCCTTCCCTGTAGAACAAAACGCTACATACCCAAGAAATAAAAAATTATTTTAAAACTGAAGATTAAACCAATAAAATCATTTATTCTGGTGTAATCCTAGTCTTACATAGTATTCTTACGTAGGAATCCTGAAAATTAGATATGCCTGGTTAGCAAAGCTTTTGGAGATATTATATCAAAAGAAATTTAATGCATGGTGACATCAATCTCAACATTTCCTAGCATTGCTTTTATCAAGCCATTTACCGTGATTTTCTGCTATTTAGCTCATTGCAGAAGTGCACCATAACTTTTCCTTTCTATCATTAATAAATTATATTTCCTACTTCTTCTTCTCATTTCTGTATATCATTATATAGGATTAAAATTAACTATCTCAAAAAAGGGTTTCAAAAGACAGGTTCCCTAATGTAAAATTTAGAATGAAGAAAAGAAAGAAAAACTTTTCCAACAATATTCTGGACAAACAATTACACAATTATTCCATCTAAAATTACACATTTGCATTAACAAACTCATGTATTATAAAGTTCTGTGAAGAGCTGTCACAACAGTAGCTTACAATGCAACAGTGGAAAAGATTTTGCTTTAAAAGTTTGGCTATTCATTTAATACATATTACAGCTACTGTACTGAACTACGTGAAACTTAGAAGTTTCACATAAAATATCCCCTTATGGGTAATATCAGCGTATGAAATATTTTCTTTGAAATAATATGCAAATTCTAAGCTTATTGTATTTTAACAACCCCATAGGAATATGCTGGACTGTTCTTTTTCAGATGACTTTATAGGATAGGAAGTTGAAGAAAATAAATCCTTTTTTACAGAAAAAAAAAAAAAAATCAGGTCCGTAAAGGTGTGGGGAGGGGGAAAGTATTGTACCATGTGTGCAGCAAATGTTGCTAAAGGAAATTTTAACTAGACCTGGCTAGTGATGAAAGCGCATTTATAATTCAGGATTTATTATAATAGTTTTGAAACACAAATAATGCATTTAAAAGAACTTAAAATACAAGCTTGCTACCAAACTGCACCTGTTAATACAGAAAATCTCTCGTTAATAAGGTACGGAGCTATATTTAACCATATTTTATGGCCCAAGAGATACATTCAAGCAATAAATGAAAATACAATTATTTATATTTTTTTCCATAAACCCGGTCAGATCTGTGTTTGGGTACTGTATCATTAAAGTGCATTAAGCAACTGAAAGTGACTTCATATCAAAACTCTTCACCACATTAAAACAGTTATGACACAGTTGGATTCTAAAACCACTACTTCAGCTGCACTGTAAAACTGTAACAATACAAATAATTCTTTCTCAAATCTCAAATCAAACTCAAGAGTTAAGATGCAGTTCCGAACATATGCTCATTTAACCGAACAGGTTAAAAAACTACCAATTCAAACACTCTTCTCTAGGGGAAAATAAATCCTAATGTAACTAGCGGGATAGACTACTCATTAAAGCTCAACTTGGACAAATTCCAGAATAAATTTAAGGAAATATGAACAAGCAAGTCTTGCTGTGTAGTGGCATGGAGTGAAAATGAATCTGTCCTAATTAAATGATTTCTAAATACACTTTGGTTGTACCCAGTTTGCTGACAAACTGTAATACAGACTTGCTGAAATATTTGGATAAATCTGGCGTACCATTAAAGAAAATAGTTTTCTTCGCTATTTTTGAATGAAAACATGAATCGGTCCTTATTATACACCACGCACAGGCAGCAATATAACCAATCCATGTTAAGTTCACAGGCCTGCTATGAAATATTTTCAGTTTGTAGACTTCAGGAACAGCAACTCATTCTTTTAAAATCAACACCTCAGAATGATTGAGAGAATATAGCGGTGAACAGCTGGCTCCAGAGGTTTATATAGAGTCCCTAACTGCAAAGCTGGAACCTGCAAAATGTTTCCAAAAATTTAATTTTTGTTATTACTCATATCCTGGACAGTAAAAAACTATTAGTTCATTTTTTCCAAAATAACAAAACCAGTAACCTGCTACTAGAACCCAGCAACTGTGCCTTAGAAGAACCTGAACGTAATTTACATGTCTAAATAACTTCACTCAGCATTTGTACACCTTTCCTTCTGTGAGAACAGAATGTGTGTGATGGCTTCATGTTTGACAGGAACAAAGGTTTCACCTACGCATATACACCAAATCTGATCCTTTACATCAACTTAAATAAGATGACCGTTTTGATCCTTTCACTTATCATTTAAGTAGCTGCTACTAGGTCAGGCAAACAAATACCAAAACTCTGAAGGCAGCCTGCAGGTAGAAGAAAGAAAAAGGAATTTAACCACTGTTATGAATTTAATTTTTAAATGCAAAACTTATGTCACTGTTCCTCACGATAAAAACCAGTCATACCACACAGCCACAAATACTGCCACAGGTTTTTGTCTTAGGACAGCAACACAGAGTTATTTGTGCTAGAGAACAAAGTCTTACTACCAGAAAATAATTAAACCAACATTGGAACACTTAATTCCAGAAATATCTCCAAGATTCATGCCTTCAAAACCTCTTCTGCTGTTCTATAGATTTCACTACAGGATGCCTGACCTCTTATATCATCTTCTATGCAGGTGAGACAGATGCACCCATCTTCTTTCTCTTATTTGTACCAAATACTGCTGATCATACAATTTCTTGAAAGGGAGAACACAATGAACTTGGAGATTTATCAACCTTTCTTTTTTTATGAATAAAAAACTTCATGCAAATTTCAGATATAGGATTAGAAGAGAACAATACGATCACTTCTAAGCTGACTATTGTGTAGCTTTTCACTTGTTTAGCATCAGTTCTTGAATTGAAATTGTCAGTGATGAAAAAATCTTTGTCAAGTGTTAATTCATACAAGAACTTCAGAGAAACTGATTTCCTTCAAACAACTGTGAAAATAAAACAAAGCAGGCCAAGTCCAAACTTAAATATATCTTAGGAAGAGACTAGAAAAATTTCTCAGTTCTCAGTGCAGTGGGACTTTTAATAGTACAATGGAATTGTTGAGCAAAGAAAAAAATCAATGCATTATTACGAGAACAAAAATGATTATTAAAATCAAATATCTAAAAAGGAAGAAACCTTGCCAAAACAAATCCAAAGCAAAAAAATGCAAGAACCTGGACATCCATGTTAGGATCTGTAACCTTCCTATCCAAGGAACTGTAACTGTAACCTTGGTTCACTTTTACATCATTTAGGTTTTGTTACAACCAGACATTAAAAACGATGATTGATACATGACAGTAGTATTACAGGTTCGTGAAGCAACCAGGAAGCGAGAAGCAGTGAGCTCAGTGGGATGGTTGCTGTCACTTCATCTCCTGTGAGACACCAGGAGAAAACACTGAAGGCAGTAAGAAAAAACAAACACCTGGAACGTGAGGAAAGGAATTATTAGTTTTTGTAGGTTTGAATCCAGCCACATCAAACATTGGATGAGTCTTTCTATCCACTGGAATAAAAGTTTGAGAAGGCAAGAAAGCAGCCTACCTCTACTACAAGTTCACTCATAGGCAACATGCCCCAAAATGCAACACATTTGAACTAAAACCCTTGTTGACAAGGGAAACTTGTTGAACAAGGGAAAACCTAAAAAAGGGTTGGGTTTTCAGTCTTATTTATGGGCACGTTATAAACAAAGGTGGCTGCTGAACCTGTAATGCAGGAACTCATTAAACCCGCAGCTGTATTAGGAAACCATATTTAGGAAGTTTACACCAAATTAGGCTTCCTGGCTTTGCTCATGAGTGGAACAGATACCAAGGATTTGCATTCTCACCAAACTGCAAGTGAAAGTCAGTCACTAACTGTTCAGATAGGAAACTTACCTCAGAAAATGTGATTAATGACAATTTTTTCTTTACTCACATATTAGATATCTATTCTTTGTTTCTTCAGGAAGGTCTGCCTTTTTTTTTTTTTTTGAGTCTAGAAATCTTGTTGTCATTTATTGTAGTTATTAATGAGGAAAACAGAAGGGATATGACATTTAGCTATGTCCAAGTAGATGCAAATATAAGGACCAGCAGAAATTTGGCATTCATAACTGACAAAAGATCAAACCATGCTAAAAAAGACAAAGAAATCTGGAAAGCAGCAAGGACTTCCTATACGAAACCACTGGCTTTATGAAGGTGGCACAGAAGGAATCAGACACTGAGCGCTTTCACACCTACTATTTGAGGTATGCCTGGTTTCTTTTGAGGAGAACTAGTCTGCTGGTAAGTGATAGCTTCCTGGGGGAGGTGCAGGGGACGGAAATCCATGGGAACTTGGACATGCAGCAGCTGAACAACTGCAAATGACCAAGACCACCAAAACAACCAGAGGTAACAAGGGAAAAGTAAAAATCACTACCATCCATAAGTCTCCAAAAACCAAAGATTTGTATTTATAAAAAGAAAGAAAGAGTGTTGCTTTTTTTTGTAGCTTTTGTAAATCAAGTATCATTGCTTTAGATACTGTAGTGTAATCCAATCTCAGCAGCCACAGCGGTGGAACAGAGCTCGGGGAGCTGCCGTCCCATAAAGTAGCCTACTTTACTGTCCAGACACACAGCCTCTCCCCCTCCCTCTCCCTTTTCCCTTTTTCCTCTCCTCCTTCCCCCTCCCACAGCCTCCCAGAAGCAGCAGCAACAGCCTTTAAATCAATCCTCTAAACCTGCCACACGGAGCCATTTGGTTGCCATTAGCAGGTAAAACAGGGAGCCAGAAGGGCTCAGAAATATGTTGGTGCTCACTGAGGAAAACTGCATTGACAGAGTCATCTGCAGGACGTGATGGCATGGAACAAGTCAGACACGAAAGCTGCTGCCATCCGACAAGGAGATCTGTGCTGAAATTGGCGTTATCAGGAGAAGAAGAGTTGTGACCGTGGCTGCCCTGGGAAGAGCCGTGACTTCCACCTTCCTTTCATGCTGTCAGAAGTAAAAGCATTAGCTCTCACAGAATCCGTCCCCTCCAACCTGGGGGAAATTCACACAGTCAATTCAGCAGCTAATAATAGTCATTTACAGGATATTTTTATAAGACTGAATTACTATCAGCACAAAAAGAAAGATTTTTTGGGGATATAGATTTCTATCTAATATAGATTTCTATCTAATATGGTCTTTTAAAATTGCACTCCCCATTTTGTTTTTATGTTAAATTACCTTTCCTGCACTACAGGAAATAGTTCCAGGGAAGCTGCAAAATTTGGCAGCTCAAATACAAGTTAGTTACCTCCTAACAAATTTATTTCAAAAGGTAAAGATGTTTAATTTCCAAGTCCATTCCAGTCCGTTAATGATTTCCAATATCAGACTTTTTCTACCCCAATGTTGCATGCAACTTCCATCTTTGCTATTTCTTACAATTCTTTGGAAGTTATCATACATGTTTTAAGATTACATATATATTACTCAAGAGAGATAACCTGAAATACTCCCCAGCTCACGGGCTCTATATATGGGGAAAACATTCTCATTTCCCAGACCACAGCAGACCAGGTATGAGCCTACCCTCTAGTCTGGAAACGTCAGAAGAACTGTAGTCCAGAGACCCACTTTATCGGGAAGAAAAGTGGTTACCCCATAAATCAATCTTTCTCCAAAGGATGCAGCTGTGAAGATTTCTCAAGAACGCAGATATGGGGAACAAAGGCTTTGTTTTCTTCTCATCTGAAGACATCTCCTTAAGTAAAGGATATTAGCAAGTCTTGCAAGCTAGGAATAGTGACTTCTGAGAGATGAGATGGAGGAATGTAAGGAGAAAGGAGAAAAGGAGAAAAAAGGAGAAAAGGAGAAAAAAAGGAGAAAAGGAGAAAAAAAGGAGAAAGAGTAGCCTCTTTCTGGGGAATAAGGATGAGGAAATGCTTTGCGCAGGAGCAGTCACAAGGACAGATCCACAGACTTTGCTGTCTCTCAAAAAGCTGTCTAGGTAATTTAGCATCCTCCTAATTGTTGTGGAAATAAGACGGGAAGAGATAGAAGAGCATACTGGCATATGAGAAGGAAAGAGATACAAGAAGGGCCACAGATTTATCTTCCACTCCAAGGTTTCACAAGATAGGAAGAAAAATAATCGGGGGAGCTTAACAGATTTTGGATGAAGGAACAAAGATGAAGAAAAGACGATAAAGAAAAGATTTTTAAAAGACAGAAAATACAAAGGAAGAGAAACATCATTTGAGTATTTCTTATAAAATGTTCAGGTGACAGGAAGAAGAACATCAGGAAAATGCTGAAGTGTAACCATATGCTAACACACACACACACCTTTCTTTCCCTCCTTTGCGAATTTCTCACATACACCATTTTAGAACGTCGAATGTCTTAATTCACCTCTAAGTGGTCATGTGAAAATTGGTTGAAATTGGAAAAAATGTGACCAAATTCAGGTAAATTTGCTTAGTTAGACATTTTCTTGAACATTATTAACAGTTGCAAAGTTCTAAAAGCTGGTCCACAGCTCTCCAAGAGAAGCACAAAACCACCTTTTTGTTGCTACTCTGAAAAAGTTCAGAGATCTTTGAAATTAGCAGTTTTCAATTCCCTGCCAAAGATTCAAGAGCAGAACAGAACCCCAACTTCAAGTAAAGACCTAAATAAGAAACTTTTTCCAAAGACATAAGCTGGATTTTCTCTGAATTTCTTCTGCTTAGGTATATTGCTTATTTTGTTTCATAAATTGATAGAATCTTTTGGTGGTAAAAGATGCATTTAGAGTGAGAGACTTAAGGCTGCTTGAAATTCTGGCAATTTTTTTATAGTTAGATCATAAAGGTCAGAGAGGTAAGAAGGTCCATGTATTTGAAGTACTCTTTAGTAGCTCTTTCATAGAAACTGTCAGGTTTCCAAAATAGCAGTGTCTCTCTAGAAGCCTGACTGTGGAAATGCCTTCTTGGAAAGCAGGGTGGGTGGTTCATAACGGGCGCATTCATAAAGGTTCGTAAAGGCCCAGTACAACCCCCAGTGATGCACTGCCCATGTCACAGCGGGCAGGGGGTGCCCCCATGTCACAAAGGGCGGGGACGGCCTTGGCCCCGGAATGTTGGCCCCAACGGCCACGCAGGCCTGTGATGGCTGACAGGGAGGCTGCTCAGCTGCCTGCTCCTGCTGCTCCAGCCTCAGCTCCAGACAGAAACTCAACAGGAGGAACCCAGCTCCTCTCTCCTCTCTCTTCAGGCCCTCACCTCAAATGGCTCTCAGCGCCCTACAGGACCCTGACTGAACCACCGCACACTCCCGGCCTCTCCTTTCCAGCACTGTGCTGGACAATTGTCCATGCCCTACAAAAGAGGTAAGATCGCCCCAACCCAAACCCTATCGCAGTCTCACAGCAAGCAGGACGGTGACACGATCGGGCCAGGACAGCAGTGACTGCTCCATCGGGATGACGGCACATGGACGGATGTGGTGAGACGTTCAAGACCCTCTGGCACAGAGTCAGGGTCAGCCCGTGGTCACAGGGGGATGCTGCTGTGTTTGCTGCTTCTTCTCTTTCAGCCAGAAACACAGCGATGGGACCAGACCATGGCACACTCCTGGCTTCACTGCCCTCGACAACTCGGCTGGAAGGAAGAGCTGACAACGCTCTACAGGACAGGTTAGATCTCCCCAACCCACAACCATCAGTCTCATCACAAGCAGGACAGTGATACCCTCAGGCCAGGACAACAGTGACCGCTCCATCATGACGACGGGACACGGACAGCCTCGGTGAGACTGTTGGAGATCCTCAGGTAGAGAGGCAGGGGCTGCTATTGGTCACGGGGATGCTGCTCCGTTTGCTGCTGCTTCTCTTTCAGCCAGAATCACACAGTGATGGGACCAGACCACGGCACACTCCTGGCCACTCTTCCCTTGAGAACTCAGCTGGAAGGAAGAACTTCCAATGCTCTACAGGACAGGTAAGCTATCCCCAACCCAAGCCCTACCACAGTCTCACCGCAAGCAGGACAGTGACGCACTCAGGCCAGGACAACAGTGAGTGATCCGTCAGGACGACAGGACACGGACAGCCTTGGTGAGACACTAGAGACTCTTGGGCAGAAAGGAAGGGGCTGCCTATGGTCACAGGGGGATGCTGCTCCATTTGCTGCTTCTTCTCTTTCAGCCAGAAACACACAGCGATGGGACCAAACCACAGCACAATCCTGGCTTCACTGCCCTCAACCACTCAGCTGGAAGGAAGAGCTGACAATGCTCTACAGGACAGGTAAGATCACCCCAACCCACAACCTTCACAGTATCATTGCAAGCAGGACAGTGAAATGCTCGGGCCAGGATGGCAGTGACCGCTCCATCAGGAGAACGGGACGTGGACAGCCTCGGTGAGACCCTGGAGAACCTCAGGCACAGAGGCAGGGGCTGCCCGTGGTCACAGGGATGCTGCTCTGTTTGCTGCTTCTTCTCTTTCAGCCAGAATCACACAGCAATGGGACCAGACCATGGCACACTCCTGGCCACCCTTCCATTGAGAACTCAGCTGGACAGAAGAACTTCCAACACTCTACAGGACAGGTAAGATCGCCCCAACCCACACCCACCACGGTCCACAGGAAGCAGGAAGGTGACCCGATCAAGCTGGGACAGGAGTGGCTGCTCCATCAGGATGACGGGACACGGATGGATGTGGTGAGACCTCGAGACCCCCGGGCACAGAGGCAGGGTCAGCCCGTGGTCACAGGGGGATGCTGCTCTGTTTGGTGCTCTCTTCTTTCAGCCAGAATCACACAGCGATGGGACCAGACCATCGCACACTTCTGGCCTCTCTCCCCTTGAGAATTCAGCTGGAAGGAAGAGCTGCCAACACTGCACAGGACAGGTAAGCGATCCCCAACCCACACCCATCACGGTCTCCCAGCATGCCAGGAGATGACATGGTTGGGCTATGATGGGCATCTCCTGGCTGGCAGGGAGATGTGAGATAGACGGCATGGAATGAGGCTGGGAGAGCCTCACTCAGGGATGCAGGGGCTGACCCTGGCAATGGTGTGGGGCTACCCTTTTTGATCTTTTTCCTTTCTCACCCCATCACAGAGCCCCGAGCACACCAAGCTCTGCCACTGTCCTTTCCCTCCTCTGCCCAATCCCTCCGCGGCCACTGACCTGAAGGCTGGTGCAGCTTTCTACAACCACAGCCACCGGAGGAGCAGGAAGCACACAAGGACCCTGTCTCTACCCAGCCGTAGTCCTACAAGCGCGCCAACCGGCCCCCAGCTATGGACAAAGAGAGCTCGGCATACCTCCGCACACGCCACCCCACCCCACCCATCGTCTTTCTCAAACATTGCTCAAATAAAGGTTCTGTTTCACAACCTCACTGGCTGCTTTTTCCTACCCTTCTTGGGGAAACCTCGGGGGGCTTTGCCTGTTGCAGAAGGAGCGAGCGCACCAGCCTCCGCTTCTTCAGATGGTGGCATCAAGAGACTTTCAAAGCAGATTCAGTGTCCTAATCTAAGAGCAGATTCGGCAGGCGCGGGTCTGGAAACCAGTGTGCTCCCTCTTTCACCAGGGGACCACACGTGTACAAGGAAGGAACAACATTTAACACAAAAACCTCAGCTGCTGTGATGGAACTGCTTGAGGAAATGCCCCTTCCTGACATGCACTCTGCACCCAACGTGCAGCCGCTGGGGGGGCTGCCCCGCTGCTGGGAATCAAAGCGAACCATGCTTTCTGCCTGGGAAATTCAGTGCCTCTCATAGCTTTGCTGCACATTTCTTCCATGCACCAGCCTTGCCACGGCTGGCCATCACAGCTCACTTTAGGCCAACTTCTTCCTAGTCAGCTTGGCCACCTCCTGCTTACAAACTTTAATGTTCTGCCTCTGCATACACAATGGGAGATTTTACTCTGCATACAGCTGTAGGTCCCAGATTGATTTGAAGTCCCAAGTTAAACTTCATAACCTCCTCCACAAAGATTACAGACAAATAAAAGAGACTATTTCCAAATGACCATGTCATGGAAATGAAAGAATTGAAAGAATATTTTTGTGTTTTGATGTGCATTGTTAACAGGTCAGAGAAAAAGAGGGATGTTTCCTACAACCTAACAGTGTAATCTGGGAGCTAGTCCACTGGATACCTGAAGGTCTGCTCAGAAGATTCTCCTGTCTACACCCGTCTGTACATGTATTTTAGTTTCCACGAGCTTAGGTACCATTATAATAGGGTTTCCTACGGAAACTCCCAACTCCGATGGCATTCATTTATTCCTAGGGTATTCTATTAGAACAAGCACCTTAATGTGAGGCAACCGTCTTGGTTCCCAGTCGTAAGGGGAATTGGATGCTCTTTGTAACCGAGTTAGAAATGGAAACCAGATTGATTTGGTGCACCTGTACTGAAAAGGTAAAAAAATGTGTGAATAACTTGGATGTGCACTAATTCCTGACATATGTTAATTAGAGATTTACTGGAAATGAAAAATTTGACTCTCCAATATTTTCGTCTCTCCTCAAATGCCACATTTGCTTCCTGATTTATCTTCCTGACTGTACTGGGTCTGGCTGGAATGTGAACGTTCCCTGCAGCAGCCCACACAGTGCTGCGCTCTGCACTTGTAGCTAGGACAGAACTGGTATCACACCAGCGTTGTGTCTGCTGCTGAGCAGTGCTGGCACAGCATCAGGACGCTCTCTAACCCTCTAGGGGGTGGGCCAAAAAGTGAGAAAGAAACATCACCAGGGCAGCTGACCTGAACCAACCAAAGGGATATTCCATACCATGTGATGTCACACTCAGCAATAAAAGGTGGAAAAAGGAAGAAGAGGGGAGGGGTGGGCTCTCGTTGCGAAAACGTCTGTCCTCCTCCCGAACACTGGCTACGTGCGTTGAGGCCCTGCTTCAAGGATGTGGCCAAGCACTGCTCATTTGTGGGAAGTAGAGAGTAATTTCTTTCTTCTGCACTTCCACATAGCCTTTACTTTTGTTTTTTCCCTTTCCCCCTCTCTTTTCCCATTTCCCTTTTCCCTTAATTGAATTGTTTCATTAATAATATTTCCTTAATTATTTTTTCCCTTTAATTAAATTATCCTTATCTCAACCCATGAGTTGTTCTTTCCTATACTTCTTCCCCTCCTCATCTAAAGAGGGGGAGTGAGAGAGCAGTTGTGGTGTTCAGCTGCCTAGCACAGTAAAACCACCACAAGTATATCAAAAGCTTTTTTAAGCAAAACATTAGCTTGTTATGTTAAATCTCAATAAGTGCATAATACAAAGTCAATTTAGATTTAACAGTAGTTGTAGTCTGCAAAGTACAATCTTATGCACTGATTCCAGAATTGACTTTACATTATTCCTTCTCAAATGCAAGATAAACTTTGAAGCAGATTCTCTGGATATATTTTTTTGCATTTAGTTTTCGTCTATCCACTGTGAAAGTCTCAAGTCTGTCATCACAGGCCTCTCAAGCCTTAACACCATCAAAATAATCACATACACTCATGCTGAAGAAAAGATACTGCCGATAAAACACTGCATCAGAGAAACATTTTCTTGCTGTCATGTATGTACACAGCCAAATCTAAAAGAAATGCTGAGGTATAACACTTACTTCCAAAGTAAGACACTAAGCCATTGCCAGCACTGAGTATCAAAGGAATAGCCAAATCATACTTACCACATATATTTCCTTCTACTGAAATATTTATTTAGTCATTAAACTTAAAATAAATGCAAGTTAAATATCACCAAACAAAAATAAGTAAAAATGTACTTTTAAATCTCAAGTTTTTCTTATAAACATACATTGTAAGTGATTTCTAATGGATAAAAATTCTAATTATCATGGTTATCAAATTCATCTGAGCCTGCCACATCAACATGCTTACAAAAGTAGGTGCATTATTTAAGGCTAGAGAGTTTCTGGTACCTCACTCCAGGCAGAACTGAAGCCTACCATCCCACGCAAGCTCTACAGAGGTAAGGACATGCTATGACTGGTCCAGCAACACAATAGCCCTCCATTATCAAAAGGAAGATAACCGTAAGAAGATGAAATTGACAATTCTATACAGCTTATTCAATAAGCAAATAGCGTACTCAAAAAGCATATAAACAGAGCACTTCTGTGAAGGATTATTTGCTACACGAGGTGAATAATACCTTTTCAGCTACACTGTTCTACAGGGAACTATACGAGAAGTCTTAATGCTTGAAAAAGTCAATCTGTTTTTTTCCTCAAGTTACAGAATTGGACAACTACAAATTTCTTAAAACACTGCTTTCATCCAGAACAATTCCCATGACATTTTCTTAAAAAGAAACTGCAAAGACGTAAGTGAAAGGGGAAAGGGCAACTGTAACACTAAGGTACACTCCTTCAAAATCTATGTAACAACCAACATTTGAATGGCTCTGGCTAGCAGGATGGCAAAACAGTTAGGCCTCATGCCCCTTAGTTCCAGCGTGTGAGTTTCAAGCAGGCTATATCTTTATTAACCAACTAAACATGGCCAAGTGTTACCATCAGTAATCATCTGTGACCATACATCTGTTTACCTGTTAGCTAGTTCCCTGCCATAGTTTTGGGCCATGGCAGCTCACAGTTTCTCAAACAATGCCTAAGCCATGATGAAGGGACCAACCATGCCAAAAGCTCTCCACAGTCTGAAGCCTGGCCTTATCTTCCTTAGTTTTGTTTATTTTTCCCCCTTTTTGTGAGGGAAAGTGAAGGAAATAATAGGTAGGCTTGTGGACTCAAACTGAGCCATGACAGTTCACTGTTTTCTGGAATGTTTTATTTTGCAGTTTAGACACAGCCTCAGATTTTATTTCTCTTCATGATTCAGTGATACAATGAAAGGAGCAAAAAAAATGAAGCGGCAAATTGCAGGCAAAATTCTAGGGAAAGAAAGGCCAAACTCTGTGTGTAATGAATTGCTACCGACGGACCTACAGAGGCTAGAGTTGACTCAGGTAAAGACTCAAAGCAAAAATCACTGGAAATCCTAACCATTTTTCTACAGATGGTGGTAGCACTAAGAGAAACAGAACTTCCAAATACATCCAGCAAGTAAAGTTTATCTTAGGGATTCAATTTTTCTTTAGCATTGACTCTAAAAAACAGTACTCCAGCACTATGACAGTAAGTTTTACATCTCTCTTGTGAGTCACAAGTAAAGCAAAAAGCAGCTTTAACCCTGAAAACCCTACAGTTTTAACTACATTCCATTAACGTGTTCTTAGAACTAACGTCAGCAAATACCGATGGCAACAGTTACTAAAACCAGGATAATGTATTCATCATGTGCAATCACTTTCTTTGGACAGGTATTAGTTAATAGGCTTAATTTATTTTCAATGAAGAGCCTTGACAATTAATTAGTCTAAATAATTAGACTAGAAACACTACAGATGACCAACCTTTGCATCAGCTTGGCTGATTTTCCTCCTCACAGAAAATAGTGAAAAATACAACTGCTTCCAATTTACATTGATTAAAAGTTCACTTAACAGACTTGCTGAATGCTGTCTGCCACATCTGCTGAGAAGCAGTAACTTCAGATCTGGACTTGATTTAAAAAAAAAAAAAGTTAAACTTGAGGTTTTTAACTGAAGTTAATTTGTAGTCACAGTCACGTGGCAGAAAACAAAACCCCTCCTGGATTGAGGGTCCTTCTTGGTAACTGACTACACGTCCTTCCAGAAGAGCACAGCTGAAAGTACCACAAAATGTTTGCGTTGAACCTTGATACATTAATAACAATGCAGATTAGAAAAGATTTCACAGCATTAGCAAAGATTCCTTAAGCATCTTCATCCTTATACACGAGCACAGCCTACTTAAGCTTCTATAATGAAAGAGATGTTATCAATGAAGATCATCCTCTTGTCAAGACTATTAACCACCCTAGAGTGCTGTTCCCCATTAACTATGATATATTCATATACCTACTCCTCCAACAAGGATGCAGAGCTGCAGTGAAGACACCTACCAAAAAAATCTGATTTAGTATTAAGGTTTTTTATGCCTTTTCTAGGTGATGGCGTAGAAGTGCATGAAGCTGAAGTAATTCAGCATACTACCTAGGCTGATTGTTCACATCTGAGGCAATTTGACACAACCACCTCTTCAGAGCCCAAGAGAATGCCTGTTTCTGTCAGTTCTTGCACAGCCCATATCACTGGCATATCTCAGCAGTTCAAGCAGGCTTTCACACATGCTAAGTAACTCACATGACTGTCTCCTCTGTCCCATACGGCGATGGCATCTGTTCAGGCATGCAATCTCAGATATTTTCCGTTTCGAAGGATACCCTGAATTTTCATCTGGCAGTTAGATCCAATTACTGACATAACTAATAGTCACAACTGAATGCTACGAAATGAGTTTCATGTGTTTCCAACCTGTTTCTGCTTCTGACCCAGGAACTGAGCATGCCCTTCAACTGCCCATGTGAAACATAATCCACGTTCAATCTAAATTGACACTGCTCTTGATTTACTGTGACTAGTCAATAAAACAGGCTGCCAAATTCAAGACCCAAGTGTCAATTTATTGGAAAACTTCCTAGATTTATGATCTAATGTTCACAGTCTTTGGATATCTGCCTCTGCGTTTCTTGCCAGCAAGGTCCACTTGCCTCTTACTAGCACACAATCGCACTGAACTGTACAATGGCTGCATCTCACAGCCCTCAAGCTCACAAACCTACTGAAATTCCTAGTTCAAAGCAGCACCACTCTACTGGACTTGCCCTGCCAAAAGGTTTCAATCAATTCTGTAACAATGAGAGTTCACCTGATCCCCCGTTATGCACTTTCAATCCTCTCTTCAGCATGCAGCAAATCCTAACAGGTCCTATTGTCATCTCAGTAGTACCTTGATGGAAAAGACCACAACAAGAGGAGCTAACTTCCTCTCTAAACAACCTCTTACTGTTCAACAAGCCACATCTTCATCCACCACACGACCTGTGGATCAACATGCATTGCTCTTGCTCTGGTCAATTCATTGTGGTACCATGAAGAGTACACAAACATTTTCAGGATGACCAAGAAGGCACCCAAGAGCAGATGCACATCACAACGGGATCCCTTACTGGATACTGTAAGGAGTATACTGATGATGAATTTTGCTAAATACAGTTGTGTGGCACACCACTACGTGGCTTTGATTCAACTAGGGACGTTTGCCTTAACATAATGGAAGCAAACAGAAGTTGTATAAAGATTAAAATGTGTTTGCAGAAACAAAGGCTTAGCAGTACTCTAAGCAGTAGTAACAAGGTCTTCAGAATCCTCTTGTATTTTGTTATGTTAATATTAAATTTACAAATTTAAGAAGTTAAGATCAAATTATGTGTACAAAACATCCGCTTGGCATCTACGTGGCAATAGAATCAAAACAAAAGCTAGAAATAAAGACGTAAAAAAAAAAAAAAAAAGTAACAGGCTGCTGGCGAAACATGTTAATCAATGTCCTGGTATAATAGTTAGCCAAAAGGAGTTATAACCTAGCATGCCCATCTAATGCAGATGTAACAGAATCTGCAGACATAGTAAAACATTTACCTTTACAGGTAAATCTGTGTTGAAATATTAAGAACAGCTACATTAACATTAATGTTCTTAAGGCATCATAAAAATAAAGTGTGCACACATATATCCTGCATGAGGGTCACTATCTAGATTTCTGCTGCAATCTTTCAGTATTTTCAGGACACACATTAATAAAATAACTCTCTCAACATTAATCCCTACCTGTAACAAGTGAAACAAGTATCATCATATCTCTGGGCAGCTGGCAGCTGAAATGCCCAGTATTTGATGCATACAACTTTTAACAAGAAAGCAAATCTTGCAGCTTTTGTCAATAATGGGCAGATCTTCCCATAAAAGCACTGAAGGAAATAGAAATATGAAGACAGTAAAATCTTCAAACCGGCTATGGTGGGTCATATTTAGCTCTATGTCATTGCTAGCCTGAACAAATCTAAACTGGTCCTCAATATTCAAGAAAGCTCCTACATCCTAGATTCATGCACTGAGTTTGTTCAGGTGGCTCCCTGTTCAAGATGTAATTAACTCCTAACTTGTATACTTTATCCAGGGGTAACAGCATTCACTGCATGCAAGTATTTCAGCACTCCTAATATTATTTCTTTTTAAAAATAAGCAAATCTCCAAAACCAGCTCTGGTCTCAAAGTAAGAGAGAAGAGACTCACTCTGAACGCTTCAAAATGAGCTACTGGACTAAGTAACTGAATGGAAAGGATGCAGAGAGCAATCACGTCACCCTAGTTTATATCCTTACTCCACCAGGTTTCAGAGTCTCAAAGGCTGTCACAGATGGAGACAGGGACAACCTTCCCAGAACTGATAAAGGATGATGAAAGTCTAGAATGCTTGCCACAGGAAGGGATTATAGAGAATACCAAAAAAATGACACACAACCAGACCAATTTCTAGCTCAAGAAACACATGGATGACACAGTTCATATTTACCCAGATATCAGAGAAAAGGCTATTCGAATTCGACATTCTTTCATGTATTTAAAATTCTTTAAATGTGCAATAAAGTAGTACTTTATAAGTTTCAGAGGGTTATAACACTGAACTGTCCTACCCTGAGTTGTCTCATCTGTTACTACAGAAATTGTAGCCAAAAAGAAAGAAAAAAGATCAGCTAATTCCTCTCAAGATTTCTGTTTGGCCATAAACATTCTTGTCATTCATTCTGGGCTTTTAACCATATTCTGCTAATTCTCAGTTGTTTTTAGACATCCTCCTGAAAGCTTTGAAAGCTGCTTTACAATCTGGCATGCAACACTACATAAAGTAGTTGTAAAATATTGACATTAACATAGTATTTTGCATCTTGTTATGCTTGACAAAAAAGACCAGATGTTTTTACTTAAATACAAAAATAGATTAGGTATACAACAATTTAAAAGATGTCAAAGACTTAGTTAACTAGTAAGCTTGAGCAAATTTCTTTTACAAGAAGAAAGTGTATTAACTGAAATTAAAACAGACATCAATCTAGCAAATAAAATGAAACAGCACTTTTGCTACATTAATGGTTGTTTACTGAAATTTACTGGGTTGATGTTGCTCAAATTTTATCTATTAGAAAGTTAGAAAAGTTTATCTGCTAAAGTTTTTTAAAATAAATATTAGTACAATATTTAATATACTATTTACATTTTTAGATTATTATATTGAAACTAGAAAAGAAAGCTATTCTACTGATTTATGTCAGAAATATAGTTGAGATTTTCACTGCTAACTCAAAACATACTACCTGAGGGATTCCATAACAGTTCATAAAATGTCTTTGTTTTTAAAAGGTATGGTCTGTGGTATATATTTTCTAGCAAGAAATAGAAGAACACATGTAGCATCAGATGTGTGTACTTTAAGAAACTCTGGAATGTGAAATCTAAAAATCCAAATAAAGCAGGTGGTATAATTGGTGGGGGGGGGGGGAATGAATTTAAGTTTAATGACATTACCAGGTTATCCTACCAGACTACTTCTCACTCACTGCATGACTTCAATGAAGCTCTCAGTCTTCATGCTGATTTCGATTTAGTTCAAGTGCTATTTGATGCATTTCATCTGGAGTTTTATTCACTTCAAACTACACTTCATTTAACCTGGCTGCTGCTGTACTCATTTGTTTTTCTACTTTATTACCCGCAAATTGGTGTTGCTTAGTTCAGATAAATTGTTGGAATAAGTTAACTTTATATAATTATTTCACACTGTTAATAAATAAACAACCTTTAGAAAGATCGCATGTCACAGAAGAAAGTGAGAAAACTGCTATGGATTTTTTTTAAATAGCTTTTAAATCTAGCAGTGGTCTCACAAGATCTACTAATAAATGCTGATAGATGATTTGCTATTTTAAGGCAGCAGCATCACCCCCACCCCTTCAACTACTGCTTGTTTTTATTTTTCCATGTTATGAGTCTACCTGTTTTTAGTCTACCATACTCCATTTTCCAGCTGGGCACACATCATAATATGATGGAGGAGTGGGGAGAGAGAGCATGAGACAAAATGTGATGGCAAGCATACAACAGTGCGTGTGACAGAGCACAGGAAACCAAGCATGAGCAAGATATTGAGTGCGGTAAGTGCAAGCACATGCAAAAGACAGCATACGTGCACTTACAAGAAAGCACCAGGACTTGAATACCATGAACTTGTCGAAGTATTTTTCAACCATTTTTCATCTCTAACATAAGAGTTTTCCACAACTAGCCACAGGTCTTACAGCATACTACATAAATCTAAGTTTCTATAACACAATTTCTACGGTTTACTAATAAGGATCACAAACCAGAGTTTAATGTTAAATGTCAGTTAATTGTCAGCTGTCAATCCTACCAGAGTCCTGAAGTGTTCTGATTACCACATGCTTAATATTGCTTATCCTGGTTTATTTATTTATTCATTTGTTTTAGTGAAACACCACAACCACAGAGCAATTCATTTGAAGTGGTTAGTACTCTTACAATTTATTGATGGAAAATATGAGAAAGTCAATTAGGCTGCTACCACCTGGTGGTGTTCTGATTATGCTAAAAACCTCTTATATTTAGCATGGTATCAAGGCTTGTAAGAGAAAACCTAATATATTCTGAATATAAAGCTAAGAACAAACTCAGTAGTAGTCCTTTTTTCTTTTTTTTAAAGTAATTCAGGAAGCTTTCACAAACAAATTACTGTGACAAATCAGCAATACAATGCGGAATGTTTGAAGCCAAAATATTTAACAGATTACCCTGCTTGCCTGTTATTTTATGTAAGAGATTTCTCATAAGGATTTAGTCATAAAGAAGTATTACAGAAGTCATTACAGTACAAAATAAGTTATTTTATATAGCTCATTTCATAGTAAAACAATTGTTTTCAGAATGAAGATATTTGCTTTTAGAATCTGAACTACTAGTATGAACTTAAGTGATCACAATATTAAAAATACTTTAAACCATAACAAACATCAGAAATAACCATCTAGTAGAGACTGTTCTTGGGGAGAGGATTTTTTTTTTTGGAAAAAAAAAAAAAAACTGAGTTTAAAACAGACCTGACCTGTTCACTTAAACCCATGAGACTTTCCATCATTATGTAATTTTAGCTTTTGTATCCACCCAATGAAAAATGGAAATTGGTTCACAGGAATTCTACCAGGTTTAAAAGAAATCAATTTACAACAGAGTTTGCACAGCCTGTTCTCTCAATGGTCTGAAATTCTGATTAACAGGCATACTTGCAGAGAAAATTATGACAGACTTAATAGTAGAATAAGATAGAAAAGACAAAGGGAAGTTTAGGGAAATATATATATACAGAGCTTGGAATTTTTAAGCCATTAATTATAAACACAGAAGTAGTTGAGTGCATTACTTACGCTATACATCGTTCATACTCACCAATATTTAGGAAACTTGATCAGCTTGCCATAAAGAGCAGTACTGAAAGAGGGTATAACTGGAACAGGGAAGCAGTACAAGCCTTTACTGTCCAAAGAGGTCAAGGCTGCCTGAAAACCAAATACCTGAACAAAAAATCAGCTGGTCAGCATATACTATCACAATTAGAACATTTCAAATTATTTTTACAATATATAAATTGATCTTTTGAAAACATAAGCAATAAACATGAAATAAATTTTGTATTTTTCGGTTAATCCTTTTTGCCCCAATAATCAAGAAGTTCTGAATTGTTTCCAGTAATAAAATAATATCCCAACAGGAATAAATAACAAATATTTTCTTTTATCAAAAAATCATGTTAAGTATTCTCTGCTAAATTGTTTAAAAATTATCAGTTAAAATACATTATTCTATATCATGTAAATCTGGAGATTGCACATCGTCTTTCATTTAAAGAACATTTTTGTGATTACAACAATGGCCTAAACAAGTGATATTTAAGGAAATGAGAAAAAAGCTTTTCAAGTTATCTTAATAAGACAATCTAAAGGACGGTTCATCACAACTGTACTCTATGAATTTTCTGTTCAGTATGGAAAATGGACAGTTGCAACTCTCAAAGTTATACTCCACATTTTGCAAATGCTGATCAAACAGTTGCTAAAAACTTCTTGAACAGGAAATCCCCATAAACTGAAAAACAAATAGATGAATTGCAATACAGTTATCCCAATCACTTTAAATGTGATGGGAGTAAACACATCACCCAGAAAACTCAAGGCTTGCCACATAATTTTGGGATGGTGTTTGTGATTTATATGCACAGTAAGATTTCATTTAGTTTAAGATATCAGCACACAAGTCAACAGCTAACTGAAAGTTGTAGCAAAATTAAGTTGTACACATTTACATTTAAGTAGCACTCAAAAGCCTTTCAGACTGCCTGAGCACAAAGTTCATCCTAAAAGTCTTCGCAGTCTATTTTAAAGCTTCTCTTTAGTGTTCACTTTTTCATTCTACTATAATCTCAGCTGATGTCAACTTCATTATTCAAAAGCTTCTTAAAATTCACTCAGCCTAGCAATAAGAACTGTTCTCATAATGGATCTTTAACTGAGAACATTTTGGCAACAGTCTGCATACTCCATTATGATGGTTTTGCTCTATCAATACTACTAAAAAACTATGATTTTTCCTTATAACCTATCAAGTTGCTAAGTGTAAATCACTCTAATCTACATATCCTGTGACCATTATCCTAAAATAACAAAGGTTTCCTTCCAAATTATTTTAACTCAGTCTTGCCACGAAGACCTTAGGGCTTCCATCTGTATTGTTGCCTTGTGAAGTTCTCTGTTCATGTTACAAAACATTTAGCTCAGCTCAAAAGTAGCAATCCCAAATGATGATATTCTGCAAGATGTATTTCCTGTGCATGTCCTTTTAGTTAGGTTGAAAACATTCTTCCAAGAAACCTAACTGTTAACATCCAGGATTATCTATACTTGCTTTAACATTTTCTCAGCATACTGAAGAAATAGATCTCAAGATTTCTTTTACCTTCAGATAGCAGTGTGAGTAACAGTAATGAAGAAGGTTATCAGACAGCTGGCTGAGGCTGCTGACCATGTGTACCAGTTGCTCAGCATACATTGGTACAGAATGCTCCAGGTTAATTTTATCCACCAATATTCTCACAGAAGGTAAAGGCCGCAGGGGCTGGAAGCTTGTAGTATTTAGCAATCCGCTTAAGTTCTATGGAAGGGGGAAAAGCATGCAACTATTACATTTATATTCTATTATTTATACATTTTTACATTTCTTACATCTTTCTCTCAAAATACACACACAAACAAATCTACATGTAATAAATTCTTTACTGCTTACTACAGCATTGTGATCAAAATAACAGCACCTTAAGTATTTTCAAAATAACTTCTTCCTCTGTGTTAGAAGCTTAACTTTTACGTCTAAAATTTTCATCCATAATTCCACTGAGTATCAGTGTGCAGGTGTTAGCAGCAGGGCAGCTGCAGTGGTGGCCTCTGTAAGGAGAGGCCAAGGCCACCCCATGCCAGACACAGGCAGTTCCAGCCAGCACCACCACAGAGCACAGCTGAGGCCTGCAGCCAAGCTGGTGGTGTCTCTGTGTAGATGGATTTAAGAAAGGGTGAAAAATCCCACACAAGCTGAAGGTCAGGAGAAAAAAAAAAGTGAGAAACAGCAGCAAAAACAGCAACATCAGAGAAGAAGGAAAGGGAGGGGGTGCTGCAGGCACCAGAGCAATCAGAATCACAGAATGGTTTGGGTTGGAAGGGACCTTAAAGCCCACCCAGTTCCAGCCCCCTGCCATGGGCAGGGACACCTCCCACCAGACCAGGTTGCCCAAAGCCCGATCCAGCCTGGCCTTGAGCACCTCCAGGGATGGGGCATCCACAGCTTCTCTGGGCAGCCTGTGCCAGGGCCTCACCACACTGAGTAAATTTCTTCCTTATATCTAATCTAAATCTACCCTCTTACAGTCTAAAACCATTATTCCTTGTCCTATTACTATACCCCCTGACAAAGAATCCCTCCCCAGCTTTCCTGTAGGCCCCCTTTAGGCACTGGAAGGTTGCAATAAAGTATCCCCAGAGCCCTCTCTTCTCCACTCTCAAATAGTGTCCCTGCTGCAGCCCTCAAAAGACCCTATGCCAGGGCAGACATTTCCTAAAGAGCTGCAGCCCATGGGATGGACCTACAATGGAGCAGGGGAAAAGTGTGAGGAAGCAGGAGTGGCAGAAAGGAACTGTTACAGACTGAGCACAACCCCGATTGTTCCCCATGGGTGAGGGGGAAGCAGCAGAAGCATCAGGAATGAAGGAGTGAAGCTGAGTCTGGAAGAAAAAGGGGTGGGCACTGCACAATGTGTTATTTTGATTTTTGTCTGTCTTTCTCACTACCCAAATCTTTTTTAATTGGCAATAAATTAACTTAATTTTCCCCAAGTCAAGCCTCGTTTTGCTCATAATGGCACTTGGTAAGTGATCTCCCCCTCTTTATCTTGATCTGCCTTCCCTGCCCTGTTGAGGAAGGAGAGTGAGAGAGCAGCTGGCCGGGCAGCTGGCAGCTGGCCAAGGTCAACCCAAGAATATGCTAAGTCAAAATATTTTATTCTATAAAATGTTTACTCTTCATCACTCCAAAGCACTATGTCTCAGCAAAAAAATAAAAAGAAAATGCAGCTCCAAAAAATAAATATTGTAATTTTACACATCTAATTGTATTTTTCATAATATCCATTAAAACAGAGTACTGCATCTACTGTAAGACGTGGACAAATTAGAACAGCCCTCATTGGAGGCCTACCAGGGGCCCCGGAGTACAGGAGCTCTTCCTTGGGAGGGACTGAAATAACTGGGTTTCTTTGGCCTGGAGAAGGACAAAGGAGATCCCACTGCTTTATACAGCTGCCTACTATGTGGGTACAGAGAAGACTGAGCCAGATTCTTGTCAAAGGTGTACTCTGAGAGAAATGACAGACACAAGATGAAGCACAGGCAGTTCCAATCCAAGCAGGTACACAGGAAAGCTTATCGTGGAATCTTCATCCTTGGAGCTATTTAGCACTTGGCTGGACAAGCCCTGGAGAATCCTGCTTTAATAGGACTTGTTTTAAGCAGAACATTGGTCTCCTAGAGATAATTTCCAGACAGTTCTTCCAATTCAAATTACTTTTAACTTCAAAACTGGACATTAAGTTAATCAATTTCAACCTAAAAGTTGAAGTTATTTTCAACAGGCTTGCCTTCGCACAGGAAATATAAATTGAAACTTCAAATAAAAATAGTAACGAAAAAATTCACTTCAGTTGAACTTGTTTTCCTCAAACCTACAATAGAAATGGGGCTATTTTCCCACTGTAAGAACACCATATTCCCATGCGCACTAGACTAGAAGCACCACAATCCATGGACTATCCCAGGCTGAAAGGAAACAACGCTTCCCATTAAAAGCTTGACAAGGTCCCATTTTCTAAAATTAGAAGTTTATGTATGTATCCTAATGCATCAACAGGTAAACATTTTGTCACCAGTTCACTGACTGTAGCCAGAAAAGATAAGCACGTCTAAACTGAAGAAAAATATACACACGCCTTAAGTATACTCAATAAAGAAATGACAACACTTGTAGAACACAAATGTTATCTCAATTTCAGACAAGAAATTACCAGTTAAAGGCTGATACAAAAATTATTCACTAATTATGGAACCCAATTTGAATGCAAATTGTTGAATATTTAGCATAACAAAGGACTTCACATATAAAAGCCTAACTCTCACTGCTTTAACTGTAACAACTTCTGAGAACTTCTACAAGATACATCCCACTAAAAAAACAAAACACCTCATCTGCAAGTACAGAGAACTTAGTTAGTAGCCCCTTGTAAAAAACACATTGCAAGTGTTTAGTGTCAGACAAGAATTCATACAAATTTAACTCAATTCAGAATTTTCTTCTTCCAGTCTCTTTTCTCATCCTTTCTGCTTCTGCAGCCAGAGGTAAAACTAACAGTAAGTATTCATTAAAAAACACCAATGGATCCCTATAGCATGTTGATTTCACACACAGAGGAAGAAGGAGTCCTGTAGGAGTGAAAACCATACAGGATTCTTTAGCTGAAATTCTACTACATATAACGAAACGATGAAACAAATTTGGGCTCTCTTTCAAAGACAGAGAATTTACAAAAATCTTAATCATGGGCTTCTTGTTTTTAGTGAGTGGGCTTTTTGCTGTTTTAAATACATTTATGTGACTTAGAATAGAACAGTTCAGTTAGAAGAAACCCTTAAAGATCATATCGTCCAACTGCCTGACCACTTCAGGGTCATTCCCTGTATTTTATAAAGCATGCTTTCCCTGTACCTAGTTCATTCCCAGTATTTTCCAGTCTGACAGACCCCTCTGATCAGTTCTGGATCCAGATTAGGAATTCTCCTCATATTCACACTGTCTTGAACATTCAGAGGGATCATTAACAATCAGAGCAAAAACTGATTCCCTGTACAGCTTAAGTGACCAGATCAAACATGGTACAATCTACCATTAACAGCCTGAAGTCATCCCAGCTGGGACTTGAACACACAGAGCTACATGTTACATCTGTGAAGTCTTTATAGAGCATATGTAATCAAAGATTTCTTATTTGACCAAGTAAGGGAAAACCTGAATGGCAAAATGACAACAGGTACCTTTCTGATGCAAAAGGTTTCCTAAAAAAACTTTGAAGTCATAGCTACTTCTTTTTAAGTCTGATGACTTAAAACAACACAAAACCATTCTATCATTTTTTTTTTTCCCTCCAAATGTTAATTTCCCACTAGTGCATGCCTTCCATTTTAACAAGTCTAGCTAGTTACCCCACACACCACTGGTCTTGCATATATGAAGGGAAGGCTGGTGGGCACCAAGCTAATTAAAAACTCATTAATACATCTAGCACATCAAATAATAGTTCAGTGAGAAAATTATACAGCTCCACCCCAGGATAGGCATAGTTTCAATTTTCAGTATTTTTCATTAAGACAGTCAGAGATGAAAAAGCAGAGATGCACCTAGGCCTATTATTAAGGCAATAGGCGTTTGATGCTACAACTTCATATATCTTAGCCTTAATAATTCTATGAAAGAGCACATGCTAATATAAAAAACTGAGTAAGCATTGGCGAGTACATACCTTCTCACCCATTATTACGGGCATCAAGTGGTCTAGTAAATTGAATTCTGCCACAGGGATTATAATTGTACACTTAAGAATGGTGAATGTTGTGAGTCGAGTGGGAATGTATTCCTCCAACGATGCTACTTCTTCTGAGCTTGGCATAGTTCTATTTCCATCCACAAGGTCTAAAATAAACCAAGATTACATAAGCCTGACTAAAACACGTATCTCCAACAGTGGCTTTTTCAGAAACAGTTAGGAACTAGCAAAAAGTAAAAAGCATTTTTTTGTCCCTTCATATTTAATACATGTATGAATCAATGTTGAATCAATGTTGTATTATACACTAGTTTTATATAAGGCTAAATGCAACAGTAACTGCATCGTCCTCACTTTGAAATCCAAGGTTTGGACATGAGAAAACTGTACAACTCTTTCTCATTTTTATGTAAAGGAACTCATCCTAACAGTTTTAGCATAGCTTGTTTCTATTCATTTTCTCCCATAAGTATTATTTCAAACAAATAAATACATTCTTTCTTCTCTTAGACTCCAAAAATAAGGGGAAGTTGTCAATGAAATAAGCCCTCCACACAAGAGACTTGAATCAAATGGCTTCAGATAGTCTGAAATTGTGTCAGAGGTATAGACAGCATTGATGGGGATACCACAATGTTTCATTTTTATTTAAAATGTTGCTCTTTGCACTGGTAAAATCCTCTGGCAATTTTAAAGTTTAACTATTTGCAATTAGTAACTTCAAAGCACTGAAGTTCCTCTGATTTAATTCTATGCATTTGTGTATATGCAACAGGAGCAAACCTGGCTTAGTTCTGCTATATGGCTCGTATTCGTGTTCCAGAGCGCACACTATCATTTTCATTATCCGGTGTACAGCACTGCTGTCCAATCGGAGATTGAGTGGACCTACAATGAGGCTTTTCGTAGACATCTCCTGAACATTTCCAAAGTCTTCATTCTTTACTGAAGAAAGGTCTTGCTGATTCCCAGAAACTACAAAAGTTGTATAAATAATAATTACACCAAACAACCAGACATAACAAAATTATAACTTTGTCAGTTACTTTTGTTTCAAATCCTGTGATCACAGACTTATCATACAGAAAATATAACAATGAAAACTGAACACGTTAATATACTATGACTGTCTTAACATATTATTTAAACAAAGACTATTCCTGTCAAATGCTGAACAAACAGGACAAGATTTTGCCTCAACAGCACGCACAGTGTAACCTAGTCAATGAGGGACCTTTTTATTATCTTTGTATCTTCCAAGCTTAGGATTCTTTAACAATATCCAAACTTTTGTAGAAACTTAACCCCAGGTGCCAGTGACAGCTGTGCTGTTCAACACTTAAAACCAGACTGACAATTGAAGATAAACCCTTCCTTCCATTCCGTGATGAGGTAAAGCATGGGCAGGGAGAATGAAAACTTCTTTAATCATTGTGTCTCAGACAATTTTTTAGAAGGACCACCACAGGGATAAAAGGGTTGGTAAGTCTCTGCATCAAAAGGTCTATAACCTCTGTGTTCAAAATAGCTACTAGTGTACCAATCAAAGGAGAACTATCATTTTTCTGATATAGATGTAGGATAATGAAGTAGACCAAAATCACACATTCAGTGTATATAGGCCATCTGTCAACCATAAAACAGTATGCTTACTTTTCTCTTAACATATTTGAAATTCTCCAGTTAAATTATGCAAATTTCAGACACTTCAGTTTTCCTGTTGCATATGGCTAGTAAAAAAAAAAAAAACTAAATACCTTCAGCCCTCAAACACTTAGTTTGCAAAACTTCACTTTTTTCCCTTATAATTCATCATTTTGGTAGCATCTTCATTGTTCCAATACAAGCACTAAATATTAAATGTCTTGCAAACCATGACACAAAACCAACAGTCTGGCAAAATAACCACAAGATTAAATGGATTTTCAGACCATTTAACCTATACAAAAAAAAAAAAAAATTGTCATTCCTTCCAATTCCATCTTGTATCCAGTTCAGATGAACACTATCAGGAGGTGTAAAAAATCATAATCTCACATAAAAAACATCAGGGCCAAAAGCCTTGAAAAATAGCCTACTTTTAAAATGTAAAAAAAAAAACTTGCACTTACTACGTGTATGGATAATACATCGAAGTGATAGAATTTATACAAACCACTTTATAATTAAATGCAACTTTTCCATAACTAAGTGCAAAAAGAACGAGAGTAGAAATTCCATCAGTTCTATAGAAGTCAGTGCTTACAGGTTACTTTTTAAACTTCACAGATGCGTAAAGGAAAATCAGGTTACTAGTCACTGGGTATTCAGCCCTCCATAAACCTTTTGTCTAATTCTAGTTGACAAAAAGCTTCAAATCAGAGTGCTGCAAAACAAACATGCCACCAAAATGGATAGATACGCATTATAAACAAAGCAACTTCAGAATTACACTCCGTTAGGTCCGTAGGTCATGCAAATCAGTACTCGATGAAACTGATATACTACGCTTCAGCAAAATTACTGATTTGTATTGAAATGCAAAGCAAAAAAATAGAAAAATAGAGGGGAAAGACAGGAAGAATTTCAAAATAGAACTACTGTACATGACTCACTATCCTGTTTTTATTCAGAATACTAAAAGTCATTAATATATTTCTATAAATGACAGATGAAACTCCTGAGGTTAATGTTATCCAGGAGGTACTTGTGGTTTAATCAGTAATTGTATGCTTCAGAAAAAGGTTAAAGGGGCAAAGAAGGTGTCAAACCAAAATTGCCTCAATAGATAAAAATCTTACAATCACAGTAACTGCCTCCCTATAATGTAAGCTGTGTTGTTTTTTTAGGGGAAAATGGCATGCACTGATTGTAACTAAAAGCATACTTAATGTCAAATAGAAATAGTAAAATGTACAAAAGTATTTGTTTAAAAGTTTAAACACCATGTATTTAAAACGTAGCAAGATTTATATTATCAGAGTTCTGAAATATCTATATATTCATTTTAAAAGAGATTATTTACTTCTATTTGTTCATGTTCTATTTATTAAATAACTATTTGATGTTCTATGCGGAAAATTAGCTAGAAAACAACTAACACAAAATGTCATCTGCTTTTCAGAGAAACAAATGTATTTGAAAACTTACGGTTTAAAATTCTTAATTCTATAGGTACAGCCACTATTTAAACTATTAACTATCCTATTCCTTTATGTAGTCAGACAGCTGAAATTATAAGAACAACAATGAAATAAAAACATCCAGGAAGGCTTGATAGGAAGCCAAGCTACATTTTCTGAGGTGTTTTCCTAGTGACTGATGTAGAAAATGCATATCAAGCCCCTGAAAAAGGAAACTGAAAGAAACAGAGGAGAAACTGAGGAAAAGAAAGTAGTCTGGCCTTGAGCTAAAAATAAGTGCTTTTGAGTTGAGCAATTTCTGAGCAGTTACAGTCAGGAATAGTTATGTTGTAAGATTCCTTGTGTGTTCAGAAAAAACAAGGCAAAATATTACACATAATCAAGTTTTCCTCATAATCGAGTATCTATGCATATACAAATTTCAATACCAAAAGTCAAAAAAGAGATGAAGTCTATCCTGGTCTTCAACTTCCTTAAATAAAAGTACTGTGTGCATGTAAGCGGTTATTTCTTTATTAAAAACAGAAATGTACTGCAGTAGAAGCTTGACTTCATGTATATTTTCTCAGCTTTAAATCACATGCATGGTAAGCAGACAGGAAAGCCTCAGGGCTGGGAAAGAACTGTTAAATTACCTACTCTATCCCTCAACTATCGAAAGCAATTGCATCGCTTATTTCTGTTTGCAAGCTTCGCATGATCCATCCTCTAACCAAATTGGAAATTTCTTTCCTACTCCTTTTATATTTAATGTCTAATTAATCCCCAAATCAAAAACATTTAAGACCTCAGACTTCACTTAGAAGATAAAAATAGACACAAAAATGAGACAAACCCTTCTGATGAATTGGGCTAGGTAGCAAGAACAAATAAAAGTTTAGTCACGAAAGCCAGAAGTTCCCAGACATCCATAGAGATGGTGTTCATGGTAATAAGTACACAGGTGGGGAAGAAAACATTACTTAGTAGGACTGCACAACAGTAGCTGTAAATGACAATCTCCCCAAGGGTGGGGGAATCACACTGCAATTCATTTTTAAGAATATCTATATACACAGATACATATGTATATACGTATACATACACATATATTACTTACTGACATATTAACTCCTTTATTCTGTTGTTTTTTGTGACACTCACAAAAGTAGATACACTTACTGCATCGAACCCACAGTATTGCCTAAGATTTAGAATCAAATTGATAGAAATCTCCAAAATGACTTAAAATTAGCAAATACCTGTGCCTGCATGGTTTAGAGTAATATTTGCTTACAACAATGTTTGAGATATTTATATTTAAAGATTATTTCTCCCCAACATCATCTCTGCAACCATAAATGCCACCTTCACGTATACTTTCAGGTGAGTAATTCTAAAGGTATAGTTCTCTCTCCCTTGCATTTTCTTCACTGGAGAAAATGAGAGTACCCTTCATCTTCTGTATCACATGGATGATCAACATAATTCCAGGGTTTCTCAAAACATTTGTTTTCCAAAGTTAATAATAATAGTAACTTTTTTTAAAAGACATCATACTTCATGAATTTTATCACTGCTACTTGAAAATTACTTTCAGTTTAGCCACTAACTATAAAACATATCATCTCAATTATTTAGGCAGAAATAAAAGTAAGAACGTCAATAAATCATCAATAAACACAACAGCTAAACACACTGATGCAGATGAAGCCATTTTT
Organism: Oxyura jamaicensis; assembly: GCF_011077185.1. NCBI lineage: Eukaryota > Metazoa > Chordata > Aves > Anseriformes > Anatidae > Oxyura > Oxyura jamaicensis. The sequence continues at coordinate 136,513,391 of NC_048894.1, read as the reverse complement.
GCTATGAACCTGATGGCAAATCTAAGGTAAGTTAGAGGACAGCTGGTCAAGGACTAACTCAGTCTGAAGAGTCTTTGTTTCTATTATTTAACAGGGTAAACAAAGAAAAAAGGTACCTTTGCCACCAGTGCTTTCCATTGTGTACAAGTAATCCATGTAGAAAGCCCCAAACCTCTGCATTCCAGCTATCTCTGTGTATGTCTCCTACCAACAAAGCAAAGCAAACAAAGAAAATGTTGTATAAGGAAAGAATCTTGAGATTACCAACTGATAGGCTGGTATGGGAGAGATATATTCGTGTTTGGATTTGGGCATCAACACACGGAAAGGCTTATCAAAACAAAAGGACAGAGGTTATCCCAAAGAATTCACCTTTCCGATAGGTAATGTAACTTCTATTTGAGGCCACACAAAGGCACATCCATAATTCCAGCGGACACACTGACCAATTCATCAATAACATCTAGTTAATTAGTACCTTTAATGGAGTAAATATTCTTCACTTGACCTCTTACATCCAACATATCTGCCTAATTAATTACATTCAAAAGTGAAGCTCATTTATTCTCATTTTTTACGGAATATGGTGTTTTTATCTTCAAACAGTAGTAATCTGAGCAAGACTTTGTCATCACCGGGATTTATATGTAAGCTATTCCATTACTACACATCAAATTTGCTTTCTTACTTGCCAAATGATAGGCAAATCATAAAAGCATCGAAGGCAGCTCAAGTAAATCTTAAAACTATGGACAATGAATATATATGAGTGATTGGGATTTCACTAATTAATTTTACTTTAAGGGAGTCTTCATCAGTAGTACTAAAAAGGTGAAAATAATAAAATTTAAATTTAAAATAAAATAGATATATTCAAAATTCTAAATGGCTTTGCCAGTACAATTACACAGAGCACTTAACAGCACCTATGAAAACACCTGGAAAGGACCACCTTGGTCACTGCATACAGTCTTTAAAAAAAAATCGCAGCCAGGGAATAAAGTTTTACTGCATAAGTTACAACAGACTATTCATGACTGAAAAGTTGTCTCTATCAAAGGCAGAATTAGCAGGACTCCTACGTAGAAGGATGTAAGAATAATACGTAAGAATACAGTATCTAAGAATATGGCACTCACTGACAATAAAATTAACAAGTTGCCAGAGCTGGTTTCCAGGAAAGACTTTCTCAGTTTGAAGGCCACAAACTATTTGTTTGGTTTAAACAAGTATGTCGGTAAGCTTGACCTTTTGCTAGCACTTCTGTCATCTTTTTTTTTCCCCTGTAGATGTTTTGTAGTTAGCACTTTTGAAAACGATGGCATTAGATTTAGCGTTCAAGATAGGAGGGGTTTTAAGGTTTCTTTTGGACATGTGTTTTTGTTGCCTTCTTTTTGAATACAAATAGGTTTATCATTTTTTTGGCCATCTGCAAAGTAAGATTCAGTTACACATGACCAAGTAAAGTAAATCAGTCTAAGAGTACACATCCAAACATAATTAGAAATTCATTAGAGAGCATTAGAAAATGTTTTTGAAAGAAAAAAGTAATTCTCTGACCTTATGATGAGCTGCATCCAATATAAATTCTGCACGAATACTATTATTTTCTGGACTTCTGTAATCAAACAGTGAATTGGTAAGGTATGTCATCCCTTTTGCACTCAGATTTTCTCCACAATTAAAGAAATAGGCCTCCTTCATCAAGTAGTCAAACATAATAAGGCAAGGGAAGAAAAAAAAAGTCAAGTTAACAGAGCAGTTTCAATTCTGTCATAACACAATTATGACATGATGTCAATCCCTCAAGAGAATATTAAAGAGGGCACCCCTACTCCAGTCACATATTTCATCACAAATAAAGGTAAGACAATTAAAATAATTTAGGTTAAATAACGCTGATGTTCCTGTCCACTCCCACCCCATTTTCAAGGTAATAAAAACAGCCTGGGCTAATAGCATACACTAATAATACAGAATACATACTAGTTTTAACAGAAAATAAATTTAGATAGTTGTTACTCTGAAGTCTCCATCCTTTTAAGTCCGCATGATCTTGTCACTACATCCTCTATTTCTGACTGACCAATGCCTTTCAGATGCTTCATAATAAGTAGTTCTCTCAATGTATGACCCACTTGCTACTTGAACGTTCTTCTTTCTTTCTTTGGAGTTTTACATTTCTTCTCCAAATCCTATATCCTCTAACCTTCTAAAGTCAACACCACCTTACTACCAAGAGTTACTCCTTCAAACAGGGAATATGTGTGAGATTGATTTTTGCCAACCATCTATTCTTGACCTCACAAAACAAAGCTGGAACCTGTATGAAAGGCAAGATGTCCCAGCTGTAACAGTACAGAAAGAGGACAAGTGAAGCAGTGCCAGCAACATCTGTTCCTAAAAAGCAGGGATTTTCTTGAATTCCCAGCCTAGAGGGTAGTAGGAAATAGAAAAAAGAGCAATGCCCCAAGTCCTTTATCAACTAGTCTTCAGGAAATTCATTCACGCACTCACCAACCACAATCCAAAATTTAGGCAATTACCCTTAAACAAGAGTATTAAGCCAGGGATGCAGTGGTTCAGCTATCTAGCAACACTAGTTCATGAGGACACATCTGCCCTCCCAGTCACTCTCCTTCAGTTAAACCAACACAACAGGCTAACAGAGAAAGGAGATGAGGGGGTCAACTAAAGGAGCCACCAGACTTGACAGGAATGAAAAGAGAAAGGGAAAGAGGGTCCTGGGCACTCACAACAAGGCAAGGGCCGGGGGAGAGTTGTAAAAACACAACTGAGGAAATTAGTTTCTACAAGCACCAGTACACTGCAACATGGCCAATACCCAGAGCTTCCCAAAAGACTAGTGGGGGAAATCCTCCCAGAAATCAGGACGTACACTGCAGCATGTGGCAAAAAGAGAAGAAGGGAAAACTCCCCTCTTGATAACCAGTAAAACTCTGGAGAATAGTAACACAATATAAATCTGGAAGAACAACTCAGATTGCAAAATCACAGTGTACAAAGGGAGGCCCATAGAAACATTGTACAATTTAGGTTGGAAGGAATCTCTTCCAGTCTTTAGAAAGGATGTTAAACGCTATGGGCTTAGTACAGATCCCTGAAGGATGCCACAAGTAAGCAGGCAGACACCAGTTGGACTTGATACCTCTTTTGAGCATTGCAGTCCAGACACTTTTTCACCCAACTTACCTAATCAATATCTCACTGATTTGGGAGTAAGAACTGTGTGGGAGACTGTTTCAAAGGCCTTGCTACAGTCAACACACGTCCTGAATATGGTTGTTAGTTTTTCCTCAGGCAGCTAGCTACTTGGCCATGTAAGCACAGCCCACTACCAGGGAATGGGTTCCTCTTCTGCAGTTTTGCATGCTGCAGTTTAAGATACGCTTCTTCTTCTTCTTTTTTTTTTTTTTTTTTTTAGTACTGTCAGGAGTTTTTTTTGTTCATGTATGCTGGACTTCTGCCATACTTTATTTTTTTGCACATCAGAAGGAGCTTCTTGTGCTTGAAGAATGCTATCCTTGAAACTCAACCAGGTTTCCCTAAGTCTCTTTGCCCGTTAGAGCACTATTCCACAAGATCCTGCCAAAACCTGCTCTTCTAAATCCAAAGGACACCAATCTACTATTCATCTTGCTTACTTCACTCACAATTTTAAACTTCAGTCTCACAGGTCCTGCAGGCAAGGCTGCCATTCACTGTCAAATCCCCAGCCAGGTTTTCCTTGTCTGTAACAAGGCCAGCAGAGCATCTCCTACAGATGGCTTATCCTTGTCTCCCAAGACTGTTCTTCTGGCAAACCCTCTAACTACTGGCTGCAGCATACCAGTCAGATATTGCATCCCACCACACTTCTGTATTCCCAACAATATCACGTTCTACAGCTACGTAAGAACACCTAATTCTTCACTTTTTCTACTTCATGTATTTGTGTACAAACACTTGAGAATAGATGACAAGCCATACTGCTCTCACAGGGACAGTACAAGAACATGACCCAAACCATTTGTATTTTGTATTTGTAAATACCATCACAGTATTTAACGATTTTCCAAATAACAGTATATTTTACCTTAATCTGTTTGCTTTATATTGTTTTTAATATTTTTGACGTTTTTGATATTTTTGATATTTCTCCTTAAAATACTTTCTAAGAATTTACAGGGAACTAGTATCATGCTAACAGGTCTGTAGTTGGCTAATTTTGCTTAAATGTAGTTCTCCACTACAATATGGCACTGTTTTATCTGTAGCTCAACTAAAAATCCCTACTATTAAATTTACAATTTCATGCATCCATTCACTATTTTTTTTAACAGTAGTTCATATAAATACCTGAGTTTGTCTTACTAAGTAATTTAAGTTTTGCTTCTACCGAAAATACAGTAATTAATACACCTTTTCACTTCACACCATCAATGCCATTGAAAAAGGATGAAACATACTTGTTCACTATTTCAGTTTCAACTCTATTATCCTTAGTGTATCAGATTTATATTTCTTCCCTTCTGAACCTTCTGTTGATTTAAGTACTTTCAAAAAATTTAACTGTGATTTAATTTCCTATACAGAATCAAAGTATGAAAACATAATAATAGGGTGTAAGTGGGGTTGACAAAAAGAAGTCTTATCCTTAGGGTTGAAAAGACGACAAACATCTGAGAGTGAGAAGCTGCAAAACATAAGGCATTGAGTTCTATATTCCAGTGACACATCTAAAGAACTTATTCACAACTGATAACACCAGCTTTTCCAACTCCGGCACCCAAATATTTTAATGAAGCATACCATAACTGCTGTATTCAACAAGTCAATTACTATTGTAATATACTCACTTCATCATTCCTATTCGTGTTCTCTTCAAAGTCTTTAATTCCCATAATTCCTTTAAGGCACATGGCTTGGCAGCCAACAAAACCTATTTGGCAATCAAAGAAACGTTCACCTTTCATAAGGACCTAGTAGGGGAAAAAATGTGGTATTTTGAAGAATTCCAGTCCATGAGAAACAGAAAAGATTAAAAAAGTGAACTAGAATATGTTCACATTTAGTACTTAAATAAACAGCCAGTTAATCAAATAGGATGTATATAAAGTTTCAATTTCTAGTGCTATGGTGGTCAGACACCAAAAGTAACCCCTTCTTCCTACCTATGTGATTATTACACAAACACATCTAATATAGCAGAATATGAAAATCAGTAATGAAGTAATTCAAAGTGTTTTGTCTTAGAAATTATTTACAATGAATAAAAAAGTCAACAAAAGAATTACCTCAACCGTGGTTCCTTCTTGTTCCCAGCATATAACTTCTTTGGATTTTACTTTCTGAGGGCTATAATAACTACTTTCAGCTTGCATTTCAGTAAGCTGCAAAACAATAGGATAAACACTTTATAAAACTCTGCATTAGTATTAAACAGCAGTAATGTCATTAATATACAGAACTGATGAGGACAAATTAAACTATGGCCAAAATTTATTAACAAGCAGGAAGCAGGTGCAGTTCAACAGCTGTAACACATTATCCATATTAGAACTTCTCATATTCAACTTCTGGTTGAAGTATGCCATAACAAAAATCCACTACAGAACTTTTAGTTTGCTTATCTAAAGAGAAACTATGTGAAAAGATGAAACAGATATGCAGCTACATTATTAACGTGGTATCAAATTAGTTTGTAAATTGCTGTAAAAATCCATAAATATATTATTTATTCTTCCCAGCAAAAAAATTAGACAGCATGACAATATTAAGGAAATGTTTTGAATTGCAATCATACTTATTTTTGTTTCTTGTCATGGCAATTCAGAGAAACATGCATTCATATTTCTTGCATGATTACAATATAAAAATTTAAAGTGCTAATACACATGCTCTCTGCTTAAAAAGCATATAAGCTGGAGCTAAAAGAAAGGGAGAAGACAGGTACAAAATATTCAAGACTTTTGCATTAAAAAAATAATTATGTTGAACAGCATAAATAGTTCTAATTTCTATATAAAATATCCACAAGCTCTCATTATTATTTTTGAGACTTGATACACATGGTTGTTGTTTCAAAGTAAAATTTTGTAATCCAAATGTCCATGGAAATTGGATTTTAAAAAAATCACTGATCACCCTTCAGCTGTGTGCAATTATTGTAGAGGAAAAGCAATTAATTGATTAAAAGAACTCAGACATTACAAGAATCATTTTCACCATTATTAGAAAATGCAACATTTAATTTGGCATGATTTTTAGCTGGAATGCTATCAACTGTTCAGAATGCTAATGCAGAAACTTGACCTTATTTTTTAACCAAAATACGAACCACAAATTAATTCCATACATTCTTTGCATGCAAGTAGAACAATGAATTCCGTTTTCTTCCTAACTGTCACCATATTCATCTCATACTTCACATTTAAAATTTATAGAATTTAAGATGTTATATTTTAAACAGTTTTTATCACTTCCTAATATAAAATGCACAAGCTTGCCAAAGAAACATTAGGAAAACCCAATCCAGCAAATTCTGTTCAAAAAAAATGTTCCTATTGTTTTAACAAGTTTTCTCACATGCGGAAAGAGTACATAAAGTTAATACTGTATGACAAAGCACAAAAGAAAGACCAATCTGAACCATGATAATGAGAATTTTGAGATTTTTTTACTGGTGTCCCAGATATTTAATTAAAGGCAGAAGAAACATTCGACATCATTTATTTTTAGCCTTTTTTTTAATGAAGGCTGAAGTAGATTGACAAAAGAACATCACTGAATGTTTGTTGATACTTCACATCTTCAATTTTTGCAACCAAGTTTGCCAGGAGACTAAAGACTTAAAACATGAACAGAATACTTGCAACTGGCTTCATCCTTTCTGCTAGCTGCTGAGCAGCTAAATGTTATGCTATGCCACCAAACAAAAAAAGCTAAGAGAAAGTAGCCATGGAGCCGCTCTAAGTAATAGCTTTTGCGCAGCTGGCAAGCCAAACATGCAGAAGGACAGGAGGTTCTGATGATACTGAGTGTATAAAGCAGGCACAAACATTATCTAAGGGTTCTGAAAGTATTGCACTTCATCCAAAAGTCTCAAAAGGCATGTATTAAAAGTGTTTTTACAAAATCAGCACCTTAATTTCTAATTTTTGTCAGTGTAATTCAGCATCTTGTTCTAGCTCTATATGCCCTTCTGCAAACAAAGTATTAGAAAAGCCCAACAATTACTTAGAGACTTGATTAGAGCAAAAAAAAATTTCAAAATAAATTTCAATTAAATTCACATTTTCACATATAAGAAAAAAAAAAATCTCCAGAATTCATGCACGAGCTCTACCAAGCTAAAGCTCTTTTATTACTAAATACAAAAGATGGATACAATACTGCAATAGACTTCCACAAAAAGCCTTTTAAGCTTCTCCCCTCAAAAATATTCATCCAAGTGTATTACCTTCTCTTTTTCCCTTAAAGATTAACATGTTTGCAGTTAAATTCTACCTCAAATAGCAAACCATACCACCTAATTATGACGTGAAATGAACTTTCAACATCCCATTTTTTTGTTATTCCATCCATGTATTGCCTCTTGTCTCAAATCAAGAAGTAGACACATTCATAGTCTTCATGCACTTCAACAAACCAATGTACTCATATATGACACAGAAATCCTTACCTTAAAAGTCACTGTTGCCTTTGTACAGTAGAATCCAATTGAAATAATAGGATCCTTGAGGGACTGAGATTTCTGCTGATGGAGTGTTGTTCCATCATCGATTCCACCAGAATTGTTCTCTTCTTCATCATAACTCACAATGGCAGGAACGAAAGACCAGGCCCAAGAAACCCAACCTTGTTGCTGATCATCATCTTGATGCAGATAAGGATCTTGATTGATATACTGTGTAGGATATTGCATCACCGAACCTGTTTCATCTTCTGTACCTTTTAAACAAGAGCTAAGTCAAATTTCAAATCAACCATGCTTTAAAGTTCATTATACTCAAAAGTATGGCATGCAAAATTTATCTAGGACAAGATTCCATGTACCACTCACTGATTTGGTGACCAGTGGTAGAACACATTCAGAAATGAAAAATTTCAACTTAAGCTTCCAAATGCTTGTTTACTTCACTAACATTTTTCCTCTTCACAATAATTTTATCATTTGCAGTGACACCAGAATTTGTCTTTTATATCACATGCTTTCAAGAGTTCATTCATTAAGGCCCTTCTGAAGTTGCAAATTAAATCCTACTAAATAAAGATATATTACCACCTTTCAGTTTTCAATTTTAAAATGAAATAGTAAAGGACTTCACTTGGAAGAGCCATGGCAAGGAAAGGGTAGAAACAGCACAGCTCCAAAAATAAGGTTGAAAACCTCCTTTAAGTCAGTGTTTCAAGCAGTGGAAGATGCAGGTTTATCTGCATACTGCAAAAAGTACAAGTATGGCACCTATAAATCAGTAAGCCAAACATGGCAGCACACAGAACAATACAGGGATTTCTCCCAAGATTCATGATCCAAGTGGGTAACACTGCGCACAGCACAGTTAACTTAGCCTATTTGGTTTCATCATCACTCTTAGGGGACTCCAGAGAGGTATTAACTACTTCAGAGTTACCATATGGAGCGCATCATGTAGCGCTACTCCCTCAGGGAAATAATACTAAGCAGTACTAAACAGAACAGAGATAGGCATATTCCATTCCTACTTCCTCATTTTAAACTCAGAGGATCCACTCTTAGAAGCTTCAGAGCTTTTAGTCTTCACATTAGAGTAAGGATCAACAGGTACTCAAATAATTTGGACAGTGGGAGGACAGGAGAAAGAAAAAATTCTCTTGAGAATCCTCTGCACAGGACTGGAGGCATCTCATGAGGGTGAAGGAAGCTTCCTTACACTGCTCCTTACAAGTATTTTCAGAGATCAGATCTAAATCTAAACATAAATCTCGAAATATAGGAAATACAGAAAGGGTGCACAAAGTCTTGGGAACAGCCAAGAGGCAGAACAGTCAGAAGCACAAGCAAAAAGAACTGGTATGGAACAGACCTGAATAGCTTATACTAGACTGTGCAGAAGAAGAAACACAGAAGAAACGGTGGATGAGAAAGAACTTTGGAAGTGTCGTAGGTGGGTTATATATATTTGGCCTATGTAACCCACACCATCCTCTAAACACCTTGATGCATAATAAGCTATATTCCTTTATAATACATAATGCATGAAGGAGTATGTTCTTTGGAATCATAAAGCCTGTGTGGTTTTAATTAACTACGCTGGTTACTACATCAACTGCAAATATATATGACTGAAATGTAATGACAAAAACCCCATGTTAATGCAAGGTTAAGGGTGCACAGTAGTATCTTTGTCCTATTCAATAATAATAATAAATTGGTAAAACTAAAATATCGGGAAGCTTTGAGCTAAAGATTTGAGCTACATCCCTAAAACACCAGTTTTGCCCCTCACGAGCAGGCCTTGAACACACGAGCCCTCACAGTACCTTACGCTGCGATGCTGCACCACCACCTGCCTCTGATACTTATAAAGACACAAAAGTAAAAGAAACTGTCTTGTACAGTATCCTTTATATCCAAGCCATAAATCCAAGAAATTTCAAAACCTGGCACAACAGAACCAACTTTTACCAGCGTGAAATTCACCCACACTACATTAACAGTGATTCTTTAAACGTGTAAAAGGCACGGAAACTCTTAAGGAGCAAAAATCTGGGGGGTAAGGACACATTTTTATCAGTTGTCCCTTTTCTGTTTGCCAGTGGTATCACAAAATGTTCATCTAGTGAGGGTACTGCAGAAAGCAGACTAACAATTTACCCTAAACCACCACAAGTACTCATAGAGACCTAAACCAGCTATAACCCAAGAACAACTGTGACACAGAGCCTCTATGGAAATTCTGCTGGATGAATATTCTGCATCTTCTGGATGAATATTCTGCATCTTCTGTAAGTGATACCCACACCCTATAACACTGAAGGAACTTTCACAATCTCAGTTTTGACTGTTTATCTCAGCAGTAAGAAATTTCTTTGTCTTAAGATATACTGCAAGGGAATAACGAATATTACAAAAAATTATTCAGTCATCAAGAGAGAAAGCCTACAGGAACTCTTCCACCACCACAAGGCCAGAAGCACGTTGGAACATCATGCTTTACACCACTTGTCAAGTTTCTGTCTCTACCCTCACCAGCTACCGTAGCTAAGATCACAGTGGAAGAATTTTGCTTCATAGTTTAGGGCAGTGATTCCAGCTAAGAATTAAATTTTATATAAATTAAATGGCTGCATCTGTTTCCATGTTCAGATGAAATTTGATCTTTGGAAATTCACTTTTAAATGGTTGGAGATACTTAAGGTATCTCTGACTAAGGGTCTGGGAACCAGCATTTCCCATCCAAAATCTGGAACTAACTGAGCAGAAAATTACTCTTTGTACTCATTTGTTTCTCTGCCTGTATTAGTTTTCAGCCAGGTAAGGTCCCAGATCCAGCTCTGCCTGTGGCTACATAAATACAGCTGCTGGCACAGGGGGAAGAGGGAGGGAATGCATCACCATCCCTTCTGGCAATAACATGAATTTTCATCTGTTGAATCAACCATGAAATGCACAAATTAAAGTCAATAAGTACTTCAAGAACACAGCTGTAGATGTTCATTCTTGTATCATTAAATAATGTAGATATTAAAATTAATTTCCTCATCCGTGTTCTACCTGCTATAAGCTAAAGACGCCACTACAAACTCACTGCTAGGATGACATTATCATTAGTTATGAATACAAAACTTCAGGAATAATGTTAAGAATAGAAAAACAGAGGTTTGCAGTGGAGTTAGACTTAGAGAACGCAACAAACCTTAAATTTGTCCCTGCAGCATGAACTGTCCTTGGGGAGTCTCAAATATAGCAGCATAACAGAGTATATAACAAACTAACAAACATTTTCTATACTATTTTCCCTTGCATATGATTATTATATAATGATCACATAGAAATGACTAATGTACAGAAAAAAAGTTCAATGTCTGTAAAAGTTGCCCCCAATGTTTATACAGCTATTCAGTGGCTCTGTTGCCAAACTGATTTTTATTCAAAAGAAGATACACATTATGGATCTACACCACAGAAAGAAAGTAAAATCATTCCCACAAGATAACTTGTAATATTCACTATGCTAATAGCTTAACATGTTGATGTTTAAATAGTTTCACTTCATAGTGTATATTTGAAAATAATGTCTTGTGTTCTACTGCACATGGAGTACACTAGCCCAGCAGTACAGATGAAGGAACTGATGTGTAACTAGAAGTGACATTAACACCAGCAGAAATTAAAATCCTACGTACTGAATTCTAGTCTGAAAGCTATTCCCCATCTCCATTTAGAAGCAAACTGCACCTAGCCCCAATACTTCCTAGTTGAAAATCTGATGCCATCATAGCTGTACCATGGATATTACAGTGTCACACATTCAGGGGACAGTATTTTACACATTTAAGAGATACCACTTTCATTTTGTAGAAGACAACCTGCTGCAGTGATTCAGGTAGTCAGAATGGCAAAACAGTAAACCAAAGGTCTCTTATTCCTGCCGCCAGAATATCATCTTCTTTAAACTGAAACCTCTAACTCCTACTAGACCAGAATAAGCTGCCACCTTAGAAACTAGACTAAATAAAGAGAAAAAAAATCTAATTCCTTTTTACTGCTGAGTTATACAGTCCATTGGGTATTGACTGTTACTGCAACATCTGAAAGCTTCAGGTTCAACTCCAGAGAACCCACTTTTTCAAGGTATGTACCTTCATCTCTTAAACTTCGCCAAGCTTCTCCATGTCCAGCTGTCTTGCCTTATCGTAAATTGAAACTACATTACTGTAGAACTAACGGACAAGGGAAGGTGGAAGGAGGGGAAGAAAAATGATTATCTTAATTGAAATCTTCCTGACAGATTTGGAAAGAATGTCACAATTCTGAAGTGCTGGAACACCACCACAAATCACTCTACAGTGCTCCCCATGATTTTACTTAGGGTTGTTAATCAATTATTTAGAAATTACCATCATTTAAGCAATATCCTAACATCAATAAAATTATGAGCAGATGCGTAAGAGTTAGTTAAGGGTGAGCAACAGTAACTCCAAAACACCAGCAGCAGGGCAAGAGGTAGGAGTTCGTTCTGTATTAATGACAAAGGAGATCATACAACTTGAAATACCACAGTAAAGGGGCAAGGGCCTCCAGGTTGAAGTACAAATTGCAAAACAACTAAGCTCAAAGTGGTATGTTAAATGTAGATCTCCAGAGAGACGGTACTAGTCGTCCTGCCTTGCCAAACTGAACGCCAAACTGGAAAGTGTTTTTCTTTCATGCCCTGCACACAAGTTCAAACATTACAATTGGAAGTATACTTTAGTCACTGGAAACATTAAGAAAATGCTTATAATATTCAGCATTTATATTAAGTCACTTTTAAAATCAGCAGCAAAAATCTGCTATTTAAGCTTTTATACAGTACGTAAACACAAAAGGTCTACATGCAACTGATGCCAATGCCCTTCAAAAATATAATTGCATTTGTGGGTTTCTACTCAAAAAGGAGTATTAATGTTTTAGGAGTATTAATGTTTTTCAAGAAAAAATAAAATGGCAAGACAACATAAAATAGATTTTTAAAATGCATTCAGAGAAATCTAATTCTCCACCAAAAAATGTGATAGTTCCTAATCAAAATATTTAACATACAAATTTTATCTAATTTAGGCATTTTATAATTTTGGAAGGTTTAATTTTTCCTTTTTTTTTTTTTTTCTTTGCTACTCATTTTAACTGCTGCTCATTTAACTGATGTTGGCAGATGCGAACAATTCTATGTGCCTAAACATGTATTCCAAACCAATGATATCTGGCCGTCTCCATACAAAGAACTTGATACTCATCCTCAGCATATGGGATCTCAGCAACCAGCTACAATGCACTATTACAGAAGCCTACAACGAAGTTATTCACTGTCACACTGGCTGTTAGACAGCTGCACAACGCACCGATCCCACAAACTGCTATCTATGTTGCATCTTTAAAGCCTGTTGAAATATGAATTTCAAGTACACCTAGTTTCCTTGGGAGGTTATCAAAGCATATCAGCAAAGAAGACACTCCAAGAACAGAGCTAGACTGGAAGAAAAAAAATGACTGTTGGTTTTCCTGCATGGACTGCTCACCCTAGAGCACACGGAAAGATGACGAGCCCAAACAGCGTTACACATCCCAGTCTTTTGCAAAAATACTTGCATCTCCATGTCTCAGATCCTCAAGAGAAAACACACAAAGAGTGCAGCAACAAGAGAAATAACAAGTAAGTGTAAGTTAGCACACATAACCTTTTATCTTGATATCAACTCTGCCAAACTGGCAACCATTTTCTCTGCTGTTTACGGATAACTCATCTACCCAAACTCTTCAATACAGTGCCCAACTTACTTCCTCAGTCAAACATGGATAAGTAAATCTAATTCCATTCTCTCATTTTTATCCTATTACTTTATCGCAGAATTAACCCCTTCTCCAAGAAGTAATGCTCACCTCTAGTTTCTTGCTATCGCAAATTATTTGCAGCTGGTTTTCTCAGTCAACCCAAATATAATTCAACCCAAAGTTGACAATATATTAAACTAATTCTCTTGATCTGCTTTCTGCTCCATTAGTGTCCTAAACACTCCCCACACTACTGTTCTTACCACTGAGTTTTCACCCATGAGTGTTGAGGGAGCTGGCAGATAAGATTGAGAAGCTACTAGATAATCCTTGGTCAATCATAGCAAATGGGAGAAGTGCCAGACAACTGGAGGAAAGCAAATGTCAGTCCTAACTTGAAGAAGGGCAAGAAGCAGGACTCAGTGAACTACAAGCTGGTCAACCTCACCCTCATTCCTGGGAAGATGATGGAATAGCTAAACCTGGAAACCATTTCCAGGTACACAGAAAGGACGTGAAAATTATCAGGAGCAGTCAGCATACATTCACCTAGGGGAAGTCATGTTTGACCAAACTGATACACCTCAATAATGAAATGATTAGCCTGGTGGATGATGGGGGAGCATTGGATATTGTCTTCCTGGCCTTTGGTAAGGCCTCTGACACTGTCCCCCATAATAACTTATAGAATCACAGGTTATCACAAGTTGACATGGACCTATATCAAACCATACATCTGACAACGTTGTCCAGGGTTGTCCAAATGCTTCCTGAACTCCAGCATGCTCAGTGCTGTGGCCTCTTCCTTGGGGAGACTGTTCCAGTGCCCGACCACCCTCTCACCGAAGAACATTTTCCTAACACCCAATCTCAAAGCAGCTGTTGAAGCATGGGCTGGATGAGCAGATAATGAGGTGAATTGAGAACTGTATGAAGAGCCAGGCCCCCAGGGCAGTAAATCAGTGACACAAAGTCTGTTTGCAAGTTCATAATGAACAGAGTACACCAGTGGTCACTACTGGGTCCAGTCATACTTAACATTTTCATTAATGTTCTGGATGATGGGGGTAGAGTGCACCCTTGGTAAACTCATAGTTGACACAAAACTGGAAGGAGCAACAGATTCACAGGAACACCGTTCATCCAGATGGCCTTCAGTGGCCTAGAAGAGTGGTCTGACAGGAACCTCAAAGTTCAACAAGGAGAAGTGCAAAGTCCTGCACCTGGGCGGGAACAAGCCCAGGCACCAGCACATGAGGCCACCCAGTTGGGAAGCAGCTCTGCAGAAAAGGACCTGGGGGTCCTGGTGGGCATCAAGCTGAAAATGAGTCAGGAATGTGCCCTTGTCACTAAAGGCAGCTAACAGCTGCATCAGGCAAAGTGTAACCAACAGGTCAAGCGAGGTGATCCTTCCCCTTTGTTCAGCACTGGTGAGGCACCTGGAGCACCAGGCTCATTTCTGGACTCTCCAGTGCGAGAGAGATGTGGACATACTGGAAAGAGTCCAAGTGCCTGGAGCACCTCTCCTGCGAGGAGCAACTGAGAGACCTCAGACTGTTCAACCTGGAGAAGATGAGGCTTGGGGCAGGGGTCTGATCAAAGCCTATAAATGCCTGAAGAGAGGGTGCAGAGAAGATGGAGCCATACTCTTTTCACTGGTGACCAGTGCCAGGACAAGATGCAATGGGTATGAACTGGAACACAGGAGGTTCCTTCTGACCACCAGGAGAACTTCTGTGCTGTGTGGGTGACAGCACTGAGAGGCTGTGGAGTCACCCTGCTTCGAGTCTTCAGAAGCTGCCTGGACATGATTCTGGGCAACCTGCTCTGGGTGTCCCTGCTTGAGCGGGGATTGGACAAGATGACCTCTGGAGTCATCCAGACTCGGCCATTCTGTGATTTCTCTGTTCAACAAGTGCCAAACCTCCTCTGCCTGAGCTTTTCCTATTGCTCAAACCTCTCAGCATATTTTATTTTAAAAGTTACAGTATTTCAGCCTTAGATCATCAACCTCAGCAATTCCATCTAACTAAATTCCGTTTTTCTGATGTATCCTGGCTTCTTGTCCTCCTTCATGCCAAAGTCATTTTCATTTCTATTTACATTAGTCCTTTTCCCTGACAAACCAAAAGCCTATTTTCAAGCCCCAGCCCCTCACAGCTACCACTGCCATACTCTTGTCCAAACCCTTCTAACTTTATCTTTTTACACTGAAACACATCAATTTCCTTCTTTGTACTACCAAGACATCCAAGATTTGAAAATTGTCTGCATTGTGATCCTCAGAAGCAAAGGCCCTGTTCAGCCCTGAGCTGGAACATGGTTCATCATGCATGCAGTATGAAGTAAATTCACCTGTAGTACTAAAGCCACTTTCTACCTGTATTTCTGACCCATTATTTTTACCTCTGTATTTTGAATGCTTTCCACGTAATATTTAAATAGATCTCCCTCAGAGTCATCAAAACATATGCTCATGACACAGGCTAACCCTGCTGCCAAATTTCAGGATCCTATTCTTACATTTCTGTGTACAAGAACATTTCACATTGCTGCTGGAATCCCCTTAAATATAGATAGTTGATGAATTCAGTTGACAACAATACAAGAAGTTCTATTCAAAAGATGAAGATATAGATAAATTCTTTAAACTGAAATGGTTAGGACTGCTTCCTAATAATTACTAGGCTGAACTACTTAATCTTCAGAACACTTTCAAGGAGTTACAAAAACATAACCTATAAAGTAGGTTAAGTACATCATTAAACTGTAAAGAATTCAGGCACAATTCCAGCATAATTAGTCTTGGATTTCATAACATGGTACTTTTGAAAAAAGTGTGGCTAATGGTGCTCAGTAGATAAATTGCAAGTCATCTATTATTTTTAATTCCTTTTTTTTTTTTTTTTTCCTGAAAATAGTTGCATAGTTGAAGTTTCCTCAGAAAAGTTCAAATCTGTGGTTGGAAACTGCGATGACAAATGCATCACGAAGTGTTCAAGAAGAAAGTGGTTTTTTCCTTACCAGTCACAGATATAATATGAAATCAGAAGGAAAAAAAAGGTAACTCACAAACTGATGGTAAGGATACCATAGTAATGTCTATTTGGCACTCGCTTACTGCACTGAATGAGTGTAAAAAATCATCAGGTATCTAAAAGTTTTGTTTGCGTGTGTGTACATGGTACAGATGCAAGTGTACACATGTATGCTTACAAATGTATATTGAATTCTAATGCAGAAAACAAGCATAAATGGCATAAAGAAAAACAGTTGGTAACAGTTTTAGGGTATATGCAGCAAACTACTTTGCAGTAAAGATAGAAGTGGACTTCCAGAACAGTTTCTACAGCTCTGGCTTGGCAACACAACAATTGCCATCTGTTTTGTGTTCTGAAGGGATAATTCTGTCAAAAATACATGATCACATAATTAAGTGGCATATTAGTGGAATAATGTTTGAGCACAGCGTAGCTGAACAAAGATTGCATAGGAAATTACAAATTTCCTATTTGGTAGTTCTTGTCATTGCAACCATAGTTTAATTTCTGACCCTTCTGACAACAACTGTGTACATCAGTATGAAATTATACATTATTCCTTTTTTAGATAGCTATTTTATTAAAAACTAAAAAAAAAAAAATCACATTCACAGTTGTTCAGAAAAATCACATAACATTTACAGACAGCAATTGCAATTTAACCTTCTTGAGGACATACATTAGAAAGGAGGATGACAAGAGATACTTGGTCAAAGACTTGACTAATATTTGGACATAAGAATCTTGAGTTCCATTCCAGACACAGAAAACACCAAGTGTTTGTAGGCAGATGCTTTGTGTTTTTACCTCAATCTTCTCTTAAGCTCTATTTCTGTTTTACCATCCATCTCACACAAAACCTTGGTCTCTCTCCTATCCACTTGCATCCTCTTCCATACACATGTTCTGTCCAACCTTCTCATTACCCAGCTAGTCACTCTCTCCAGTCCTTGGACCTTTTCATCTGAAACCTACTGCCTACCAATCCCAACTGTTCTCATATTGATTCATAGGATTTCTCTATCACTCTCCTACACTCAAATGGTCCTACTCACCTTGTAGCTAGATCCCTGGCGCTACTAAAGTTCAACTCTAAACACAATTAGCTATAGCATGAAGGGTTAAAGGTGGCTGAACTTTGATGGGAATGAAAGAAAGACACCCATGGTACAGATACAACCCTCCGTCTGAAAGCAAGGGCAATGCAACACCACAGAGAACAGTTCTTCGCCCTTTCTCTGCCAACATTACAATTAAAACATTGGTTAGATGCAAGGAGTTCTTGAAATGCACACTAAGGATTCTTCTAGAACCCATGCTTTTTAAAGTTTCAGGAGAAAATTAATTCAATATTTTCAGAATGTTAATTAAGTACTTCTAATCACGTGGTATAACAAACTCCACATTTCTTGTAAGGCAAATAGTTTCTAGTACAGAAAACTATTTGATCTTTAAAGAAAATACAGGAGAACTATTTACAGACATCTTATTTATTTGCTCAGTTCCACATAGTAGCAACATGACAGAGAACTCTACATCTGGCATGAGAGTGAAATGGTTATCTGTGCCAGCAAACATTAAATGCTACTTTTCTGTGAAAAAAGATTTCCACTGTTGTAATCTTTCCAATACCGTATTATTTTTCTGAAGTCAGAGAAGACAGCAATGCAGGATCAAAAAAATGGAAATTGAAATTATATATTTCTTAAAACAGAACAAAATCTATTAATCTTTCACACTGAAGGTCTCTAACTACTCTAACACTACAAACAAACATAGCTTAATGCTGATGCATCACCTTCATATACAATTCCAAGAGTTTTCCAGAAGTCATCATGCAGTACTCCTGATTCTGTGGTAAATACTACATCCAGCTCTCCCAGACATAAATTCAACCTTGGATTGATATGCAAAATGTCTCCTCAAGACATTAGCCACATGCAAAGAAAATTCACCCCTCCTTTTTCTAAAGACCACATCACCGTACACAATCATGAAGTATCGTGAAAAGGGAACACATGTTACATAAAACTAGATAGTAGAAGACTAGACAATTTAAAAGTATATTGGAACTATTGAAAACAGCGCAGAGTAATGTTTCGCTCTTTAGAACAAATGATATATCAATTCTCAATAAAAAGTTTTGAAGAAAGGTAAAAAGCACACCATTTTGAAGCAGGCAGCAGCCACACCTGAGCTACACAGACAAAATAATCAAAATAAAAGTTGCCTAAGGACAAATATCTTGTTGCACTGTATAGCGATAGATAAATTCACACTACCCTGCTGTGTCACAACTACAGAAATGTCTTTATTTAAGCTTAGCCTCAGCTTTGTGAGGTCCATACAAAGATTCTTCAGAACATAACATGAAAAAGATATTCATTATATACGTAACCAGCACAATGAACTAACTGTATCAAACTACAGACTGCCAAATTACTTTACAATGGCTACGTCTTGGTTATTCATATTTGCAAAAAGCAAAAGGAAATAGTGTTTTTAACACTTTTGTATCAAATAATTATATTTACCTGTGATGTTTCCCAACATATCCTTAGCATGGCACACCGAATCTTCACCTTCCCCATCTTTGAAGTTGCCTATTTCTCCATAATAAAGAGCAATCCCAAGCTGCATTATACGAATAAACATAGGAAGCTGCTGATCGGAGATTGAAAGTTTCAAACTTTCAACTAACGTGTGAATCTATAATATGAAAGGAAAAAAATAATACAAAGCAGTGTCCACATTAAATCCTCTTTTAAAATACACGACTCATTCATTTTCTATGTGCACTGTAATTTCTAAAAGCAAAGCCTGCAATACAATACAAGGCAAAGGGCTGCAAATGACGACTGTCAAAAACTCTTCATGTTGCCACTCAAGAAATTTATGTTAAAAATCAAATGTAAAGTGTTTCACATGGTTGCGGGTTTTTCAGTTGTTGCTAGAGAATTTTCTAGAGCAGTCATGTAAGTGGTTCTGATTAAACTTATTTTCATGAAGAATTCTTAAAAATTTCTGCATTCTAAAGGAAACCTGAATATACTCCTTTTCATATACAAATTACTTCATTTTGATTCTTTCCTGCTCCCACCATTGCTGCAAGTGGACAAGTAATGGCAGGGGAGCGGGGGAAGAATTAATTCCAACTGAAGTGTGGCAAACAAGCTTCTCTGGATATTCCAATTCTAAACATGCCATTAAGCAGATCTCTCTAAATGAAAGAGTTAAAAAGATTGGAATTACTAGGATGAAAACTTATCCTTCTCTCAATAATCTTATTTTATTTAATACTTCCAAATAGTGTTATGACTATGTGTTCATGCTACAAAAATAAAAACTTAGACTTGATAAGAAAGTTACCTTTATTTAACACAGGAGCTCCATAAAATAAAACTATCATAATAACGCTATTTTCTGTAATATTAGGTGCATTTGCTATCTCCAGGTCCAGTAGCTACATATCAGCTCTGCCCTTAATGTAGGGCCTCAATCTTCTCAACAAAATTCATAAAACCAGCAGAAAACTACTTTAGAACTGTCCCAAGGAGCTGGACTCAATGATCCTTGTGAGTCCTTTCCAACTTGGGATATTCTATGATTAAACAAAAGTCACTAAGATGACTTTGGCCAAAACATTACAACCTTTTTAATACTGTAAAAACATTCTAGTCCCTACAGCAAAATCAAGAGTATAAGCTATTATGAACATGGAAGTCCTGGAAACTTTCACTGAACACTGAAAAACAGATTTGCTTTTACCGAGTGAACAACACAGAGTACGGAAGTCTTCATTACAAAAATCTCCACAGATCTGGAGGAAGTGACTGGGTTCTGCTGGCTTTAGTGTTTAGCTGGAAAACAACCAAGCACTGTACAAGCTGCTAACGTTCTGGGAATGTCACCTTCAGGTGTGCTGAAGCCATGGTCATGTCATCTGCAGCACAAACTTCAAAAGCTTTAAATGTCCTGGAATTAATCTCATTAAGTAGCTAAATTTACCAACAGCAGCATCTTTTACTTAACTTGTGTAAGAAATACAGCTATGTCCATTCAATAGTCAAATATTTTAAAGACAAACTTTTTAAATTCACAGAATACAACCTCCACGCATACAAATCATTATGTTACCAAATGTGAAATTTGTTAGGGTCAACAGGTTTATAGAGCATAACTGTGGCATAACTATACAGTACTTAAGTTAAAGCATCGTTGCACTTGGACCATTATGCTTGGAAACAATTATTAATTCACTTAAATATTGATCTAGCAGCATTAAACTACATTTATATTTAATACATTTCTGAACACCACCATTAAACAATATTTTATGTTTAAACATAAACAAAGAGAAAGAAAAAGGAAAAAAGAGATAAAGAAAAATGTAACTAAATTGTGTAACAACCAAAAAAAGCAAAGACTGTATATAGGAAAAAATGGCATAAAATTTTTGAAAAAAAATGAAATGTGCCTGAAGAAAGGGCAGAGGCAATGAACAATCACCAAGTTAAGCAGAAGAGTTTAATATAATTTTAGTCACTATTACCTCAGTGCACCCTAGTAAGTCTCATTTTAGTCTAGTATCCACTAAAAATCATACTATAATAATCTTTTTTTCTAACAATAGTACCATTTTAAATTATATAGAAGACTGTCACCATTTTCACTATATGGTCTGCTGTTGGAAACTCATAATTTGGCTATAAACTTTTGCTCTGCATTACAATTTGGCATACAGGACTTTAGCTAGGTACAACTCCAAAATTATCAAAACTACTTGACTAATTTTTTTTTTTTTTAATCAGGCTTTTTAACATTAAGATTCACTGTCTACATATAGTAATCATACTGTCACCACAGAACATAAAGACCATAAGTGGTAAACTCTAGGCAGTCATGATTCCTCATTATCACTGGCGTTCATATGGATTCTGAAATCACAAGGCATGTGGTTGAAAGTCTTAACATCACTGACTATACACGTTTTTAATTACAAAACTAAAAAAAGGGATAGATCCAAAATTGTTACTAATTACTGAATCAAAAAAGAAAAAATCCTAAATATTTAGAATCAGTCTTTGCACACTTTATTCATTTAAGATCAGCAAATGGAAAAAAATCTGCAAACATACATACTACCAGACTAACGGTGTGCAAGTATCCAGCATTTTGTTAGAATTCTAATCTGGATAAATATTCATATGACTTTTGCCATATCTGACTGGGAAGAGAGGGGAAAAGAACACTTCACATCTTTAACTTAGTCACAGCAGAAATCCAAATGTACAAGTGAAAGGCAGTTTAGTCTATCCACCAACTCAGCATTTGGCTTCTGCGGTTCAAAAATGTAAACATGTCAGTGTTAGACCTCCACAGGCGATACTGCACCCCCGCCCAATAAGAATTGGACTTGGCTTGCTAATTCTTTTCATGTAGTTCACTAATGTACATACATACTTCTTGCTATGTATGAGACTTCGGGCTACATTTGAAACAACATAAGCAAAAAATCATTTCCATCATATTGCAGACACCTTACAACACACAGTATTCTTTCTTCAACAGATTGGTGGGAACATATATTTCTTCCTTACTATTATGTTTTCATTTTTAAAGCTTTAGGAAAAATACAAAAGATTAAATAGTTTTACTTCCTTACATGCTGTAAGAGACTAATTGCATCATATGAATAAAACACAACCAAAAAAATCCTTTTAAGAGGAAGACAGCATTGGCTTTTCATCTTACTTGAAATTTCAAAGTATATTTGGAAATACCTTAAAGTCATTCACACATGAATACAAATGAAAGACTTGGGGATACCTACTTTAATAATAGATGGCATTTTGGAGTTGAGGTTATCGTAAGTAAAGTGCAGACGAGTCCTGAAGGAACATTTGTACAGCAGAGGTTCCTGGTAAAATTCAATTTTACCACTAGCATTTCTTTTATCAAGACATACTGTGCAGTCAGAAAAGTTGATCATCTTTCTCAATACCAGATCAGTGGCTTTGAAAAGAAGTACATATATATAGGTTAAAAAGTATACTGGATAAGAAAAATAACATACATACATGTTCTTATCTCAAAGAAAACAATACAAGATAGTTGCATGGTCATTACTTAAACCATCAGCAAAGCACTTACATGATTAAGGAGAACAGTTTAATACACATCACAAAGAATGTTTTTCAGCTGCATACTTTAAAAGTAAGGACAAATAATAGTTATTTTTTTTTAATGAAATTTCCATCCATTCCCTATACATTAGTTATGCATATAAAATAAGAGTAGTGTATTATGTGCAAACATAATAACAATTAATATTATTCTCATTATCCTCCCCCAAAAAATGTTGTATATTTTGCCTCTCGGGAAACCATTACTGAAATTCCCTGGTCTAGCAGGAATATTCTGTGCGATCCTGAAACACTCCATGCTTAAATTCCACCTCTATCAGATGTCAGTAAGAACACCTAGACTCGGAGAGCTACTGTGAATACTGGTAACTTAAAGACTGAGACATCAGGCCATTGAAAACCATGATTTTCTCCTGAAAACATGAAATGAAACATGTCTTACAGTTGTTATGCCATAGTCATTACAGTGCAGCACAGCTTACTACACCTCTAGCCAGCGTACTTAGAGAACTTTAATATGACATGAACAATTGCAACACGTTAAGATGCTATTGCTTATTCACAGAAATAGAAACAGATTGCATAAGCACTCACTGCCAGTGGCAAGTACAAAATAAAATGCAATCACAGAACGATAGCAAGTATGAGCAAGGAGGGCTTCAGAATGTGTTATATAATTATCTGTAATCACATAAGCATGCCTTAAGAATAATCTGTATCATTATAATTTTTCCATCCTTTATTTTAAAAAGCCAATAAATAAGGTAGCTTCTGCCTATTTTCATAACTTATTTCTGACATAAAAAGACATTTGTATTAGACTTAAAAATTGACTATACACAAAGCCAAAAGATATCTACGCACCAGAGATGTCCATAAATGCTCGATCCCAAAACTCATCCACTGTATAGCATTCTGCAGAAGTGATATTGACTGAGAGAACAATATCATCCTCCACATATTTCAGTATGAGATTGTTGATCACAATGTTGACATTGTTGACAACACGCCTAATCAAACTCTGAACATAACCTATAAAACAGAACAAATATTAAGCAGTTATAAGGAAGACATGTCAAATCTATTTCTGAAGCAATTATTTCCAAATTATACTCCTTTTTAATTGAAGACTAAAACATCAAATCAAATATCATTGCCCTTTATTTATCCAAAAATCACAGGACTTGAAACTCTTAAAAAAGGGAATTCGGTGCAGTCAAGTCAATGAGACCCCTGGAAATAGAGCAGTGAAACTATAAATACTAGAAACCTAATACAGCATAAGAGATTATTTTTTGCTGTCAAGAATTAGCTTTCAAATTACAAAGATAATAAAAAACTCTGGATTATAATAGACCAAGAATTCTAATGGCAAATTTTAATTGAAAGTTATTTAGAAATAGGATTGAAAAGATGAACACCACAGTTGCAATGAAACTTTCCAAATATGAATACATTATAACTGTTTTCACCTTCAACTAGTTTTAAGTTAACTAAATACAATATTCCTAGCATTTTTTCATTCCCATGAGCTGGTATATCCACATCATGCTCAGTAAGACCCCTGTGAGATATAAGAAAATCAGTTTCTGTCAACAACAAAAATAGTAAGCACCTGCACTAAAGCCTACTGGGATGAAATCCATTTAAATTTTTTCAGATATAACGTGACTGGAAAAATAATCTCTTCTGTGAATTCCCAATATGCAGTAAACACTCGTATTTTAACAATATGGTAAAGAAATTAAATGCTGCCCATATTCACGTCTTTTCCCTAAAATGAATTTAACTGTGGAGCTATCTACCTTGCACTGGAAAAGAAACAAGTCTTAAAATTTCTGTTTTAAAAAGTTGTAAGACTACTCACATACTCTATCTAAAAATAGACTAGCCAAAAAACAGTTAAAATTTGTACAGGTATAAATCCACACGTTTAAAGGATAGCTTTCTGAAACGTGCAGTAAATAAGACTCACTTGTATCTAGATTTTAATTCAAATAAAACTTAAGATGAACACCGAAACATCACATGGTTCGGTGCAGAGCAGACTCAGGCCGCTACTTCCATTCTACTCTGCTTTTTTCAGCTATTCATAGTTTCACATTCAAACATTAGTTTTCATCGTACAGTATATGGACTATTTTACCACAGTGATTTTCATCAGTCCCACAGCTGCAAATTTACACACTTGACATCAGTAGTTTTTCTTTTTCAGCATTCAAAGCCTCCAACCACCTCCTTTATTAAATGCTAGGCATGCTTTCAGATATCACTAGTACAGTATTTAGCGTCTGATTAACCGCCGTTGTACATTTAGAAAGTATTTCAGTGTTATAATCTTAATTGTAAAACATGTATCACATTTCTTATCATAACTCACTTTGCTTCATTTTATGCTATTCTTGAGCATCTGTTACCCTTTGAGTAAGGTTAGCTTTAACAGGGCAGAAATAACATTAACTTCTGCTGTCATCTTAATAGCATTGTAATTGTATTCAAACAAAATGTGGAAAATGTTTTAGAGCATTGTCTACACAAACAGGAAAACCAGAAATCCAGCAAAAGTCAAAAATTCCAACACATTATGTTAGAAATGTGACTGCGTTAAGCTTTTTGGTGCATCAATCTAAAAAAAATACTGGAAAAAATACGTAAAATAACTTGTCTTTCCGAATTTTCTCACTGACAAAGTGGTAATGCGTACTTTTAGATTATAGGAATTCAGAAAACCTGTTGTATGATTGTAATACTCAAGGGTATGATTTTAATTTCCATTCATGTGTGAATAAGGTACGTGAGACCTATATTCCTCAGAGTGGTGTGAACTAGCCTGTCTATTAATAGAAGCTGGCACAAATCATTTAGTTTTTTTAAGTGCAGGGCGGAGATACTATGCAGAGTTTATAATTGGAAACTACAAAATCATAAACACTAACCATTTTGGAACAAGCTACTAATTACATTGAAGAAACTGAAGCTGTCTTTCCACAGATCCAAATTTTTGTTGTTGTGTTTTCAGTATTTGGCTTTCAAGAAACTGTCAAAGTCATTCTAATTTACGATTTGCTGCTCTGAATTACAGAAACATTACAAAGTTAGTATCACAGCACCAAAAAAAATCACAATCTAAGTAGATTCTATGGATAGATTCCAACATTTTTCAGGACAGAACAAAGTGGCAACAAGGACTAACCTAAAATCCAAAACAAACTTTCATCTACATGTCTTTGTCTTTTTGCCTGGATGCACAAAGAGGGAGCAGAATTGTATCTCCCAAATGAAGCCTTTATTACATTATTCTGCAAAGATATTTCCAAACAAGTGGTGCAGCACATCGTCAGAAGTGTGATGCAGCTACCATCTTTCTAATTAATTTTAAGCTTCAAATATACTACAAACATTTGTACGAACGAGGATCAGTCTTTTAAGAAAATCCATTTTCACTGTATTTTTTTTAGCATTCAAAGCAAAGTTGAAAAAAAGCACTGGCAACTTCACATGTAATACAAAAAGAAAAGATTGTTTGAAAACGTTAGGGGGAGAAAACAGGCGGGGGTTGATTCTTATTTCTGTAATTAAGCATAACATTATGACTAGCCTTGCCACTAAAATTCAGATATTCCACAATGAAGTGACCAAGAATACCACACAGTCCATAGGGTTAAGTCCTCTCCTGAGGTTCAGCACAAAATCCACATAGATGCTTTTTCCATGTTCTCCAGAACACAGTAGACTGCATTGTGCAGTAAGAACTCTGACTGCAGGTTCAGCTCCAACACCAAAGAATATCATAGCACTACAGCTCAGAGTAGTCTATTGGTTCAACAGAATTGCTATCATCAGACCAGACCAGTGACTTCTCCCTTATGTTTAGAAGTGCTCTGTTGTTACCAAAGTTCAATTTTTTTCATGAGTTTTGCCTAGCTCCATCCCAGAAAGATGCAGCAGAACTAAAGCACATGCCAATCTTTGTGACAGCAGTAATGACAACAAATTAGAACACTAGTTTGATACCTGTATCTTCCAAAGATTAAAGCAAATATGGAGATGACTCAACATCTTACTAAAATCCAGGATGTGCAAATTAAAGCTGTACCACAGAGAATAAAATCTTCCTGTAACTAAGTCCCTACTCCTAATCTAGGCCATTTACCACATAGGATTTGTGATTAAAGTGTTATTTATACATCAAAAAAAAAACAAAACAAAAAAAACCAAACAACTGTATTTAGAGAATGTAGCTGCATGGAAAGTAACATAGTCCAACCAATAAGGTAATGTTTTCCCTAATGATCTTTGAATATTAGGATTCACTACCAACATACTCTCTGCAGTTGATGACGCCATGTGATCCCAATGAAGGAGGTGCCCTACAGTTTCAAAAGAAGCACAAAGTTTACTTACAGAACCTACCAAACAGTAACATAAGAAGTTGTCACCAGTATTGCTACAGTATTGCAAATACCTTATATATGTCATTTCTATGAGCACAGTAATCACTGAGAAGCACTATATGTATATAAAGACAACATGCAAACCAATTTTCAATGCCCATGTTGAATTTGGACACGTGGAAACACATCTTTTGCAATATTCAACTTATCAGATGTCAACATCACAATACACAGGCCTTCAGACTTTCACTCGCTATCGAGACCTTTCTGGGAAGCCCACAGATGACACTCATGGAAACAAACTCGAACCAAATTCTAAAGCCATCCTGGAAGACAATATAAATAAGCCTCTGATACTTTGACAAGTCTTGTGAGACACCAAGGACCGAACTCCAACGTGCTACAAGAGCCACAGCGCTGTCCATGGTAGGACATTGTGGCTGCCCCGAGTCACTGGAGGTTACAGGATTTTGGAGCTCCGAGAGCCTCCAGCTCTGCCTCTACAAGGACACGTTCCAAAGGAAGATGATACAAATACATAATATTCCACACACTGAACTTTAACGTTCTTTTTTGATTCAAGCTAAGGCATGTATAAACTTGAACTGCTAAGACAACAAAAAAATAACAACTGACATGTCTTTAACCCATCTAAAATTACATGCCCTCAGAAGGCAAACTGCAATTCATTCCAGTGCTCTCAAGTTTCAGTTTTCTGCACAAAACTAAACCACATACATTAGATTTCTGTGCAAACTGAGAAAAAATAATCAGATAACAGTTCTTCAGGCATTTTTGTATCATACAAATATTTCAAAGTTCAAATAAGACAAATTCCATGTCAGAAAAAAAAACATCTCTACAAGTAGACAGAAGACTAAATAAGCAACACCTGTCAGAATTACTACTCTCAAAGAGAAAACCTTACCTTTAAAAGCATTTTAAGGATCTGAAAACATGTGGAAAAATAATTTAATGTAAAACACTGAGCAGTTAAATGAGCAACAGAAAACAGAGTGATCTGAAACTGGAGAACCAGAGCAGTAGAGGATAAAATCTAACACACCACCTCTACAGGATTGTTCTCACACTAACCTAACCCTGGTTACTTACAAACAGGTTATGTAAATTTAAGGATACAACAAAATGGGAGGGAAAGAAGCAAGGATTAACCAAGTTTTATCGTGCTTCAATTCTACTGTCGTATAATATTCAAGCATTCTATTCCTCGCTGTTGTATGATTTTCAGATAGAAAGGTAAAAGGTAAAATCATTCGACAGAGGTGTGAAAATAACTTAGATGCTTAGATGTTCTATCATCACTCAAGCACAATTAAGCTTCTGAAATATAATGGCCTACCTGGAGGTAAATCAGGGTCAGGAGAAGCAGATTGCTGAACTCGCCGTGGTTTTACTGCTGATTTCATGCTTTCCGTGGTACTGCGGTTTGTTGAACTAGAACCACAACTTTCATGGTCTTCCTGCTAGAAGAGAAGAACGCAATTGAGTCAATCAAACAAAGAAAAATAAATGTGGGAAAACCAACTCAGTAAATATTTGGTATATTAAACTTCTGGCCGTACTTTTCCCTCAGTACATCTTGTAAATCAACCTAACTACAGAAATGGTTACAGAACTAGCTGAAAAAAATAATTTATATTTAATACTTGTATTCACCTTTAAAAATAATAATACTCAGTTATTTAATGATTAATTTCACTTAAAGTACATCTAGCTGCATTTCTGCTGAGACACTCCTTCAAACAAAGCCAGAGCCCTGAAATGAGAAACACTACCTCGTTTTACGAGCTTATGTGCCTGCTCATGAAACAACCTCACACAAGATGTCAGAGTCATGCCCTTCCTAATACAACTAATTGAAGCTGCTTCACAATGCAAGATATTTTTGCAGACTTCTAAAATAGTAAACATGGCCTCAGAAAAGGTAAGTGAGCCAAAGGCAACTGCTCATCTTGAGCTTTCATATAGCTTATTGACTCTTCCTTCAGGAGTTCAGCAGCAGGAAACATTGCTTGTAATTAGAGAATAAGAAATACACCTTGCACAATGAACTTTGCAGACAAGAAAATCCTAATGAGCTGAATTTAGGGTTTTAATTACCCCACTAGTACTGCCATTGCATTCCAGAATGACAGTTTAATTATAAAACTCAAACGCAGGAAACCCAAGAAAAGTAACGTGAATATTCCTGTAAGCATATTAGGAGAGCAGCTTGGGAAAGAAGCAATTCCTTACAGCTTTTGATGCAGCCTAAATTCTGTCTTCAACAGATACAGCCTCCTGCAGGAAATTAGTGGGGTACTCTCTGGGTACTACTATTATCTTAGAGGGTCTTCACAAAAGAAAGGGTTCAGGCAACAAATGTAAAGCACCACAGTATGAAGCTGTAATATTCTTAAGTCCTCTAACCACTAAAAAACACATAGCTATAATGTTTTTTTTATTATTATTATTATTCCATATAGAGCAGATGACACATTTCCTTACATGCTCACTGGCATTCTTAATAATCTTGGAGAAATTATGAAACAAATTTTCCATTACTTGTTTTTTTAATGCTTAAATGACATTAAAAGAAAAAAAGTTACGAGGGCAGAAGAATTAGACCTGACACATCTTAAATAGAAGTCTACAACTTCAAAAGCATTTGGAAAAAGTTTATTTCTTTCCACTTTTTATTTACATAAACAGAATACAGAGGGAAATTATCCAGTGAAGTAGAAATAACTTTTCAGAAAGAAAAGCAGAGATGATGAGCAATATAAGCTTATGCTGAAAAAATAAAGAGAAGACTAAACTTATTTGGAGAAAATGGAAAAACAGACCCATTCATGCTTTGGAATAGGTAGAAGATAACTTCTAAAAGAAGGGTGAGTACCATAAAGGATTTGAAGTTTTCCAGTCATGAATATAGAATTAAAACACGTTATACATCTTAAAGAGAAGCTTGGTCTTGGATCCTGGAAATTTCACTTTAGTCATACGGGACTCTCACACTGATCCATGAAAAGTGAAGTGGGTGCTTAGTCATGCAGGACTTTCCATTCCAATGCATGAAAAAAAAAATAAGATGGGTGTAAAATACCAATTCTGTTTGGAAGAAGCCGCTTCATCAAAATAAAGGTTTGGTAATCAGAAAAGCTCACCTCTCCTTCACACTTCCAGCTTACTGACGGAAACTAAATTACAGACTTTAAGCTAAAATTTTTAAATAACTTTAAACTGAAGCCTTTTTCTTGGAAAGTAGTTCATACATACTATGGAAATATATTTGCAGATGAGTCACCGTACTGCTATTTAGTTGCAAGAAAATGAAACGTCAGGGTTACCAACCAGCTCCATTAGCACATCTCCTCCTTTCCTGAGCTCAGACTGCACAGGGCGCTGTGGTAGGACCACTTAATGATTCGACCTGATAGCACCGCATTATGCTCGCCTTGCGGTATTTATGTTGGCTACATGGAAAAAAAAAATTGAGGGAGAGAAAAAAGGCATTCTGTTTTGGAGGTGTTAAGTGTACCAAGCCTGCTGACATTCAGGACTAATTCTCCTGTCCCTGTACTGCCATAAGCATGCCCAATGAACTTCTTCATAACTTCAAGCAAAATCTGTGCAACATGTTCATCATACATATTACTATCACGTAAAGATGAAATACAACTGATTTAACCTTCTTCTGTTGAAGAAGACCAAATATTTGAAAAAAGTTCTTTTAATCATGGACAACACCCACTCGTTTCCTTACATTACACAATCATGGAAGAGGTTTTAAGAGCTGTATGTTTTATTTTAACACGAACACACAGCATTTTAACAACAGCTACTGATGCTTTTTAAAATCAGTGTTGCATTCTTTAATTGCAGAGGACAATAACAGTGGCTGTGACCTTAGAGGAACTACGTTCCTACTTAAATCCAAAAGCTTTCTGTATCTGCACATTTCTGCTCCATGTTAACTTTAAGAGCACACTATTAATTTCTCAAACATGTGGCTGTCTCATAAGCCCAGAAGTAAAACATGTTCATTAAAGAGATGTGAAAAAGTTCCAAGTGAACTGCCAAAACTAGCATAATTATGAAAATATTTAACACTGGAAACAACTGAAATCACATACTGTATATAGATTACAGTGATGTCATCATAAACACGCAGCCAAAACGTACTAAAACTACTACACTCTAATAAATCTAGCTCACACCAGATGACAAACATTTTAAAGCTAAAGTAAAAGTTATACTGGGGATGGGAAGGGAATAATATTCTGAAAGTGCTAATAACTTTAGAGTATGATATTTGATAGAGTGCCCATTCATTTCAGCATTAATGGAAGCAATTCCAAGTAAAAATCACAACAGTAGAAACTAAAAATATGCATGATGCATCTAGAGCGATGATTTTTAAGAAAGTAACTCATTTACTAAAATGTGCTTTCCCCCCTAGCTTATGTTGTAAGTAGAGTTGAGAACATTTCAAAAATTTTAACATACGGTTCTGCATAGGGGTGTTACTACACAAATGTATCATGGTAACTTTTAACCTGTAGAAGAAATAAAAGTTTGCACAGTCAGGCTTCGCTCTTTTTCCTTTTTGGCAAATGCTTCAGACCAGGTACTGTGCTGAAGTGTTTTTATAGAGCACTATGGTTACATCTGAAACTATGCAAGTCATAAGTAACACACTAATCACACTAGGCTACTAAATTTAAACTGAGTTCCTCAGTCACTTTTCTATTGCAATACACCATATAAAACAATTACTGCAAGGCTAAAAGTGAGCTAAAATTGACAGCACCTGAATGACGTTCATTATGATCTTTCCTAACAGACAGAATTTATCTTTGCTCATTATTCTGTTTTCCACACTTAAAATATGCACTTTTCTCAGAACAAAAGACACTTTCTCATTTTAAAATACATAAAACTTATTTAATGTCTCCGAAGTGTCTCATGAGCGTGCTTTATGGGAAAGAATGTTTTCTCTTGGGGATCGCTTCGCTATTTATGCAAATATTGTCCCTTTGCCTGCATGAAACCAAGTAAAAAAAATTAACTAAGTTGCTTTTAAAAGAAAACAGGAAAATGTGTAAAAGCAATTACCATTATGAATTAAAAACTAAAAAAAAAAACTACTACACAAACATGCATTTTCCCTGTCACTGTTTTGTCTCTTCCTCTACGAAAACCTTGCTCTTTTTTATCTTCCTTCCTCATTTCTAAGACCATGAGCTTTAATATCTGTCACCTGCAAGTAACAGATATATATTCCTACCTACATGAAGCATATCTTCAATTGTAACATGCAAAATCCCCAGAAAAGGAACTTATTCCCTGCTGGCGGACTGTCCTTACACAGCTGACACTGATTGGACACAAAGGGATAAGTTGAGTGGAAAAGCACCTGGACCACCAGGCTGCAATTTGAGGTTCAAAGCCAACTGGTGGCTGATTACTGGTGGTATCCTTCAATCTCCAGTACTAAGCCCACCGTGTTTAATATCTTTATTAGAGGCCCAGCAGATGGGGCAGCGTACCATAACGAGGCTGCGGGTGGTATCAACCCATGACGAGGAGCTTATGTGCTGGTGAGCATGACTGCTATTAACAGAGACCTTGAGTGGCTGAGGAAAGGGGCTGTCAGGATCTCCACAAAAACCACCAGAGGCAAATGCTAAGCCCTGCACCTGCAACGGGGCCACTCTGTGCAACAGTACAGACTAGGAGCCAAAGGGCTTAAAATCAGCTTTATAGAAAAAGATGCAAGTTTCCCAGTGGGTAACAAGTTGCACGAGAGCCAGCAGCATGCCCTTGCCACAAAGAAGGCCAACGGCGTGCTGTGCTGTATTAGGAACAGGCTATTGGACATGATCCTTCCCCTCTCTTTGGCCCTTTTGAGACCTCATAGGGAGTACTGTGTCCAGTCTGGGGCTCTGGGGCTCTCCAGTACACACACAGTTGTCCAGGATGAGGACATGGACATACCACAATTCCAACGGATGACCATCAAGGTGGTTAGGAGACCTACGAGCTCTGTCTTGGGAAAGGCTGAGATAGGAGGGATTATTCAGCCTGGAGATTAATAAAGCGAGATCCCACTGGGATCTGCCTACTGGGAGGGTACAGAGAAGACTGAGCCCAGTTCTTGTCAAAGGTGTGCTGTGAGAAGAGTGGCAAAGGACACAAGCTGAACAAGTCAAAACACAGGTACGTCCGAGCAGATCTAGGGAAAAGCTTTTCCATAAGATGGGTGGTCACATATTGGAACAGGCTGCCCAGAGAGGTTGTGAAATCTCCTTGGAGCTATTCAGTGTGTGGCTGGACAAGCCATGGAGCAACCTGCTCTAACTGGGCTTGCTTTGAACAGGTGATTGAGCTCCATCATCTCTAAAGACCATCCCAAATTGCTCTGGGATGGCTCTATGTGGAAGAAGAAAATATAAAATACAAGTTTTAAAAAAGATAGTCTTTAAAACACGTTTGATTAAAATGGTAAGTGCTATCAAGATCTTGCTTTCAAAAAGGTGTGGTTGCATTTCACTACCATATAGTTGTCGGAAGATATATACATATAGAGATTCATTATATTCATACAAATTCATTAATATTACACTTCTGTATAATCACAGAATCACAGAATTTCTAGGTTGGAAGAGACCTCAAGATCATCGAGTCCAACCTCTAACCTAACACTAACAGTCCCCACTAAACCATATCCCTAAGCTCTACATCTAAACGTCTTTTGAAGACTTCCAGGGATGGTGACTCCACCACCTCCCTGGGCAGCCTGTTCCAATGCCTCACAACCCTTTCAGTAAAGAAGCTCTTCCTAAGATCTGACCTAAAACTCCCCTGGCGCAACTTTAGCCCATTCCCCCTCGTCCTGTCACCAGGCACGTGGGAGAAAAATAATCTTGCAACACTTCTGCTAGCTAGCACAGGTCAAGCATTGCTTACTTACAAATGAATCAGCAACTTTAATACTGCTCCAATAATCCTGTTGCACATCTACCCTGATAGGAATATTTCATTAAGAGTCATCAGCAACATATGTCAATAGGAAAATAATTTTATGATTGTTCTAATGAATAGCAATTTAGGAATGTCACAACAGTGAACAGAGAAAAATCGTGATTTAACCATGACACCTGTAAATCTTTTGGAAGGTATAGGTTAACAGTCTTAATGCACATTAACTTTAAAAAGAAATAGTTCATTATGTGACAGGACATGTATGTACATTTTAAAACAGGACACTATAAAATATCAAAAGGAATATTTAACCAAATGAGATCAGGTTGCTATTTTGTACAATAATTAAGGAGTTCCATACTACATATGGAAGTTTTATATATATGTACACACACACACTTGTCCTGATGATAGTCTTTGACAATTACAAAACTCAATTTTAAGACTTCTCAAACAGGCAAATCACACATCTCAGAGTGAGTACTCAGGGATTCATCTGTCTTCCCCTAAGGCAGACAAGATGATGGAAGGTATTGATTTTTTCTTTTTCCCCAGTGTTATTTAATTGAGAAATATGGTAAAAACTCTTTAAATTACATACTGGATTATTAAGAAGAAATACAAAGGAATTGGGGAAGAAGTGCAGTCTGTAGCCAGCTGACACAGCACCTTGATGAGTGGGAGAATAAACAAGGGTAATCTGGTTAAGAATAATGAACAACCTGAAGCAATCAAGAACTGATTTAACAAGGTGTTAATCTCTATTTGTTCTCCTTGTTGCATCTGGTTTCAGCTGATTGAGATAATCAAGTAGTAGCAGTGACCAACAAAGCACACTGAACAGTTACCTGTACTAGGTCAGGAGCATACTCCAAGTTTAGTTATTCTGTGTTAGCACAGCACAGTGTGCTCTGAAATAGAGGTCTGAGTTAAGCTTTATGTAAAAACTGAGGATACACAAATACGCTGCACCAGCAGCCCCAACTGAAAGCCAAGAAGCTTGTGGTAAGCTGTTACAAAGGTACTGCAGAATCTGGCTATTGATTTCTGGGAAATAACATCTCCCGGGGACATTGCTACTGGTTTGATTAGCTGATTATCAGAGGTATTTGAAAGGAGCATTCTTTTGTTTACAAGAAAGGGAGCTGTCAGAGCCTGAAAGACTGTGGTGGTAAGGCCACAGAGGCAAAGATAAATAAAACAGACTGTTCTAAGTGCTCCTCAGCCTGCTCAGAAATACACCCCAGCTTCTCAACACCCAACACAGAGCAACTAATAAAGTGATTTTGCAAGACTTTTTGAGGGAAGTGAGTTGTACAAATACCTTCCTTCTGTTTTGGGAAGAAACTTATAATATAAACTGTTAACTGATCATCTAGTAAAGTTTCTGATATGTTTATTGTGCTTTAAAAAAATGAGACCACCTACCATGATGTAAGTGCTTTTTAATAGAAATAAACATCTCAGAATGGCTTTTCCACTATTTCTCCCAGGTTAAGCTTTTCAAAGATTTCGCTCTTCCTCATATTACAGGCAGTTTGCCCTGTGTTTTGGTTTGGGGAGATAGGGGTGGGGGAGCATCTTAATTCTGTAACGTTATTCTGTGTTTCATACCTAGCAAAATGGAGTCCTGATCCTTGACTACAGCCCTCTAAGCCACAAAGAAGAAAACAAACAGTTTTTAAAAGTAAATATTACAGTAGTAACTGGCAGCTATACTCAAGATTTGACATTGCTATAGTAGGAAGTATGGAAAGAGTAAAAAAGCAAATCCAATGTGTTTGTTCCACAAAGCTCACAGAATTCTGTAACTTGATAATTCTGAAACCCAGGTGGCCTGGCAGAAGAGTCAGAGGAGAGAAGTACCAGAGGGACTGGTGCTAGGTGAGCTCTTGCAGCAAAACTGATGTGTGTGGGGCAACCTTGGTGTAGGGTGGATATGGGTTAAAAGCAGCCTCCTGCCCCACTTACATTTTCTATACCTGGAAGCAAGAAGAAAGGCTGTCAGGAACAGTTGACCCTACAGAACCAGGAGGAAAGACTGACAAGAAGCATGCTCAGGAGAATGGATTGCAAACGAGAATAAAAGAGACCAGAAGTGACCAACAGCATTTTTACTTTTTTTTTGACTCATGTTCAAAAAAAGTCTTACAAAGTTAAAAGTTATAAAAGAACTGACATCTAAAAAGTTCTCTTGAACATTACATCTGAACAAAACAGAACTTTTATTTCAAGCTCATCATCTCATCATTCATGGAAACCCTACAACACTGCTGTCATTCAGCTTCATGCACAGCTCAGGGGTGGCAATAGGCTCACATCACAACACAGACATCACTTACATCACTGCTTTTCTTCTGTTCAGAAGTAACAGTATTTAAACCAGTTCACACATTTTGCTTGGTATTTTAGAAGATGCTGCAAAGACTGGGCATACTCTCATCCTTTTGTAAGAAGTCCCTTGAAATATTAGTTAAGACTATCTGAGCACTATATTTCTACAGCATTCATCAGATATGGTCTCCTGAACACAGCAGGAAGAAAAACTATTGTGAGCATGGTTTGGTCACATCACTGATTTATTAAACAACATCTGGGAACCATTAGCATAGTGTTGGCCCATTCAGCTTACTCTTCCTATTGTAATCTGTTCCACCTGCTAGAGAGCTAGCACCAGCCCTCAACCCTATTTAAACTGGCCCCAGACCCTTAGCCAAGATGTCACTTGCCTTCACAATGCAAGATGATTAGGAGTGCTTGTTTCCCCCATGTACTGGTAGATTGCAGTTGCAGCTCCATTTCACGCTTTCTTTAGGGGCTGCTTTCCCCTAACACACTTCCCATTTCAGTTTATTAGAAAGCCAGACCCCTGTGCAAGAATTCCCTCTGCCAAGCACCTGCCAAGGATGTAGTAATAATTTTTATTACAACATAACCTTACCACCCACTTCCCTCAGAGGAGGGTATAATACTGTCCAGACCAAGTTTTCTCCTAATCCCTAAAAATATCGAGCAGGATACCTACAGCAGGCCCCCAGCAACAACGTGGCCAGTTGAGCAATCCCCAGTTCTCAAATAAACCTCTGCCACATGACAGAGGAAGGCACAAAGGCACAAAGCTTTACATGGAGAACTTACTATTCATGAGAACTCTTCTTATTGCTGAGCATCATTTGGGCAGTGTTTGGCTTTTGGCATCTGCTGGGGGTGGGTAGAAAAGGAAGGGGGCAACCAAATGGAAACAGATACTATATGACAATAAGGGAAGGAGTATACCAACTAAAATCTCCCCACCTGCTACAGATTTCTCAGAAATTCATAGATTATCCTTTAAATCCTATTTCTCCATCAAAAATGTTTGGAATTAGTCAATAGGCTCAAATTTTAATGGTTGAGCACAGAAGAGGAAGAGAAGAATGAACAACAGACAACACAACCATGCCCATCTGGTTTCCAGCAGGTACCAGTCTTAAAATCAATACAACTAAAACGTGTTGGGGCCATGGATTTTTAGCCTCACAGTCCTTTCTTCCTGAGCTACTGCCTCAGATGGGTCCAAGCCAAATCTGGGTTGTGGACACCCCAGAACCAGGGGAACTCTTCTCTAGCTAGAAATGTTACTTAGGGAATCTTTTTGCCAGTGCAGGGAGCTTCACACAGGAATGAGATTTATCAGCCATGGGCACACCGATACTGAATTTCGTTATAGTCTTCACTGCCTTCTTCAAATTCAGAAGCGTAGGGAGTTTCATTATAGAAAAAGTAGGGTCTCAGCATACAATACAGTCTACAAAAGGAAGTTGGAACCTTTAACATAACATGACTAAAAATATTTCTAAGAACAACCTTCACAAAATGAATGCTAAGGGCTTTTTAGTTCTGTTAAGACAAAGCTTTGTTTTCTAATTTACTTATGATAGTTACTCTCATGTGGTATACTATTTGTACACTCTATGCACATGCATGTAATACATAGTATTAATTATATGTATTAATGATGTTCAACTACTTTAATGTAAGTAATTCTGTATTATATTTTCATTCTTTATTTTTAAGTTAACTTCACATACCATTATTGGGAAGAACAGTTTTTCACCAAATGTAATTCATCAACCACATCTTACCTCAATAAGATTAGTTAACAAAACTAATGGACTAAACCACCGAGCCACAAAGCTAGCTGAAAGGCTGCACAAATGTCTTGGTTAATAAATATAAAAGAGTACACATAGGTGCAACTTATTCAAAATGCACATTAAGGAGTTCTAACTTATAATCCGTCATCTCTTTTGCAATTGTCAGCCTGTGATGTGTACACCATTTCAAGGAATTTATTGCTATTTATAACACTGCTTTTTAAATAAAAAAGCTTTTGAAATATTACTTTAAACCTAAACAAACAGTAATTTGTCTTCTAAACCAGTCAGCAACCTGTCACACAAAACCACCATATGTTAAAAGAAGTGTAACTGTCAACACTGCATTATAACTGTTGCAAAGTTTCACAAAGACCTCTCTAATTATAAGATCACAACATGTAAGCGTTTATCATATTGGATAGTTTAAAATACAACGTGCCTTCTCTAAGGTACTTGGGACTTTTTATCAGGACGTGACATTTATTACTCTTTCAAGTAGTCACCCCACATGCCACTGCCTTATTGCAAATTCTTCAAATGAATATACTTTCCTTGGTACAAATTATTCAGAGAAGTGTTTTGTTTTAAGCTAAAATTAAGAGTAAAACCCATTCTCCCGAATCTTTGCCACTCAATTTGAGTAGAAATTATTTTTTCTTCCGTAACTAAAGAAAGAGGACAGTTTTTAAATGAGGAAAATGAGTGTCAGCAAAAACAGGAGCAGAATGCCCTAGGGAACAAAAAGATACGGGACCATTTTATTGTTAGGTGTTCAGCTGGGTACTCCAGCCACATGCACAAGTAAAAGATTGAAAACTGGACAACATGATGGAGAAATAAGAGTGAAAAGTAACCTGGGGAAAAAAAAAAAAAAATGTGGGGAGGAAGGGGATCAAAAGTCTGGAAAAAAAAAAAAAAAGCCTCTAATCTTATATAATGTCAAGCAGGAATGCTCAGGGAGCATTTAGTGTGGCAGAAGAAAAGAACGATCTTGTTTCAAATTGAACACCGAAAAACATCTGTAACAAAACTACTGAATAACATAAGCCAAGGAACATATTTAAACACAAATATTCTCTTAAATCTATAATTCATCAGCTTTTGATCTATTAATTTACATTAAGAAATCTTTTATAAGTTTAAGTGACAGACTAATCACAGGTAACACCATTATGTCATCAACTCATACAGGCTCCTCTAACATTTATTATTTTCCATGGTACATATTTGCAACGAGGGTGGATAGTTTGAGCTTCTTCAGAAGCTAACTTAAAACATACCACCCACAAATACTACTATACATTCGTTTAATGCAACTGTATTCATACTGATGGAAAGAGTGCTTTCCTTGACTAATACTATTTTAATCTGTAGCCCTCAAACAGTTTGTACAGTCACAGAAAATCTTGAGTTGGAAGGGACCCACACAGATCATCAAGTCCAGCTCATGATTCCACACGGGACCACCCAAAAAAATAGTCAGACCATATGTCTGAGAGTGTTGTCCAAACACTTCCTCAACTCCAGCAGGCTTGGTGCTGTGACCACTGCCCTGGGGAGCCTGTCCCAGTGCCCGACCTCCCTCTGGGTGCAGAACCTTTCCCTAACCCCCAGCCTGACCCTCCCCTGTCCCAGCTCCATGCCGTTCCCTCGGGTCCTGTCGCTGTCCCCAGAGAGCAGAGCTCAGCACCTGCCCCTCCGCTCCCCTCGTGAGGGAGCTGCAGGCCCCATGAGGCCTCCCCTCAGCCTGCTCTGCTCTGGGCTGAGCAAACCAAAGGACTGACTCCAGCCACTCCTCATGTGTCTTTGCCTCTAGACCCTTCACCATCTTTATAGCCCTCATGTGGACACACTAATAGTTTTAATTCCTTCTGATATTGTGGCACCCCCCACTGCACACAGTGCTCAAGGTGAGGCCACGCAGAGCAGAGCAGGACAATCCCTACCTTCACCCAGCCGGCGGTGCTGGGCCTGAGGCACCCCAGGGCAGGGTCAGCCCTTTGGGCTGCCAGGGCACGCTGCTGGCTCATGTGCAACTTGCTGTTGGCCAGAACTCCCAATCCCTTTCTGTGGGGCTGCTCTCCAGCCTCTTGACCCCCAACCTATGCATACATACAAGGCTGCTCCATCCCAGGTGCAGAATCAGGCACTTGCTCTTGTTAAATTTCCTGTAGTTGATGATTGCCCAGCTCTAATTTGTCAAGACCTCCCTGCCCGCATGGAGTCAGCTGCTCCTCCTTAGTATCATCTGCAAACTTAGTAAGCTGTTGCAACAGGCAATTCTATTACTCAGAAACTAAATCCTTCATTTCACAGAAGTTCCCGAGTTGGAAGGGACCCATAAGGATCATCAAGTCAAACTCCTGGCACCACACAGGTCTACCCAAAAGTTTAGACCATGTGACTAAGTGCACAGTCCAAATGCTTCTTAAATTCAGACAGGCTTGGTGCAGTGACCACTTCACAGGGGAGCCTGTTCCAGTTTGCAGTCACCCTCTTGGTGAGGAACCTCTTCCTGACGTCCGGCCTAAACTTCCCATGCCTCTGCTTAACACCATTCCCACAGTCCTATCACTGGTGATTATGGTCAGTATCTATAAAGGTTATTGGAAACAGGTTTTTCCCATACTTTAGATGATTGCCTTTTAAAAATCTGAGTTCCCCATGGCAGTGTTCAAAAACTTGGTGCCAGTATGCACCTCAGATATATTCAGCTGTTCTTGATATAAAAGAAGGCCATACAAGACAATGGAGTAAAGCCAGAGATACTGTGTTTAAGCACTTCAGATAAGCAATGAAAGGCATGTTTGTCAACTTTATATACCTAGCAAGGCTGGATTTCTTCTTTTCCTCTCTGGAGGAAGAAGATGAGTTTTCCAGGCAGAAGGAGCCTGAGTTTGAGTTACTTTGCCCCAGTGTTACCTTTTAAGCAGTCAGGGACATCCTTTTGCACAGGGAGAGGCCAGCAGCAGGGAAAGACTCAACTTGTACATTAAATCTTCTGCTGGATTATTGTAGATATACTGCTTATCATGATCAAAATCAATTACTAGACATACTTTTATATTCAAATACCAAATTAAAATGTATTATCAAATGTGAGCTTGGTGTTTATATTCTTCCCACCCCACCAATTTAGTAATGCTAGAGCTAATACCTACTGCTCTGTGTAAATCAACTATAACATACCATGTTGAGCAAGTATTACTGTGAGATGCTTATGTTTGTGTTTTTTGTTTACTTTTCATGCTAGATGGTTTGTCTGCTGTTCAGAGAACTGTTTATTTTCATAGCTTCTTCCAAACTACTTGGGTAAACTTACAGATCTTGTATATAATAAACCATTTAGTAAAGTCTAGTCCCTTTACAACATGTAAGAATTAACTGCTTTCATCAGGTAATGCTTAAGACTCACTAATCTTTAAGAAATAAAGATTTCCAAATATTGTAAACAATTAATTAAAATTATCATTTTCCTCCAATTAGTTGCTACCCTAGTTTTCAACTTAGTTTAGATCAGGATTCTGGAAAAAAAAAAATATATATTTCTGGAAGCTGGTACAGGACTACAAGACAATTCTCAGAAAATAGCTCAAGTGGAAAACAGCATCTTACAGAGTAGCAAGTAAGAAAGCAAGTAGTAATCTGAACTACATGAGTTCAAAGCTGAAACATGAGATCTCCTGGGTAGTAAACTCAAGAATTTTTCTGAAAAATGTTCAAGATTAATAACATGGACTGATTTTTACATCAATACACATTCCTGTGCTCCCTTCCCCATCTTCATGGCTGCCCTACAACCATTACTAAAACAAGTTTTGGAATTGTAGCAGGCACAAAAGAACTCCCATGCAAGACTCGTGTTGTCCATTTAGAATCATTAACAATTAGTCAGCATATATTTGATTGTAAGAAGCACCATACTTCAAGTATTTTGCTTTTACATGCTTACAGTACCTTTCAGAAGAAAAAGGTAGTAGGTGAATTCAGTGTTTCTTCTTCAAAAGGCCACATATTACACAGAACCAAAACTGCAGAATAGGCAGAATGTATATTTAGGAATACATTTTCATTTTGTCTCAAATTGTGAAACGAAGAGGATAACCCTGCACACATATATACAAAAAAATCTTAATCATAAGAAACATAACAGAACATATGAATTTATATGCAAGAAGAAAGTACCAAAAAAGACTTCAATTTGTACAAGAAGTTGTATCTAGCCAGCACAGAAGACAAGATCACAGCTCATTTAGAGCAAATTCACTGCCAGCGTTCAATGATGAAAAGAAAATCACATACAAAGGGAGATATTCAGCTATGCCCTGGACGCATTCAGGTTACTTTAAGAAATTGCTTAAAGCAATGTGCCTCCCTAGAGGCAGTGATAAGCACTGAAAACAGTAGAACACTCCACTTCAGAATGCCCTTGTCTTCTACCTATACATGACGATTATACACAAGTCTTTTGTGCAGACCTAAGAAATGTGAATCATAGAACTCCAACAGGCTTGGTGCAATAACTACTTCCCTGCACCAAGCCATGTGTTTCTTTTAATGAAAAAAGTATGTGAAAAGACAAACATTCTACATGTTGAAGATGTAAATATCACCACTATTACAATTTTGAATCAGTTGAAGATACCAAAGAACATTACATATGCAGAAAATACATGTTCTATACCAGACACTTTAGACCAGCAAAGCTTACAGGAGGCATCGTAAGTGAGCAGAAGTCAAGAAGACTAGAGCAGACAGAAAAAAAAGATAACTTAAAAAATAGGATCCCTTTGTGATGAGGCACAAGCAAATGGGGGGAAAACGAACAGGTACACATATGGTGCTGCTTTTGGACTGCCTTCAAGCAGAGCAGGATAGGTCACCACCAGTCATAAAAAGCTCAGTGCTCTCAGAATACACTTCCTTCTTATTCCTGTTACAGGGGCATCTCATGAGCAGGAACATTCTTCAAAGATGACAGCAGCAGTTTCCACAGCCATACCTCTTCCCTGGAGGTGCTCAAGGCCAGGCTGGATGGGGCTTTGGGCAACGTGGTCTGGTGGGAGGTGTCCCTGCTCATGGCAGGGGGTTGGAACTGGGTGGGCTTTAGGGTCCCTTCCAACCTGAGCCTTTCTATGATTCTATGATCTCTAGCCAGATCCAGCAT
This sequence comes from Oxyura jamaicensis, assembly GCF_011077185.1. Lineage (NCBI taxonomy): Eukaryota > Metazoa > Chordata > Aves > Anseriformes > Anatidae > Oxyura > Oxyura jamaicensis. The sequence continues at coordinate 136,469,998 of NC_048894.1, read as the reverse complement.
GTCTGGAGAGAAGATGAATGCTTGTCAGCCAGTTCACCTGAAGCAAGTCTGTTCCTCGCAGAATGCTGAAGCAAGTCTGTTCCTCACAGAATGCTAAAACACTGGCCAAACCACTGCAGTTAGGCTCCACTACCCTAATATTTGCCTTTGGTAACAGATTGGTAACAGACCAAAACTACTGGGGAAAAAAATCATTTAATTAGAAGTAACAGAAAAGTTTACTTCAGAAATATGAAAAATTGCATTCTGATATTTCCATTTAAAATGAAGTGTTCCAACATTCCTGAAAGCAACAAAACTTTTGTCAAATCAAAATATTTTGCTGTTTTCACACACGTCCGTTGTGGTGCCTGGTAGTCACAGGGCTCCTGAACCTTATCGGGCACTTACATGAAAGAGGACAGAAACACTTCCAAGGAAACAGCCAGAAACAGTTCAGAACAGAGAACCAGACATCTGTGCTACAACTCACAGAGAAAGAGGTTAATTAGATACAACTCAATAGTGAATGGTCCCAAAAACACGTCACTTGACAGACAGGGAAATACTGCTTTACCTCGTCCCAAACTCGGTATCTTGTTTCAATGTCTTTTTTTTTCAAGACAGAAGTAAAGCCTAAAAATAACCAAACTGGAATTTCAATACAAAATAAGGATTATTTTGCAGAAATTGTTTTCATTAAAAAATACCTGTTCGGCTGTGTATAGCACACTTTTTTCCAAGTCAATTTGGATTATACACACTCCAATAGAGGAGAGTCTCAAGTTTTCCAACAACTATATGGGTGCTTGTTTTTGCTTTACTGAGGACAGAAGTACTTAAACAATCAGTATATGCTAATAAACTACAGTTTTATAAGCCACATTTATGAGTGGAATACTTTTTAGATGAAGAAAACAAATGAAGAAAAGATGAGAGTATCTTGACCTTTAAGTAACAGTCTGAGGAGTGAAAGTTAACTGCAGAAGATACAGCGTTATCCAAAACTGGAGCATTTCAGATGCAAAGAACTGTTTATATATTTAAGTAGATAAAAAAGATGTCCATTGTTAACTCTGTGCCACCCAATTTCTTTCAACTTTTATATGGATACAACCATAGTTCATTTCTGTACAAATCAAGCAAAGTAGAACATCCTTAACAGAGCAGGAAATGAAGTTTTATTCATTGCACAAAATAAATCAACAAAAATGTAATGTCTGTTGATGACAATGAAACCACTAGCATATGCACTTGGGACTCAGATCTGTTCTGTCCACCAGATGCTCCCTCCTTGTGGAAGGCTGGTAAAAAGAATTAGTGCATTGTGGCTTAAACAGATTTTCTCATGCTGTTAAGTATTTTTTCTGAAGTTTTACTGCAAAATCTTAATGTTCATTATGATTGTAAGCAAATATCAAGAATGAACAACCTACAGCCCACAGCCCACATGCAGTACGGCAGGACGATCCATCTAGCTTGTTCCCTTTGGCCTCCTCTCCTACAAATCTCAGCTGCGCACCAGACGACTGCACTGGTGCAGGCGGCCTGCTCCCCAGGACCATTTTATCTTGGAGGCTTGTAGCCTCTCCCCCATCATATAACGAGCCATATTTAAATGCATGCCGGGAAAAGGGGTTGAAAAGCTTCCAGGAAAGATGGCCACTTCCCACTGACAGAACAATGCACTTAACCCACTACCCTGTCACCGTCCACATCTGAGGAGCACATGGGAAAGTGTCTGGGACAGGCTGAACGAATTGTTTGGGATCAGCAGCACGCTCTTGTCTGCCCTCTTTTCTCAGGTCTTCACCAGTCCCTGCTGGGGGAAAACTCCAGGGCAGAAAACTTAGACACTTGATATCTACTACAGATGCAGGAAGGCAGAGGCTTCCAGAAAGCATCAGCACATATACAATGCAGTCCAGGTGTCAGTCACATACACGTGTCCTAGAGGCCATGAAATATGACGCTCTCCTGCCACTGGGAATAATAATAACAGTAATTAAAAAAAGCAGCCCACCCATTGAAAGCACTTGAGCATACTGCTTCCCCCAATGCATTGTACAGCAATACTGACTGCACTGCATTGATCATGAGATCACTCAGCTCACAGAACCGTGTTGAAAACTGCTGTGCTTCTTGTCACTAATTATCACCACGATTTTAAGATATCAACACCAACAAGCTTTGGGCCTAATTCTAAGTAATTACATATTACCAATACTGCAGCAGCTGTTAGCTTAGTCCAGGGACTCCTACACTAACCTAAAATGTTGAGTAATGCTGACAGGCTGACAAACAAACAAAAGAAGCCCCACACACTAGGAGCTTGGCCATCTGATTAGAACAAAATACATTTTCAGCTTCAACTGAAAATACTTGTGAATGAAATATCTCCAATCAATAAGGCATTTACATGACAAAGTTTTCCAGAAGAACCAGTCACACACGTAGGACACAAAAGGGTAAAGCATCTTTGTGTTATTCATCCCCCAGTTAGGGGCAATGCAATAAGAAAGTATACCAAAAATGAAGGAGTGCAAGTTCAAGTACTCTGGGCTCTTTAGATCTCTGCTTTTTGACAGATGGCCCAGCTAGACACCAACTGGTCCAGAGCAGATCAGTGCCTGGGTAAATGAAACCAAGCAAAGATCCTCAGTAAGCCAACGTGATGGCCTCAGAGCATGTTTATCAGCTCAGAGGCAGGTTCAAAGATGTGTAAATGGAGGTTGGGGGGGTGGGGGGGGGGGGGAGTGTCAGGAGGAAGACTTCCCTATTTCTCAGTGGAGCAGTCAAGTTTGTTCTACAAAGAAATAAATATTTACAGTTCAAGTCTAACTCCAACTGTTAAATAAACATAAACTAAGATGTGTGAGACAACTGGATGGTTCACGATACTGCCAGCAACATAATACAATTTCCCTGAGGTTTCATGGACTGTTAAAAGGTAAGGTGGTGATTTTTGTTTAGAAGAGAAAGTGCACAATTAAAACTGAACATCTTCCCACTCTACTGGCAAAAAGCACAGTTCACTGGAGTAAAGTTTATCATTGTTCAAAAGTGCTGAAAATAAAACAACCTGCATCACTTGTGCAAATTTACTCAGCAGGAGCCACTGCTTAAATGCAGGTATTCTGAGGTAAGTCACAAGTCATAAATGAACTTTTTCAGCTTAAATTCAGTAACTGTGTCTAATAAATTATACTTGAGTCACACCCTTTCAGAGCAAACACCACTCTTTCCAAAGAGAACAAGCTATAATTTCAGAGGACACTCTGTACTTTAAAGAATTAAGAGTATTTCTTCTCTTTCAGAATTTAAAGAAGCCTTTACCGAAGGTGGATGAATTAGTTTTTTTTCCACTACGGAGTCTGTAATCATGCCTATTCTGAAATAGGTTTTGCTATAATGAGGAACTAAAATACATTCCAACAAATTTAACTATGCTTTAATCTATCAACATATGAGGAAAAACTACTTCCTCTCTAAGGAAACATTTTTAAATGCATTACCTCACCTCATTCCCTGTTAAGCCATACCAATCCAAACTCTTCACCCAACTACATGAAACAAAGCTGGATTGTAGGGTCCTGATTTTGATGTCAGCTGGACTGGGACAAACCTGGAATTACTCCAAAGTAAATCAATTGAGGTATTCCAGATCTATGCCAGGGAAAGGGGAATCAGAATCTAACTCTAGATTTCTAGGGATTACGCCAAAGATGATACATTAATCCCTTCACCCTCTACCTTGAAACAAAGACGCTGACTATTGGCATTATATTTCCTTGCTGTAGTAGGTCAAGGGAAAAAGATAACTAAAACCAGTAACAGTATGAGCATTACTCTTAATCTTTCTACTTTATACTCCTGTTTCACAGAAAAGTTCCTCTGTACTTCATGAACAGAAATACAAGTTAGTATTGACATTTGCCTCAATAAATCTCATTACGGAAATGTGAGGTTTTGGTACCCGAGTTTCGACTCTGACATGTACTTGTTCAGTTGCAGAATTAACATAAAAACATTATCAACAAAAGTTTAGTGTATAAAGAAACTTGTTTGCTGAAAGTAGAAAGCAAAAGGACTGATATTGTGTTCTTTTTTCTGTAAACTTGAAAAGATGGTCAGCTCTGAAATGCGATTCTGTAGTGACGGCATTGCAGCAATCACCATCTCCATTCCTGTGCAAATGGGTTCCTTTCCAAAACTCAAACACACATACCCTGACTTCAACAATTACTGATTCTCCAGATTAACCACAGCAAAAAAAAAAGAAACCGAACAACCTTTACTAGTTCATGCATCGCCACCAACTGTAGACCTAACAATTTTGTTCTGAAAGGAATTGGTGTTAAGTCTGAAACCTAAGCTAAGTAGCAACAAATGCAAGATGGTCTTAAATTTGAAATTCAGCTACATCAGTGATGTACCAGCCAGCTTCCAACTCTGACCTTATTAGTCCCCATCAAGGGCAGAAAATGGACCATGGCAGGGAGGAAGCAGTGCTGGCTGGCTAACACATGCCAATTTGGGCAGTTACCTGCCCAGGACAATCCCACAAGGCAGTTTCTCAAATACAGGATGATTTTGCATCACGCTTAGCTGTCTCAGTACACAGTACCTCAACACAAAAACGTAGAAATGGCATTTGTATTATGTTTCCAAGTGTAGGCAGTCAAGATACTTACAGATTTACAAAATTACATATTAATGCATACATTCAGGGTAATAGAACAGCATCTTGCCCAATCAATTTGATGTAATACACTTGTACATGACAAGCAGTATCAGGGGGATATTAAACTCAGAAACATGTAACATAATTTTATTCCAGCTAGTCACTCTGAAGTAATTCCTAAGTTGCTCAACTGCTAGTTTATTTATGTTTATGCAAAATGCAATAGTTTGTTAAATTCCCTGCTGTACCTGCCCGCATGACCTGCTAAGGCAGGCATTCTTTTGAAGGTTAACAGCCTTGGATAGACTGGACCGATGGGCCGAGGCCAACTGTATGAAGTTCAACAAGGCCAAGGGCCGGGTCCTGCACCTGGGGCACAACAACCCCAAACAGCGCTACAGGCTGGGAGATGTGTGGTTAGAAAGCTGCCTGGCAGAGAAGGACCTGGGAGTAGTGGATGACAGTCGGCTGAATATGAGCCAGCAGTGTGCTCAGGCGGCCAAGAAGGCCAGCAGCATCCTGGCTTATATAAGAAACAGCGTGGCCAGCAGGTCCAGGGAAGTGATTGTCCCCCTGTACTCAGCTCTGCTGAGGCCGCACCTCGAGTACTGCATTCAGTTTGGGGCCCCTCGCTACAAGAAGGACATGGAGGTGCTCGAGCGAGTCCAGAGAAGGGCTACGAAGTTGGTGAAGGGTCTGGAGAACAAGTCTTACGAGGAGCGGCTGAGGGAGCTGGGACTGTTCAGCCTGGAGAAGAGGAGGCTCAGGGGTGACCTTATTGCACTCTACAGGTACCTGAAGGGAGGCTGTAGCGAGGTGGGGGTTGGTCTGTTCTCCCACGTGCCTGGTGACAGGACAAGGGGGAATGGGTTAAAGTTGCACCAGGGGAGGTTTAGGTTGGATGTTAGGAAGAACTTCTTTACTGAACGGGTTGTTAGTCACTGGAATAGGCCACCCAGGGAAGCGGTTGAGTCACCATCCCTGGAGGTCTTTAGAAGACATTTAGATGTAGAGCTTAGGGATATGGTTTAGTGGAGGACTTGTTAGCGTTAGGTAGGAGGTTGGACTCGGTGATCTTGGAGGTCTCTTCCAACCTAGAATATTCTGTGATTGTCTTTGCAGTAAAGATGTTAAAAGCATGAATACAGAGCCAAAAGATTTATCTTCAAGGGGATGTATTTCAGGAGTGAGTTTCCAAAAGGTCAGAGTGAACAACCAGCAGCCTCACCTTCTGGAGGTACGGGTAGGTTTGATGAAGTGTTCTCCAACATGAGCACTCGAAGTTTTATTTCAGAAAGCTTGTATACATACACACACGCTCCCATCTGTACTCACACATCCCAGAGACAGTAAATCATTTAACAGAAGTAATCTCATCTGAAATATATTAGCATATGCAAATTGCTGTTGTTAGTGGGAGGTATTAATAGCTTCAATTACTCATCTGTTGACATTTATTTTAATTTTTAGAAGCAGATGGTATTAATCTCTGAATTTATTGAAAGCAATTTTCGTGAACTTACACTCATTCTACCACAACACTGAGATCCAGACTCTTAAGTTCTAGAAGCCAAGTTGCAATAATCATCCCTGCATTAGCTCTGATGCAGGATTTACTTGACCATCCCTTACCTTACTAGGATTCTGGCTTGCTACATGTAATTCCCTCAATTCCCTAGCAGCACAGCAACTTCAGAAAGAAAAGTTCCGGATGTTACCCTAGCTGGTACAGAACAGAGCTATTCTTTACGTGTCAACAAGGCACTTTCTAACTCATGCTCTGCCAAGAGTTCAACCTGACATTGTAACTACTCAACCTGGGGTCTGCAGTTCTCTAGTCATTAGGGAATATGTGAAGATGGTCCATGAAACAATGCCAGAAAAAAAAAAGGGGGGGTGTTGCTTTGAGGGGAAGAAGGAAGCAAGTTAAATATACATTGAAGACCATTCAGGTGAACATACATGACAGTGTCTGCCCACAGAACAGTCAGAAACAGGTCCTTCGTTGCTATCATCACCTTCTTAAAAAGTGGAATAACAGTGGGGTTATGAATTTATACAGCAACTGTTCACCTATGTGATATGTTCTACTTATATTTCTTGTCCCAGTTGTTCCTCCTAAACATCATGCAATAATGAAAACTAGTCAGGTGGGAAGCTACCATAAATACACAAATATATATGCACACATGAATATATGTATGAAGAACTAGCTTTCTACGTCAATGCACCATGATAAATAAGCAGGTCTGCTGCTTCCTTACTTCCCAGGTAACGTGAACAAGCAAGGAAATCTGAAGCAACCAAGTAGGAAATAGAGAACTGCAGTTTCAAATGAGTAAAAGCAGCAACTCCAGCTTCCTCTGAAATCAAAACAATACTATTCTCACCCTCCATATGGGCAACACCATTGAACTGACAACTTGGGAGCTACTTCCCAGGTGAAGTGGGAGTAACTACAACAAAAATGGGGTATGTTACATATCAAAGAAATCTACGAGAAGCAGCAGTAAAGTGAGATTGTATTACAGAAGAATTTACATACAGAGATGAGCACAAAAACACGATCACACAGATAAAAGGGAAGCACCTGCTTTTGGTTAAAATAAATAATACTGTTGTTAACATAGGCATTTGACATAGGTTTGTAAGTTTTCATATGCATGACTAATGAGAAATGTGTGTATTTGGGGTCAAGTGCTTTTACTGGCTGTATTTATATATTTAATTAAATGGAATAGAATTTGCCACTGGCAAGTTACAACCAAATGGTAGGATCAATTTTAGAGAATGTGGTAGAAGCAAAAATAAAAGAGGAGGAAGTGGAGACAGATACAGAAAGAACTGTGTAAAAGTTACTATTACTTATGCACCACTTGCAAACAATACAATATCAACAATATACAAGTTTGCACAACCCTGAAATGGTTAAATACTTCAGCCAGGACATACTCCCAGTATGGTGTGAGGCTTCTACACCAGCAAAACTCTACTCTTAATACACTCCTGTTCCAAGGCAAGTCTTACAAATTGATTTCTAGCTACAGAGATCTTATTTTTGTGGTAGCCCATGTGCAAGAAGCTCCTCACACTTGAAATTTCTGCAAGTGAAAATCCATCAGTGATAGTTAACCTTCCTGATCAGGGCTCCCAGCTAACTTATCATATATAGTAGAAAGTAAAAAAACCCAAAACCTCAGCCACCAAACATGGGAAAGTTGATCTGGGAGTTAAAATGAAGTTCATATGTTCAAATGCACTTGCATGTATATTAAAGCATTAAAATATTAAATGTGTACAATCCATATCTATACAGAACTAAATAGACTTCTGTCCTTCTGGAATTTAATGGACAATTGAACTGCTGTTGGGTTTTTTTTGGAGAGCAATGGCAAAACACTTTTTTTAAAAAAAAAAAAAAAAAGTAGGCTTGCCAAGGAGGAAGCAATACATTTGCCACCACAAGACATACAAACATCTTAGAAGTCAATCAGTTTAAGCCAATATAACCAAATAATAATGTAAATCAAATAATCTTCAACTCTAAATACCTGAATTTTTTTTGGAAAAAAAAAAAAAGACCACAAGAAGTCCAGTCCATATCCTTAAGACAAATCAACTATGTGTATAGTAAAAAGTATGAAGCACACAAATCATGCCAAGGTGACCAGGGAACCTGAGGTCTTAAACCTTATCAAAACCCTGATGGTTGGCCAGCATCACTACCCTGGAAGAAAGCTGTTTTTAAACTGCAGTCCTCCATCAGTACAGCAGCTATAAGCCAGTATATCCATGACAAATCAGCCTTACAGTTACCAGTACAGTGTTACAAAGACTGCCTCTCAAGTAATTTTTTAGAAACTGAAGCAAACCATTCATTTAGAAAGAGGTAAGCCCAGGGAGGCAGAAGGAACAAGACAACAGGGATTTTAGGACTGAATTTAGAAATAAAAAGCAGAAAATTCTTGCTTTCTACCAGTATTGATTTAGGTTCCTACAGTAAACAGCACAAAACAGCAGCAGCAACAGCATAAGACATGTATGCATGACAATGAGACCATGCCCTGAGGTTTTTCCTGCATAAAGGACATAATATGGACTTCACTTGCTCATGCCTAAGAAAGAAAATGAATTATGAAAATCTGAAGTGCAACTGAAACACTTTGTTGTGTCCATTACCTTCCAAGTCACTGCATTCTTCATACATCTACAGTTCTTCAATTTTACCTTGAAGTCTTCTTCACCGATACCTTCATATCCAAATGATCTGCTGTTTATATGGAGCTTGAGACACTGGTCTAAGTAGGACAGCAGTAGTAATTTGCTGTCTCCCGTCCAGGCCAAATATATAGATAAGCAGCACAGGTATTTGTCTGTAGTGTTACTGGACCTGCCTGACTACCAGACAGACTTTTTTTTTTTACAGCCTGTGAAAGACTGCATTATGAGAGAGCAATTTCAGTCTGTTTGCAGAATGTTTGCTACTTCTGCTATTATAAAAACAAACAGTGATAAAAAGCTGTCATTCTGAAAGCTTATATTCTGCTTCCCTAGCACATAGACTTTTTCCTGAACCCTTAGGCAAAGAAGCAAAACCAAATTCACCAGTCTCACAAGACAGCAGAGGAAGGTGCTTTTACAAATGAGGAAAAAAATGAAAAAATGTGATTGTACCTTGTTTGTAATTAAATGTTTCATGAGATGACTACTGTCACAGACATGCTAACCATGAAAAGCAGTGAGGTAGGCATAAAATGTGGGCAAGACATAGACTTTCCAAACCTAGACAGCCAAAGTGACTTCAGATAGCTGACTATTAGCAACCTAACAGTTCTCCATCATTTCAGTTTGCAGATGAAGCGCATTACACATGTTCCTAGAGTCAATTTTCCCTTTGGTTGCAACCCAAAGGGACCCAGCTCATTAGTTCTGAGATCATTGCATAATGTGGGTCAAAGCACACCGAGTCTGGACAGCCAGATTTCTTCAGGAAGTACAAACTTGATCTGAACTACAACACAAGGAGATAAAAAGTTCTTGTTCAGACGACAATAGGCAAGCAACATTTACTTGCTAAATACTGCTACCTCAGCTGCTATAGTCACTAAAAGGAAAATTAACTACATGCAAAGCTCCTGGCAGCTTCTTTATCTTCAACACATACACTAAAAGAGAGCCACATCTTTGTCTTGTCTTCATTACATTGAAAATTCACAAAGCACATCCGTTAAATATATATAGAAACATTGATGTTAAACAATCTCAATAAATTTCATAACAATGAGGGTGATTTTGAGAACATTCCTCTTAAAGTTAACTGCATTCATAGCCTGAGCTTTCATACAAATAGAGCCCAAAATATGTTTTTAACTGCTTTATGACGTATCTTGTTTATGTCTTTCATGCCCATCTGTACTGCCACGATAACACCAGAATAACGTTACAACAAGCACAAGGTTTGGTTTCACTGAGCACTCATACGCTCACTGTCCTGTTCTGTTGTCCAGCATTGAGCTGCTCAGAAAAGCATCCTCCTAGTTAGATCTTTCTAACATAAAGTCATGCGTATTCTCAAAATAACACATTTATTATGCCTTGTCCCTATGGGCATTCTCGGGAGGGAGTTACAGCACTGCTGCTGAAGATATCACCCAGATGTGCTCGGTAAAGCGAGCAGGAGTGCTTACTATCACAAGTCTTGCTGTGTAGCAGGAACACCTAAAAGCAAAGCTCGCTCATCCAGACTAAGCTAGAGAATTAAGAAACGTGCCCACAGGCATCTTCAAACAAATTCAAAGCAGAGGCAATTTCTCCATTTGTAAACAGAATTACTGCAACTTAAAACAATACCTTATTTTTAAAGGGTTCTCATATGAAAGCAATTAGTAGGAAAAAAAACTAGGTAAATTACATGGTCACTCTTGCTTGCTCAGCTAGAACATATGAGTATTAATCCAGATTTAAGCAAAGCTGTTCAGTACCCCCTCTTCAGCCACTCACTTGAAGACTCACTTTTGATTAATTTACTCTGACATAGTCAAAAAGAAGGCATGGATATGCATCTTTAGGTCTATATTGATCTCCTTAATAGCAACCACGTGCTCAGTTTCACATGCTGTGTAAGAAAGTAAAAATTAAAATAACCTGATTAAAAATCAAAAAGGCCAAGGGGAAGTAAGAAGTTTATGGTGATACCATTTTACGCAGCTGGGAAAAGCAACATTCTCCATGTAAAGGGAAGCTTTATTTTCTTATCTCTGTATTTTCCCCTTCATTGCACAAGTCCTACTGAAAGTGAATGTATTGAAAACATTTTTACAACTTGCATTGGCTTGCTGGTGTTAAACTTTCTCAGTAACTTTTCCTAACTTTCATAGCACTTAATTTCATTAAGACCAGTCATAATCTTGCCTAGTCATTATCTGCAAGAAAGTTCACTAAAAACAATAAACAATGAACCTAAGGGACACTATAAGAAAAATATAGGCAGCAAACATTAAGCAATCCTTCTACTGCTATACAAGATTGTTCAGATTAAAAAGAAAATTATGGTTAACATTACTAACAGCAGCCATAAATCTAAGAGAGTTAATATAGAGATAAATTCATCCACCATTAGTGTAAAGAAAGGTTTGAGCTAAATCTAACTAGAATAGTTTCAGCTACTTAGTCATAGTATCCTTTCAAAAGTCAAAGTTGAAGCAAAAGCACAGGAACTGTTGCTTTTAGAAACAGCCCAGTTCTCTGTGCTGTGCTTTATATACTGTTGAGCTAAGCCAGGTAAACAAAAACAGCACAGCTGCTGCTCATCCTGCTTGATTTCTATTTATTTTTGCTTTGCCCCACCCCTTTCCCAGGTGACTGGTTGGGTGCCAGGTGGGCCTAATGGTATATAAACTGCTTGTGTCCCACCACAGAGATTTTTCTGCCTGAGCTGCTCTTTGGGGTAAGTGCTATAGTTTTGCTTCAGCCACTTGCAGGGTTTTTTAGGTGGGTAAGAGCCTTTGGGCTGATGCGTTTCCAAATTGAGAGAGATAAGCATGTCTTCTTGAGGTAATGACTAGTAGGATCTTTTAGAGTAAAGCAAGCTATGTCATAGCAGGTGCCTTTACTGCACACAGCTCTTCTTCAGGTGAGTAACTTGTAGAGCATGCTTATGAATAGGAAGATGTTACTTTTTGTGTTTACTTTGCGGTTCTAGGTCTTTTACGACTCTCCCAGAATTATGGGGCTTACTGTGAATCTGTCCTTATGTCTTCACCTGTATGTCAAATATTATCAAAGTTACAACCCTGATGTTAAAGTGATGGAGCAGGGTTTAAGGGAAATATATCATCCAAATTCCCTATGCCAGTGAGCATCTGAAAACAGCAGGAGTAAGCATGTAAGGTGTAGTCTTTTTCAGGATTAGGGACAGTTTCTTTTATTTCCGGAGGCTTTTTCTGCTGTTTTGCTGGCTGTAGAGTTTTTAGACCGTGTAGCTGTCTAGATTTTAAGTGCTTAGAATACCTTTAGTAGAGGTTGCCAGCTAACTTGTTTTGGGGATGTGGTGGGCTACACTTCTGTCTTTAGGTTATATTTTAATCTCTAGATATACCAAGCCATTTGTGTAACTCTCCAGAGGATTCACAAAGAGCTTCAGTATGCACTGCAAGGGGCTTGACTACACAGGTGCAGTATTACCAAGAGACTGAGCAGGGTCACCTTCTTCATCTGTGAAGGATAAGTCTGTGATTACCCCTGCTGGGGTTGCTGTGCGTCAATGTCCTGTTGGCATTTGTGGACCTGAGGTTTTTTTTTCTGGCTCTGGGCTCCTTGCATGAGTCCTGTGCAAGGAGCTGTACTGTTTGTGTGTCCATCTCAGATATGACCTTTTTTGTTTCTTCTAAAAAGAAAATAAATTTATTTTACCCCAAGCAGCACTACAGGCTGGGAGATGTGTGGTTAGAAAGCTGCCTGGCAGAGAAGGACCTGGGAGTATTGGATGACAGTCGGCTGAATATGAGCCAGCAGTGTGCTCAGGTGGCCAAGAAGGCCAGCAGCATCCTGGCTTGCATTAGAAGCAGTGTGGCCAGCAGGTCCAGGGAAGTGATTGTCCCCCTGTACTCGGCTCTGCTGAGGCCGCACCTTGAGTACTGCATTCAGTTTGGGGCCTCTCGCTACAAGAAGGACATGGAGGTGCTCGAGCGAGTCCAGAGAAGGGCTATGAAGCTGGTGAAGGGTCTGGAGAACAAGTCTTACGAGGAGCAGCTGAGGGAGCTGGGCTTGTTCAGCCTGGAGAAGAGGAGCCTCAGGGGTGACCTTATTGCACTCTACAGGTACCTGAAAGGAGGCTGTAGCGAGGTGGGGGTTGGTCTGTTCTCCCACGTGCCTGGTGACAGGACGAGGGGGAATGGGCTAAAGTTGCGCCAGGGGAGGTTTAGGTTGGATATTAGGAAGAACTTCTTTACTGAACGGGTTATTAGTCACTGGAATGGTCTGCCCAGGGAAGTGGTTGTGTCACCATCCCTGGAGGTCTTTAAAAGATGTTTAGATGTAGAGCTTAGGGATATGGTTTAGTGGTTTAGCAGGTCAGAGGTTGGACTTGGTCATCTTGGAGGTCTCTTCCAACCTAGAAAAACTTTGAGTGTTGTTTTTTTTCCAAGTGAGAAGAGAAAAAGTCTCTGAACCAACTGCTGTAAGGACTTTACTAGCAGCTGTTGCAGCCTGCCTTTCTGCTACTGCTTCTTCTATTGAAAGAATACATTTAATAAATATTTTTGCTAGAGATTGGGGTCTGGTATTTCTCCCTTAAGAAGATAATATCCTTGAAAAAGGATATCCTACCTAAAACATTCCATTTCACATCAAACAATTCATATGAAAGATCAGCTCTTCAGCTTAGAATTCTTAACAGAAATGGCATAAAATCCAACTGAAGACTGACAAACCTTCCTGAACCTTTGGAAAACATCTCTTAAACTCTCCTTAGGTGACCACAGCTTGCTCTATGGATTACAAGTTACTGTCTATGTGATAGATACATCAGAGTGGAATGCAAGTCATCATTTCACCTGCCCCACCTCTCAGACTACCCTTTCACAGGTCCATGTCTGTCTTCATGTCATAGAATGTTATGGGAGAGAATGTCAAGAGTCCTAGCGAAGTTAAGATAAACAACATCCACTGCTCCTCTCATCTGCTTAGCTAATCTTGTTGTAGGAAACAATCCATTTGGTTAGGCACCATTTTGCCTTTGCCATGGCAACAACTCCCAATCACCTTCTGGTCCTTCACATGCCCAGAAATGGTTTCCAAGTTGAATTGCTCCATTGCCTCCTCAGGAACTGAGGTGAAGCTGACTGGCCTGTATTGTCCCAGGTTCTCCTTCTTTCTCCTTCTTGTCCTTCAGGACCCCCTCAGTCACCATGATCACTGTGATCTTTCAAAGCTAATCAAGAGCAGCCTCGTAATGGCATCAGCCAGTGTCCCTAGCACTAGTGGGTGCATTCCATGAGGTCCCCTTATGTCCAGTTTAAGTGTTCCCTAACCTGATCCTCTTGTACACTTTCACATCTGAGCTTAGTCAGCAGCTCCTTGTTCATCCATACAGGTCTCCTGCTGCTTTTTCCTACCTATTGAGATAGATCATTCTTGATATATGTTGGATGGCGTATCCTTGAATACCAACCACTCTTCTCTCCAGATCCATATCCCAGGGAATTCTTCCATGCAAATCCCAACAGGTTAAAGCCTGTTCTCTGTTAGTTCAGGGTTACAGTTGTGCTTTTTGCCCTGCTCTCTTCTCTCAGATGCACAAAATCCACCACTTCATGGTCACTGCAGCCAAGGCTGCACCCAGTCTTCACATCCTTGACTAATTTTTCCTTTCTTGTAAAAGGTCCATCAGAACACTTCTGCATTCTACTACCTCTTCTGGGCTCTTACCTCTCTCCGGAAGTGATCGTCTCTTCAGAAGTGTCCTAGATTGCTTGTGAACTGCTGTATTTACCATCTAGCACAAATATGAAGGTGTTTAAAAGCTCCACTGAAGACCAGGGCTAGTAAACATGACCTTCTCTAGTTGTCTGGAAGAAGCTTAGTCTCAATGAAGAGACTATTCATTTGAACACATCACATAATGGTTATAAGGTTTATATTTACGCTTACAAAGACCTACAAGGCCCTCATTCCTAAACAACTTATGTTTGGACCCTCTATGCTGGAAAGATAATCCCAAAATCAGTAGCCTGAACAAGATGATGAAGATGGGAGGATGATGATGAAAAGATACAAGAAGCAAGATTAGAATGCTGAGAGTATAGTGAGAAAAAGTAATGCACATGTGGGGAAAAAAAACAGCTCTCCCCCCTTTTTAACCAGTAGATCTAAGAAGGCATTTTCAGTCATTTGTATCAGAAAAAAAGACTTGCATTCAAATTTACAAGTCCTTCATAAATTTTTCACAGGGATATTTTAGAGTCCATAAGGACAGTGAACAGAGAAAACTGTTTATAGAGTCCATCAACAGCAAGCCAAGAACTGCTCTTTGAGGCAATGGTTTCACCCTTACCTTTTGTGCACCTGGCATTGCAAACTGGTGTTTGCATCTCAGATGATATCTAAGGCCTTAAATAGTATATAAAATATCAGCATAGAAGACTTTCTCCAGAAGTTGAAACTACAAAGTCTAGGTCAATTTTAACAATGTATATACACACTTTTCACAAGTAGGTCAGCATGTGATGGATATTCTGAATCAGTAAGAAAATGTTAAAGTTTAGTCCCTATTTCAAAGTGAATGAATCGTCAGAAAGGACAGAAGTTAAATGGAAATGAAGATTTCTTTTTGGTTTAAGTGGGTCTCAGTTACTGCCATGAACCGCAAAAGAAAATTGCCAGACTAAGTCTGATCTACACAAAAGCATCTTTTGTTAATTAAAAGCAATATAGAAAATCGTTCTTTTAACTAACATACACTTATTTGTATGCACACACAGAAACAGACAAAATCCTCCTTGTTATATTAAGCTATTAAAACACAAAAGCACCATGAATTGACACTCAACTTCACATCTGTTATTAACATGAAATTATGATTCAAGCAACACTAGCTGACAACAGTTTGCAGCCTGTAGGGCAGCCTTGATGTGCTCTTGACCTTACACTTTGCATACAAATGTAGAACTTCACTGCCAGACTTACTGATCTAAAAAGACATCACCATGAAAACGAGCAAGTACCAAATGAAAATATTTCAAAAATAAAGACTTGAGCTTGCACACAAGCAAAAGACAAGCAGAAAGGTGGACCACTAAAGACTGTCAGTCCTCTGATTTCAAGTCTTACCATATTCTTGCTGTCACTGGACAGCATATATATGCAAACAGAAAAAAACAACCCTGATTGTCCATACAGTCACATTCAATTGAACTCCTACAAGCAAGGTGAGAAGGGGGAAAAAAATAACAAACCACTATTCAGGACCTGGAGCTAGCTTTACCACCTAAGTAAACACATTATAACTATAACCTCCTCATCAAATACAAGCCTTCTGTCTTCCCTTTCAAAGTCCTTCATAACCTTTTTGCACACCCTATCTACCATCTCGATCATTTCCTAGTCAAGATCAATTTCTGCTTTCAGCATTCTTCGATGACAGTCTCTGCTGATTTTCAGATAAGAATGTGTCTGCTCTTCTGACAACCGCGCTTGTGAGCTGTTTCTCCACTATTTTCACAAAGTTATTATATTCCCTCAAAACCTCCTTTCCTTATGAAAGGAACAAGTGGTTAATTGTCTCTATGCTGATCCAAACAACTACTTAGTTTCCTTGTGCCCCTCTAAGTGTCTGTATCCAATTGTCTTCCCCACCTGGAAATTTGTTACAGAATCATATAAGATCCTGAGCTGAAGGCACCCACAAGGATCATTAAGTCCAACTCCAAGCCCCACACAGGACCTTGGGGTAGAGACATTTTTCATCATATACACTGGCTGCTCCTGATGCAGTGTCCTGATTAAAGACAAGAATTCAAAAGCGAAGCAGTAACAGATAATACATTTCTCCTTGAATCTCCTTTCCATTTACGTCATTTCCAAGACTAAAAACCACAAAATTCAAGGTTGAACAGAAAGATTAGTTTTGTGGTTAGCTGCAATGCGATTAAGGTGAAGGAGACAGACACAGACTTACCCTTCCCAATTAGCACAGACTGAATTTAAAGCCTCTGGTTTGGGCATTGAGTTATTGTGGCACAGGAGAGGAATAAGCAAAGAATTTCAAATAGCTTTCTAATAATAATAATAATAATAAAAAAAAGATGGGGTAGGAAAAATAAAAAGGTTCCAACAGGACAAAAAAGGCAACTGAAACTGTAGTGTAGGAAACTGCCCCAGCAGAGGTTTAGCAAGGGGATTTCAATTCTATGTAAAGTTCTGACATATAAATAATCACAAGAATGTAATACGGGAACTTCCACTGCCCTCTGAAACAATATCTAACATTCACGAAGAACAATCTCATAGAAGTAACTGCCATAACTAAATGAATCGAAGTCAGAGCACAAGGTCAGAACCACATTTAAGGCTGGAAGAACACACCTCAATCACACTTACCAACATTTTTCATGTATTTGATGATGTAATTGGTCCTGCTCAGTGCTGCAGCCTACACTCAGAAGCAATAAAACAAGCACAGTCCCACAAAGCTGACAGACATCAAAACATAATGCAGAATGCCACACACCAAATTTTGACCTCACTGTCTAACATTAACCAAAATTGTAACCAAAAGCGTACGTACAAAGCCTGTTCTACCAAATACCACCTTATTCACTGCAGAGTTCTGTCCCTGACACACTTAAGTTTTATTTTCTTATAAAGCATCCATATTTATTCAACAATTCCACCAGTTACAGAAGTGGTAGTATCACCTGCAAAGAAGGAAAGGAAGCAAAGCACAGAAAGGATGGGAAAAGCAGTGACCTTCGAGACACTCAAATTTCTGAATTTGCTAAAAGCATCACTAATTCCACACTGTGGGCTTTATATACCACTAGCTGAACTTACCGCTTGCACTACAGCTCTGCTTAGAATATTACCATGAAACTAGAAGTTGAGCCATTATTGTCTATCTTACTGTCTAACCCAAATTTTTATCTAAATAAAGGAGACTCTGCAATATTATAAAAACCAAACAATAAAAAGAAAACCATACTAACAATGAAACCGAACCAACTAAGACGTGGCATCAGTGAAACCAAAACACAGACATACAGAAGCATTTCCAAGGGACTAGCACTCCTCAAAAAGACATTAAGAGGGTTTTTTTGTCCACCAAAATCTGTAAGGTTCAAGGGACAGTAATGTCAAACAATGCTGTGAACTATAATCCCCATACATCTTCAAAATAAACACTCTTTGAAATAGCCCCTTTCCAAAGGAGTGATATACACTATGTTGAGGTCAGAAAAAGGATTTTTTGCTCAAGTGAATTTATACATCTGCTCATTAAAGGTTTTGCCTAAGGAAGTAAATGCAGAACTAAGCCAATGAACTTTTGAGAACTAAACTGAACTTGCTTGCTAATTATGCTATTTTCTGACATGAAGGTCTGGGTGGAACAGTTCCAGTTTCAGCTAAACTCTCCAAAAGTTATTTTACTTCCATCTTCCACAGAAATATTCTATTTAATCCAATTTTTTTTATGTACTAATTACAAACATTTTTCTGACAACTGGTCTTAGCCAACTGCAGTCACACTGGAATCTACAACACAAGAATTTATCAAAATATTTTCTTTTTAGAACAGTAATTTAAGAAATAAAATTCAAGCTGTCAACTTCTTAAACCATATCCTCAGAAAACAGCATAAAAGTATTTTCATTTACATTCTTATTAGTCAAAGATAATCCTACTATGGCACAGATCCAAATTTTACTCTCCTGAGCGTACGTACCACTGAATAATTTGTCCAAATGTCAGTTGCAATTTTGAAAAATCCTTTCTTGCCCCTGAATCTTAAACATCTGTAACAAATACTTGTTTTCAGAGCGCCTTACATTCATGACATTTGACCTTTTGCTGTATGCACCACAAAATTTAAGTTTCAAATACCACACAAACAGGAAATCTGATCATTCCAGCAGTAGCCATCTGCATGGTCCAATATCAAGTATTAGTTCTGGATTGTACAAAGTCATGGGCTACAAATCTTTTTCTGCAGCTTCTATAATTAATTTTAATTTGCTGCTTCTAAAACACATTTCTCAAGGAACGTCTGGCTTCAAAATCTTACCTTAACATTGGGAAAGTACTTAGCATTTAGCTGTCTGCGCGCGTACTTAAGTGTACGTGCATGCACACAACACAGATTAAGTGTACCTACAGGACACAAGTATATGCTTTGCTGGTGGCATACCTAGGGCTAGAGATTTCTACTCCAGCAACAAAAGCATTTTAGCTCTGGAACTGTAGAAAAAAGTAGCAAGAAATATCAAACATAATAGAAAAGCGTACTCCTATGTTCTTGCTGGCTAATACCTAATTTTTGATGTTAAATGTTAATAGCTCATTAAGCTTCCTATTAAAAACCTGAGAGCTTTGAGCAAATTGGAAGTTTCTTTTGCAGGATCCTTAATACAAGTAAAGGACCATGTTGAAATTAAAATGCGAACAAAGCTTACAAGCTAACAAACAAAAACAACATTAAGCTTTCCTAGAATTAAAGCACCACACTGACTAAAAAGACAAGTTCCAACATTAACATACCCAAGTACCTTCTGCTGACAGTCAGAAATATAACAAGATTGAGCCACTGCATGTTTGAGCTTTGCTGTGTCAGAATAAAATTTTTCCTAGGCCTGTGAAACAGTCTCATGGACAAACTATTAAAAGCAACTAAACAAAAAGCCCTTTGACATCCTTACATGTGATTATTCCAAGTACATTCAATTAAGTATGGTAATGTCAAAAGGGAAAAGAGTTACACTCCCAAATCTTTAAAGCACTCCTTCAACACTAACAACTCATCTTTTGAGAAACACCTCACGTCCAGTGGTGCCACCCGTTGCTTTCTCAAGCAAGCAGCACTGCTTCCTGGGAGGGATGCTGTATTGCTCTCACAACCCATTTGTTGTCTAGAGAAATGAAATTGTGGCAGAGCACTATTAACAGGGCTTTACACCTGAAAGAACACTGTTACAGCTAATAAAGCATGAAAAATACATATAAAGGAGGATACTAGTCATGATGGAAATAGCAGCATTTGCCTCTGAGAAGGTAACAAGGACTACAGCTTCACTTGCCTGATTCCTCAGATGGCTTAAAAGAAAGTGACCTATAGAAGCTATCATTCGCAACATCTCAATATCAGAAAACATGGATCACGTTTCTTACCTGAGCCCCATCCTTTAATTTCAAGATACATTCCATTGTATTGATAGTGATGACAACTGGTTCTGATCCTAGTTTGGTCCATGGCACATGAATCCGAAGTTCATGGATATGCCCACTTAGGAAAGTAAATGGTAGTTTCAGCTCCTGACAACAACAAAAGAAGAAGAGCGATGAATTAACCACTGAAATATATCAAAATCCAAGACACACTTGTAACTTATTATTTGTAACTTGAGCCTTATTATTTTAAGGTTCTAGCACAAGACCTAAGTCAAAGGTTCTTCTCCCTCTCCAAATTAGCTGTGTGCCACTGAATTTGGCAACTGGCCCACCAATTGCTCACACATTACAATCAGTCTGTTCTAAAGACTCATCTGGATTACTGTGTCCTTGATAATAAAAGGTTTAAAACCACCTCTTCTGTGGAGCTACCACAAAATGTGTCACTATTCCAGAGGTAAGTAGAAATGAACCAGGTAAAAGTAAATACTTAAATTGATACCCAACCTGCATTATTCTGAGAACAAATTTGGAATCAAACATTGACAAAGCATTGACTTCTTCCAAAATATTTTAGTATTTTGAGTTGTAAGAGCTCAGTGCTCTTGAGATTGGACACAAACAAAAATGGAGTCTATACAAAAGCTATGAGGTGTTAACAACTCAGAGTTTTAGTAAAAAATACTAATGAGTTTTTGTTAAGATAAATGCTTATTTGGTCCCTTTATTTTACGTAAATACAGTTTGTACTCTCGTTCTAGTGTTAAAATAAATTTAAAGGTTAAGGAAACAGAAAACATATCCTGTCATGGACTCTTGGCTGCCACCTTGACTATACCTACACAAAATCACAATTTCGAGTCCTCATTCCAAAACATGAGTTACAGACCTTCTCATGAAAATAGTTTGAGAATTGTTTATTTGATTCTACATAATGTTTCTTCATCTCTTTCACAAATACACTGGAAGATTTTGGCTAAAAGCCTCTCTCCTTAGGCATAAAATCAACACAAATAAAATATTAATCCAGACAGTTTCAGTGAAGCCACTGAAAAGCAAGTAAAAAGCAGTTTAGTTACAGGCATTGCTACATGGATAACACAAAAAATGAAAAGGTATCTTCTGTCCTGCAGCTTTGTGGGCGCCCACAGAAATAAATGATAAGAAAAATATTCAATCTAAAAAACACATTACAACTTAAGGGACAATGCTTTCATGACTCAAACAGTGACCTCTTCCTATTTACGATAACAGAAATCAATTCCCTTTCCTCACTCCCAGATACATAATTTTATACATACCTCAGTACTACAATGTCTTTTTAGATCCTGACTTGTTTTCACACATGGAAGTTATGAATTTACTTCAAAGACCATTCTACAACACATCTTTTTCTGGATGGATTTAACATATTCCCTTTTTTTTTCCTAGCTAACTGCATGGTATTGAAAAAAATGAATGGAAGTCGGAATTCTTTCAATCTGAAGCAATACAGCCAAATGCATAGCGACACAGAACTTCTGCGTATTTAGAAAACATAGTTCCTTTGTTTCAAAGGAATTTTGATACAAACAGTGTCTGACATTATCCTAATTGCACAAGCAAGTTTCCTTACAGCAATGCAGAGAAATCTTTGTTGTGTTACTTTGGCAGACAATACAAAACAAATGTGTGCCAAATTTAGTAACTTGTTTATAATCCAACATAACAAAGACCGGTTTTATTTCTCTTCCTTTCCTGTGCAATCTTTCCTTTTTCATTAAGTACAGCATGAAATTCTGAATGTATTTTTTGTACTTATGACAGATTAGGCCTTACCTTTTAAATTTTACATTTACATCATATAAATCTTTCAAAAGTTATGACATGGCTGAAAACAAACTCATGGGCTTGACATGTAAATAACTGGCTGACATCACGCACGACTGCAGACCAGATGATCTTAATTCCCCTTGCTCTAAAACACAGGACTCTTCTTAACTTTGGGGTGTAAGCAATGTTCCTCAATGTCAGTGTTCAAATACCTCTTCTTCACATTCAAGGCAGTGCTTCGCAAGTAACAGAGTGGAACATCGCTCAGACACTTAAGATATTTTTACAGCCTCATTTCCTTAAAGTTATTTCAAGTACATTATCTTTTCTCGTATTTATATTTGCTATTTCTGAATGCTTTCAGATGAAAACATTCAGTCATTATAAAAGCATAACTCTATAGTAAGGTTTCCTGGATTTTCTACTGTGCCCGTATTTAATCAGATACACTATCCCTGCAACACAATTTGTGTTTCAGGTGTCAATGCAGATTCAATCTTAATGAAGTCTTAACATAAACCATATTTTGCTGTTCTCCCTATTAATCTATCTTTACAAAAGCAAAAGACAACATAGTGAAACAATATACGTGATCCAAAAGGTACTGGCAGTTACCTCTGTAACCAATGGTTTAAAGACACTACAGCCACAAACTGATTACATTTTAAATTAACTTTCAAAAACACTTTCACCAAGATACCAGACAGAATATGTTAGCTAGCTAAAGTTTTTGAAGAACCTTTGAATTAAACACTAAACAGAACACTAAAGAATTATCAAGCTACTAAAATGTACGAATAGATCTGGCCGTCAATTGCAGTAACCTTTTACTGTTAATCTCAAGAATATCTTCAGAGATCCTAATTTTATTAGCTTTAGTCTTCGACTAAAGATAATTATTATGAAATTAACGGAGTATTCAAAGAATGTTGTAATTATGTCTGAAACCTACATTGTAGCTAGAAGGTTGAGCCTGAGCGCTCACCTTTCACTACAGAACTGGTATTGTCAAAAATACTGCCTGGGGGCAAATCAGGCAGGGGAGAGACAGACCATAAAAGTTATTGCAAAGTTACTCCAAAATGTTATTTTCAATTTAATTTAATGATTGCATATAAAATAGACATGTATATATCAAAAATATGTATTTTTTCAGGTACTTAAGTGTTCTTCTCTCTTTGGGTTTGATAAATCTAAGTCAACAGCTGTATCAAAGAAGTTGTCATGAGAAGCTGGAATCCTCTAACAATGTTCAATGTTCCCAAATAAATTTACATGTACAGGTAACTTCTAGAGGATTCAGCTTTTTAAGGGAATTTCCTGCCAGATGCAAAGGCTTAGGGATGTTGCATTATTACATACTCAAAAAAAGTTCTGTTGAGCAGAAATCAAGCAGTCTCCCTTCAAAAAAAAAAAAAAAAAAAGGAAAAAAATAAAAAAATTACAACTGCCAAGACAGCAATGGATTGCACTGGGTATTTATGGACCCAGCTGAAACACATACAGGCAAAGGATCATCTCTGAGAAACTCCTTGAAAGTAAGCAAAAGCAAACTCCTGTATGGCCAGATAACGTGCATGATTTGATATATGCATCCCAAGTCACTGTTTGTTGTGAGGACAAACTTTATCCCTATAGGAGCGGTACAGCACTGTGACAGTTTACCCAAAGAGGAGGTTTTCACAACCCAGGCTGGAGATTCTGAGACTCAACAGAACAAAGCACATCTCATCTAATGCTGGTAACAGCTCTGAGTGCTCCGAGCAGGAGGTTGGAGCAGGCAACCTCCAGAACTCCCTTCTGATCAATCCTTCGATTCCATAACACGCACATTAAAAAGGCTTTGAACATTCACAGGAGGAACACATGCTGTCAACTGCAATCTAGTGTCCACACTAGTTGTATGGGCAACCTGTACCAAGAAACCGAGGAACTGAAAGGCATCTGCCTTGAGAGAGAAGAGAAAGGCCACCAAATACTTGCAAGGATTAATTGGAAGGAAATTATCCAGGTCTTTACAGAAACGCTGACAATTTGACACAATCTCTCGAAAGGCTTGATCCTATTCTGAAAGAGGATCAGAGATACCTTATTGGCCATAAACACTTCTTTCCTATCTCTAAAGGTTCCCCTGATAAAGACCACACAGTCTCCACAGTCTACTCCAATGCCTCATAATCTGACTAAAATATAAGAAATTTCCTTAATGTCCAGTCTGTCTCCTGAGTGCTATTTATTCCATTCTTTCTTATCTCACACATAAAAAATATGCATAAAAGACTCTTGCCTCATCTTAATCTATTTAAAATTAAGACACTGTCCTCATCTTTTGCCTTTCTCTTCCATAGGCCATATTATCTGTATCTTCCATTAGTTTTTGCTTCCACTACTTGATTTATCTCTCAGCCCCTTCATTTGGGATACACTCGGACACAGGACTCTAGCTCAGACTTGCTACACTACGTACAACAGCTTTATCTGTCTGACACACTTTTACTGTCAACACAGATAAGCACAGAAGGAAGCAGTTCCTCAGCAAAGACTTACCCAGTTCATTTCAACTACAGGCTCCAATTTCTTTATCAATTGTTTTACTTGGTGAAGCTTTTCTTTTTTAATGCTAAGCTATGGGGCCTCAGATCTAATCCACGTAAACCAGCTGACAAAATTCGTCCCTCAATTACTCAGGCTTAGGTACAACTGGAATGATTAAAGCTGTAGCCATAAAACAATACAGAGAACACAAATCTGTGTTTAGTTTGCATAATTAAAAAGAGGTCTTACTTGACTCTGTGACATTCTGAACTAGTTACTACATGCAACTGGTAAATATGACCAGAAAAGTGATTTAGTTGGATGTTTCTGTTGTTAAACAATGGTCACTGAAAGAATAAACACACACACAAAAGAGCCTCTCTCTTCACACCCCTCAGCTCATAGAACATGAGAATTACCATACATCATTAAACAAATAGCATAGAATTAATGCAAGAGTAACTAAATGCAGGAAAAAAAAGATCTGCATAAGAAGAAAAACAAGCAGTAAGCGAGCATTTATCTGCACAGACCCATCTAAACTATTTGGTAAACTCCTTTGATTTTCCCAGAATCAAAGACACATAAGACACATACTGTAAACAGAACATACCTGTTCAAGTACATCCAGCTTCAATTCAAGTTTACTAAGCACAACATCTCCTCCCCAGAGCGACAACTGTAGATCTGAAGGCTTCAAGTTCTTGATGTAGCGATTCACATAACTCATCAAAATGGGAGTTACGTAGGACTCCAACATTCTGGAAGATTTCTGTGTTACGGGTCAGGCACTAGGAACAAAGACAAGACAATGAGATATTATTTACAAATCTGTCAGCATAACTTCCAATAAAGTGACAGCCATGTTGTTCGGACATAGGAAAAAAATCTACCTCAAATTCTAAACAAAGCATATGTATACAGACAGAGAATCACAGAATGGTTTGGGTTGGAAGGGACCTTAAAGCCCACCCAATTCCACCCCCTGCCATGGGCAGGGACACCTCCCACCAGACCAGGTTGCCCAAAGCCCCATCCAGCCTGGCCTTGAGCACCTCCAGGGATGGGGCATCCACAGCTTCTCTGGGCAGCCTGTGCCCATGCTCACTGCCCTCTGAGTGAAGAATTTCTTCCTAAGGCCTAATGTAGATCTTCCCTCTTTTAGTTTAAAGCCATTCCCCCTTGCCCTATCCCTACACCCCCGACACTGAGTCCCTCCCCAGTTTTCCTGTAGCCCCCTTAAGGCACTGGAAGGCTGCAATGAGGTCTGTCTGGGAGCCTTCTCTCCAAGCTGAGCAACCCCAACCATCCGTATACTTACGCATCAAGATGAAATAGATACCAAGATGAAAGCATAACTATTTGGACTCACGAATTTCCAGCTTTTAGATATATATATACACATACACATTTATACATATATACACATATATAGAAATAGGAGCTAATAACTAGAATGTTCACTACCCAAAAAAAGAAAGGGAGGGAAAGAGAGGAAATCAAGCACCCTCCCACACTTTCACATAAAGCTTACACAAGTAACAACTGTTACTTGGAGTAACAACTCCAGCCAGACCCATACAAATCCTGTCACCCTTAACTAACAAACGCCCGTATTAAAACACCCCCGAGAAACACCTCGCCGCTCTCACACCTCAACCAACTTGCACAGAGCCAGAACACCTGCCTGAAGCCCCCCTCACCCCAACGCCCCCCACCTGCACCCGGGCTACCCTAGGGCCACCCCCACCCACACTCCCCTCCCTCCCCGCACCCCCGCGCTTCCCCGGGGACACGCACCCCTCCCCAGCGAGCCGGGGCACCCCCAGCAGCTCCCGTGCCCGCCCGCCCGAGGCTGTGCGGGGCCGGGTGCCCCCCCCCCCGGGCCGGCCGGGCAGCGGGAGCCCGGCGCGCTGCGCGGCCGCCTCACGGCCGCTTCCTGGTTCCCCGCTCCGTGCGCTCCCCTTTAGCGTCCGGGCGCATCTGGGTTAGCCCGCGCGGCCGGAAGGGTTTAGGGAGAGCACCGCGGTCGGACCGGAAGTTGGGCGTGAAGGCGGAGGAGAGGTGTTTGCCAGGAGTTCCGCCCCGGTGTTGTGGCGCGGGGGGGGGGGGGGGCGGTTATGCGCATGCGCGGCGCCCTGTGGGGTGGGGGATGCTGTTGGGTCGGTGTCCGCGGCTGAGGAGCCGCCTCCCTCGGTAGCGGTGTGTGGTGCTGCCGTGCGGGGCGCCGAAGGAGCCCCTTGGGCTGAGAGCACTCCTGCCTGTCCTATATGTGAATCCCGGGATGCTTTAATGTGGGCCGCGGCGCTTCAGCCCGCTCCGCCCGCTGATTCCCGCTGTGACCGTTGGGGCAGACGTCGGTGGCGGCATGCGTGTAGCTGGATCTCAACCTGCCTAATAAAGCTGCGTCTTTCCCGTATTGCTTTCGTGTGGTGTCCTAACTAGGCTCTGAGTTTCAGTATTGAACGTAGGGAGAAAGTTACTCGTAAATATCTTGGGCTTTCGGCATGCCCAGAAAACCCTCTGGGACAGCCCCAGCAGCGTGGATTAACGGGATCCTGGCAGGCTCGAGGTGGGAAAGCAGGGGCTGGTCTCTTCCAGGGTGAATGACTAACCTGTTACAAAGGCCTCCTGCTTTGTTTTTTAAAGAAGAGTCTGATAGGCCCATAGAGTTTTACATTCCTTGTAGCAAATCCAAATCTTACGCGTTTAACCTGTACGGTGTAGTTCCATGTCTGGAAACAGAAGACGGCATACGCATGCTGAGTTAATCATGAATCTATCAATTTTTTTAATAAACAGTCACCTCACTCGCTGTGCCATCTTCGCTCAAGAGTCACAGCCCTTCACAAACCTGAAGCAGTTTGGACTGCTTTTACTCGTACGACGAAGGGCACCGCTTCCACGGCTCATAGTAGAGAAGTGTTTGGCCGTTCTCAGCAGCTGTGGCATGCCAACCTGTGAGAGGTGGTAGCAGGCAGCTGAAGGTCAGAAATACTTGAGCAGCATCAGTGATGCTTCAATAAGAATGTTTCCAGCTTGCAGTTTCTAATGTTCTTGAAGCGTTCCTTCACATAACCACTACGCATTTCTGTCCCTGTGCTAGAGTTGTGGGAGTGGTGAATGTTACTGATAAAAGTGCGCGCTGTGAGCCAGCTCGGTGAAATGATGTGTGTTAATGGAAGCAACCTCATTCATAGCACGGCCTCCCTGTAGACTTGCATTGACACAACAGAGGGATATGCCAACAGATAAGTGTAATGCTGAAGCACACCCTAAGCACGCATCAAAAGCCTTCATATTCAACAGAAAAACATTCCTCTGTTCCTTTGTCCATTATGTGATTACTTTTGAATGACACATCCAATCAACACTGGAATGTTTTCTGAAAGTTTGGGATTGAAGAACAACGCCCTATTTTGGTGAAAATCAGTAAACTAGAAGAAGAGTAGGGGAGACACGTAGTGTTCCTGGCAGCTGCTTGGCAGACCTAGCAGCTCTGAACAACTCTGTAATTTTCCTGGCAGTTATTAGCATTTCATTATAACTACCTCCATCTCAGTTCCAGTTCCAGTATGTTGACGCCCTGAATAATTTATCTCCTACAGAAAAGTACAAAAAAATGGGATCTTTCAGGAATTGGACTTTGACAAAACGGAAACGGGTGGCATGAAACGAAAGTATCTGGAGAGTATTCCAAGAGGTCCCTGAAGAACAAAGACATGAGAGCTCGGGACACAGGGAATTTACTGGTAATAGGCAGAGAAATTAACTTGGGCCCACTGAAGCAACAAAGGTATATCTGCTGGAAATGTCAACGTAGTGCAGCTGCCTGAACTAGCCCGATTTATTCAGTATTTCAGCAATCTGGTGAGACACGCAGGTCAGGTACAATGTAAAAATGCATATTTAGTGATATACACATCTTCATTCATATAGGTGCTGACTTGCGTAATTCTGAATCCATTAAAAATGAATATATTTAAAACTAGAGAGAGGGGAAGCATACACAAGATTGTGTCACATTTGGCCAGACGTGTGGAGATGACAGGACTTCAGGGAAGTCCTCTGGAAATGTATCTACCTGCACAGGACTACATCTTGATAAAAGAGACTGTAGGAGTGTTTCTAGTTTCAGTGTTGCTGCTGATATGTATCATTTGCCATTTTCTGCAACAGAAGCAGAGTAAATGAAACAAGGAAGGGAAAAACAGAGTTCATGAAAAATGAGGAAAGATGAGGAAACACGGAGTATGAATAAGTGACTATCCCACTACCAGAGGCTGCAGTCAAGGGGAAAAACAAGGAAATTAGACTTGTAAATAGCTTTAAAACAATAAAATAAAACAAGAAACAACCATGCAGCCAAATTAGTCCAATTCTACCTCTTTTGTTCACAAACTTAAACCAGCCCTTTCTTCTTTTGCAAAGCCTCCTGCTATGACATTGGTGTTTGGCAACTGTTTTGCTTCTAATAGCACAAGAGGTAGACGAGGTAGTCTCCTACCTCAGGTACATCAAGCAGCCAGGAGCAGTGGTGTCAGCAGTGTTTTTTTTTTTTAAATAGATTTGCCCAGGCTGTCTGTAGTAATCTGAGGTTGCTGACAAGGAGGGCTGTGAGACAACCTGTGAGGAACTACATTTTTTCATAGGAAAAAGGATTTCCAGTCCTCCAAACTTCCCGTGTCCCTTAGCTAACATTGGATACTGTAACGGGGTTAACTTGATGGGCTCTCCGTGTCTGTCCTGGTGGACAGTCCTGCCTGTCCTGCTTCAATGCCTCCAAGACAGCAGCATGGATGTAAGCAGTTGGTCTCAGAAGCCATCAGTATACCCATGTGTGAGAAGAGTCTACTATTTTGTGATTATATGCCCCGTAGACAACAAGAGATTGACAGCATGAAAGAGTTGCTGACCATAACCTGTGAAAAAAAGAAAAATTACTTGGGCTTCTTCCTCCTCTCCTGTTTTAGGTACTAACACAGTTAATTTGTAATGTTTCCTGGCAGTTTCTTTTTGTGCTTTTACTGCAATGATATTAAATTTTGTCCTGTTTCACTGGGAATTTGCTGAGCTCATGGCTATACTGACTAAAATTACATACCTTCTAATATTTTTCAGGTTTTTAAAAATTACGTCAACAAAAGCAAGCAATATAAATCAAATCTGTTTCTATGTTAGAATTACACTGCTTATCAGTAATGTCACATATCTAATTATTAAATCATATATAGCCATCAAAAAGTGGGCAACAAATCATTGCTACCCTGTTTATATTACTGAAAATATTTTCAAATTCACCAAAATGCACATAGATTTGGTATTTGGGAAAAAAATAACTTTTATTAAATTTGCACATACATTTTCATCATTATGTGAATATTAGGTATATTCAAGATTTAAAGGTGCAGACAATTGTCTATTTTCTGCTTCATTTGTTCTTATATTCCCTCAGTTTTGCCTGAAAATCATACTGAAAAAGACATCCAGGTATAGGCTGAAGGTAGGTTTTTTTGTTTTTGTTTTTGTTTTTTCCAAGTATTAAGGTAGTATTTTTTTCCAAGTATTAAGGTTTTTGTTGTTGTTGTTGTTTTGTTTGTTTGTTTGTTTTTCCAAGTATTAAGGTCAATTAACTGAATTATAGAACTTTTAAAATGAAAAATCAAAGTTCAAAAAGAAAAAAGCTGGTTTTGAAATAAATTTAGAATTTATAACTAAGATTATGAGCACATCTCTGTTGAAATGGTGAAGTCCAGACTAAGTAAAACTAGAAAGTATTAATTTACTGTACTAAATTCACAAGGTTCTGGAAACGAGTAGCTTCTGGTATATAATCCCAGCTCACTGCTGCCTCATCTGGCTTTTTAGAAAATCACTTTTCCCAACACACTAAATTTAAAATTTACATTCCCTGACAGATGATGAGCAGAAGGCTTGAGCATGCTGGGGAGTGAGGCACGTTTACAGAGGTTTGGGTTCTAACCCGTCTTGAGGTTTTTGCTGGCTTCCCCAGTTTTCCCTGTTACTGAGTGCTCACTCTGTCTTAAATGGGGAAACATCTTACAAATTAGGAGACATTTCTTCTCAGAAAGAGCAGTCAGGCATTGGAAAGGGTTGCCCAGGGAGGTGGTGGAGTCACCGTCCCTGGGGGTGTTCAAGGCAAGGTTGGACATGGTGCTTGGGGACATGATTCAGTGGGTGACATTGGAGGAAGGGCGATGGTTGGACCAGGTGATCTTGGAGGTCTTTTCCAACCCTAATGATTCTTGATTCTATGATTCTAAAGTCCCTCTTCAGAAGGGTGTTCAATGGTCTAGCAACCACCTTAACCAGCACGAGCAGCTCTGCTGTGCAAAGGGTCTGGTGTAGACAGCTGGGCTACACTCAGGTGTAAGGATTTAACTATGGTAACTGGGGTTTTAAAATTTAGACTGCATGCATAAATTCTATTTATCAGGTTGCCTTTTGAATTACTAGCCCTCCAATATAGAGGCTATATTGTTTCTGCAGAGTACTGTGGTACTGAACTTCTATTCACATACCAGAGTGAATGAAAGATATGATAGGAAACCTGAACTGAAGACAGCAGGAGTGTACCAGCAATGAAGTTTTGGTCTTCTGGGAATGTAATTTCCAGGTAAATCCTAGGAGACACGCATGCACATCCAGATCAGGAAAGTTAAAACTTTACAGTCTTTTGAAAGGTTTTTTTGGATCAGTAACAAAGGAGAACAATTACCTGTGTTTCAGTAGTGCAGTTTTAGGGTATATAAAGCAATTTGACCTGTTTAGAAACACTTAAAGAGTTTATGTGTCCTTTGGGTCTAAAGAGATATCTTTGAATTCTATACCTAATTGTGGAACAGATCAAAAAAAGTCAACCAAGAAGATATTATTCTTGGTTCCAATGGATGAAATGTGTATTTGACAATGGTAAAATGTATCTGTGAAGAAACATGTAATTTATTGCTGCCTCCAGGCAAAAGGAGATTTATGCACTAAATGTTTCACACAGGTTTTTGCTTGACTATTGCTGTACTGTTCATGCAAAACATATGTACTTGTAATGACAACTTCTAGCATACGTTCTGTTGGAATAGTCCTGCTTTTCAAGAGTTAAATGGCCACTGTTCTCTGTTATTAATGGATTTATATTTAGATCTTTAGATCTGTATTTACATGTACAAATAATTACAAATAAATACAAAATGCATAAATATAAATGCCATCCTACTATTGCATTTTTCCTTTTAAAACATTATGTATTTTCAAAAGATAAAAAGTAAATGGCAGCTTTATTTTGTGTCACCCGGTGATTCTTTAGAGGATGAAGTTAAAAATGGCAAAGCTCAGGAATATGTTTGGTTTGAATTATGCTAAACTCCAGTTGCTTTCATCATTTATTGGTAAAATGAGTTTCTCAGTGAAGCTCTGACACTCTGTGATGCCCTTTGTCCTGCAACTGGAGCCAGGAGCATTTCTGCAGGAGCTGATATCTGTTCTGAAGTTTCTTCTTAACGTAAATGAAGACATGCTTAGACTTGATTTCCATATTGTAGAGCTGATATTAATGAATATCAGTCAGGTTGAACAGCTACAAGAAATGCAAAACCAAAAAAATGTACGTCAGCTCCAAAAATCCAGCCCTGGCATCTTATTGGCTGCCACAGCTCTGTGTGAAGAAAACGTTTTTTGTTTCAGCAGTGATATCCTGGGCTTCCAGGACTCTACAGGTGAGTAAACATGGGTTCTAACACTGAAATCTGGCTATATGCATTGAAATCAGGCTACAAAAGAGACCAAGGACTAAAGAGAACATATAAAGCATATGAAGCTCTACCCCCGAAAAGCAACATGTGTAGTCTGGAGAAAATACCTGCACACAGAAGGAGAGTAGGAGGAAGTGCATGACAGCCTGAAAAGGTGGACAACAAGTGACCCCCCTGACACAAGAAGGGAGTCTGCACCAATGCTTAAGGCAAGAAGCCTAATGATTTGATTGACTTTTAAAATGAGGCGAAGATAGAGCAGGTGAATACAGCAAAGAAGTAGAGGAGACCTGAAAAAAGTGATCAGGAGTTATATACACCACCTATTGATCATTTTCCAGTTTTTACACATTTATTTTAATAAGTTTTGAGACCCTGTGGATTTGTTATTGCTTTAAACCAAGTGCTTCTCACTATCTAGGCAGCTGTTATCAATTATTTGCTTTCCTGATTTATTTCCTTTAATTCATGTTATTTTCTGCTTGTGTTTTGGGTTCAACATTACTAACATTAATTTGGTATGAGAGGGAAGTGGGAGAAAGTGGAAACCTTTCCATTTAGTGTTAAGTACGCTGACTAGGCAGCACTGCACATAGTGTGTTCTACTCCAAGGACCTGCTATTTTTGGTCCCTAATTTATTTAACCCATTCTCTGGCAACTGGTATTGACTTCCAGTGTGTCATATCCAACATGCATTTATGCGATGCACAAGAAATTCTGAGTATGCTTTTTATATCATCCTGTCACAATGCATTGAACAGTTCATTATGTACAGGTAAACATCATTCAGTAGCCCAAAGAGGAATAATTATAACATACAATTTTTACTTTTCTGAGTTTTATCAGTGCTCTTAGTTCCATTTGAATAACGTGTTATCCACTGAGTATTTTTCCATGTAATCTAGAAAGTGGAGGGAAGGGAAGAAGGATAGGTAAACCATTGACTTATCGCAGCCTATTAATAGTAGCTAGAGTTTGAGAGACTGCTTTATAGAACATGCAAATATTTGTAACATGATTTAAGTGAGAGATGATCACAATGTTTTATGAGTTATTGTAGAGAATCTTATTAGATAATTTATTACCACTCCTTTCTGAATCTTGCTCCATAATGGAAATTCTTAATATCTATGTGAGAAATATATAAGAAAATATGACGAGCACACTCCATAAGTAATTTACATTTGTGGCACAGACTGCAGAAATAATGTTTGCTGATATCAGGGCACTGGGTTTCTGATAGTTTATTCAAGCTTTACATAGATATTTCATGCCTGTGAATAAATATGAGTCTATGAGATGGAAATAACTGACTCTCAAAAATGAATTCTTAACTTTCATTTCAAAGACTGACACCACACAAATTACAAGGATTACATTATTGGATCCCATACCCTTACATCTGCATGGCTCTTCATCACCTTTATTGTGTTTTCAGACAAACACCTGCCATTTCTAGAAATGTAGAGTCCTGAAATGGTGTGCTCCTCCCAGCAGAACACAGCTGCTGATGCAACACGTCCTGATTTTAATTCTGGTCACAAATTACCTGGAAAAATTAAGTAATCTTATGCTTGTTTCTCTTCATACCTATGCTTTTTCATATGTTTCACACAGTTTTTTTCTCCAACAAGAACAAATCTCTGTAAAAAGGGACAAATAGTTGTATTTTATAGGAGAGTATATTTGCTTCTTTCAAACATACAAATATGGTACTGAAAAAGGATGAATGTTTTAGAGAAGATGAACAAAATTGTTACCAAGGTAATCTAACCTTTATTCATGTAAAACTTCTGAAAATGGGGCAGCTCCTTTTAGCAAAGATAAAGTTCATGTTCTCACCTTTTGTCTCAGGTACTGCAGCATCATTTTCTACAGCACTTGACAATTGCAAATCTACGCCATTTCTCTTCTCTGTCACATATCCGCTTCCTCTTTGCATCCAGCCATTAAATTATCTGTTTATCACAGTAAATAGAAAGGATTTAATTTCTAGTGCCTTGCACTGCCTGCAAGAACAATACCCTTACTCTCCCTTTTTTAATCTTGCAGCAGATCCATACTCAGTTCTGCTCTGTCAGTGATGCACATAACCTTCCACAGGTTGTTTTTCACACTTTTTGTGTTTTCTCCTAAGCAGTCTCTCATGGATCAAGACAGCATGTTTTAAACATCTGTGAAGACCCTCACTATACTTTGTCATCTCCCTCTGTCACCAGGATGTCTACCAAAATGACAACAGCTAGGAGCAAGTGAACTGATACTCTCCCTGTCTGGTGGATCACTGTCATAAGATTATGTCCTTGGGCTCCCCATCCATCCATCAGTCACACCTCCATGTTATCTGTTACCTTAGGAAGTAATTAGGTGCAACATTTCTTCCCATGGCAAGGCTGATGTACATAATACATGCCAGCTTTTACATCTGGGGAAAATGTAAAGACAGATGACACCTTTATGTTGTGTGTTTTTCAGGCAGGGACCATCTTTTTGTGCTGTACAGTGTCATGTAAAATGTTACCTCAGTTTGTGACTGCAGCTGCTAGCTGCTGCAGCAATGCAAGTCATTTTGGAAGCAAAATCCTTTCAAGGAGATCCAGTCCATCGGACTGAGGTAATGCAAATCCAGTTTGCATTACTTGGATGACCTTTAAAACCGTTGGAGTTAAAAGCAATGGATATTGGCTCATGAAGAATTATGGGGCTTCTAAAGCTGTCTATAAACCTCTTCCAGCTCAGGAGCTTCCCAGCAGTAGCCAATGTGAACTGACAGGAGGACCAAAGGCCTTCCTGTGTACTGCACTTCTCAGAATTTTGCACTAGATAGAGAGGGATATAGTGGCCACAGAGAAATGCAGCCAAAGAAGGGCAGTGTGTAAATATGACTGGAAAAGTAGATGAACACAAGTCTGAGTAGAGCAAGAGTTTAAAACAAAACATCCTCCAAACTTCAGGGAGGTGGGAGCACCTCCAGTTGGTCTGTCTTTGTCCAGATGCAACAAGAAATGAAGCACTTCTTTCCAGACACTGAGACAAAAAAAAAAAAAAAAAAAAAAAAAAAAAAAAAAAAGAATGGACAGCAGATGTGTCATTTTCTCCAGCTAAACAAACTTCTGATGGACTGTTTCACTCTCACTTTACAAAGAGGAAAGAACCAAACAGGATGCTCTTAACTGGGTTGTAGCAGACAGACCAACCCTGCCTGTCCTGCTCTCCAAGGGCGTGCTGCCTTTGTGCTCTTTCATAGATGGTTAGCACTAAAACCACTAAAACATCGCCATCTCCAACCGAGTGAGAAGCCAGGGCCATATCACAGTAGTTCCCTGCTTCTGAATCAGTGTTCGATCCATTACAAGAAGACAAAAATACAGAATAAATATTTTTATTAGAATACATATCCTGGTCATATTGTTTCAGGCTGTTTGGCCGTACAGGCTGCGAGACAGTGCACTGGTTAATATTGTAAAGGCTCCTTTCAGAACCTGGAAAGTTAGAACATATATTATTTTAATGAAAGCATAGATTGTGGAGGCTACAACAAAATCCACAGGAAGATCCTAAATCCTCCAACACTTTGGATTTTTCAACAGCCTGGATTTGGATTGACCCTAATAATGTGTATACTTAGCGCTTAGAATCACATGTGTAAGGTCCATAGAAAATACAATTTACCAGCTGTGCAAGTATTTTTCTAATGACTCAGACTCTCTGCTTTTTTGTTATTGTATAAAAATGTGATGCTTTTAAACTGAGCAGCATAAATTACATTGTTGCTTCTCTGCAGCAATATAAGGTAACCTTTTCCCTTGGTTATAGGTTTTTAAAGGGTGGTATGCATTGCTCCATGTATCCACTGCACCTCCTGGAGTTTGGTTATTCTCTCTCCTCAGACGGAGTGTCTTTCAGGTACTTTTGATATAATTCGCTTTTTAATTATGAAAGATATTAAATCTTCCTCTTCGGTATTTCTACCATGGGAAGCATTTGGATGTCTTGCTCTAGTTGAGGAGATTAAGTATTTAAACGCTTATGGTAAAAACACCATTAGTGTCACAAAACATACTTTTTATTGCCTGATGCTGGTAATTTATGTAAGTCTCATGTGAGAGAAAAGTGGCCAAAAAAACCTTGCATCTGTGGCAGTTTCTCTACAGGGAAGAAAGCAGGTGAATACATAAATTGTTTCCAAGCATGGAAGATAATTCTGTTTTCTCATCATAAGAACCTCACTGAGATAAATTCTGGACATAACTGAGTCATAAGTATTGCATTGCAACTTTTTTTTTTTTTAAGATTTGACATAAGGTTGTACCATGCCATCAGTCATTAAAAGGTATGTGCAAAATATAGCAAATGTCTCAGTTAAAATTAGAGGAAAATATTCCTCTGCATTACACTTTCTTTAAAGAGACAAAATTAAGATGTTGACGCAATAAAGCAAAACATGAATCTGGAAGATGTACGGCATTGCTTTCTGTGTAGGACACCTTTGACTCATGACTTAGTGAGCATCCTACTGGTTATGAAACAAGTACCCCTGTAGTGGGACCTCCACGCGAGGGAATCAGTTTTCAGAAGAACAATAGCATCTTATTTTCTGCCCCCCTAGATTTATGGCTGAAGTACCACCAGTAGTTTGGCTGCAGTGTAACAAGTATCTGACACCTGGAACACAATCCTTGGGGCTAATGACTGCCAAGCTGATGCAATGTGTATTTCAAGAGGCAACTTAATATAAACTTTGGGCTACAAAGTACCACATTGTGCTGTAAGTGCCCATTCTTGTGTAACTTAAGTTTTCCTCAAGTTCAGCTTCCTATAGTATACCCACATTTCTGGATGTTAAAAGAAACTATCAATTATTTTTCCTTACAAAATAAGTGCAACAGTTTCAAATGAAACATAAAGAAATGAATGCAGTTTCTTGTATTAATGAAGTAAATACATAGGTTGTGTTTTTCAAGGAAGTGTTGCAAAAAGATTGATAACTACTGCAAAAAAGTAAGTGTATGAACACTATTACGAAACTAGGAACAAAGATCATTTATGTCCTCTGTTTGTTTATTGATAAAAGATTTCCTATTAATCCAGAGAATTATATTTGTAAAATGTTATTTCCCTAGATATGGCAATGCAAGGCCATTTATATTCGTTTAATTTCTTGCACTTCTATTTAACTTAAGTACCATATACATGCTTGGAAACCTAGCTTTCAATAGCAGCAAAGTATGTACATAATTAGTAATGGGGCCTTCAATCATTCTCCCTCTCATGTTCCACTGTTTTCCCGTATTCCAGCACAGTTATGTGCCCTTTAAGCTATTTTTATCAAGTGTGACAACTTTGAACTTGTTCCAAGACCATATTGCCTTAGATGTGACCTTCTGGTGTGGAAGTTAAATGTTCTCTGAAAATCTTGCATATAACATGTACTTCTCTATATTTACTCTTAATGTAATATCTTCAAAGAATACCAAAAAGTCAGTGAAACATGAACATTTCTATAACAGCCTTAGAGCCTGATCCTTTATACATGACTTCAGTAGGATTTACACATGTGTAAGGGCTGTGGACCATGTGTGCAAATATGGACACATGTTGTATCATATTAAGGTTCAATAATAGGGCTGGCCAGGAAACAAGGATTCTGTTTCGTGAAAAATTCTGAGGTTTTGGCATTAGGTTACATTCTGATGCAGAATGAGATGAAGACTTTTCAGGATGTTTTGAAAGCAAGACAGTCCAAGAGACAGACAGACTGACTGACCACGGGGGCTAAGTAGTTACCTGTTGCACTGAATCCCTTTCTCAGACACAGCTTCAGATCTGACAGCAATGATTTAAATCTGGACAAGATGTATTTCCTCACTACCACATCTTTTGGTGTCCACAAGCAAATAAAGCAAGCGTTCTCGTTTTGACTGAAATTCCGCTCTCATTTTGGGGTGGGCAGCTCCTGTCCGTCTCTAATTGAGAGATCCCACACCACTGTGAATCAGTGGTTCTCTGTACTTTGGCTTGTGGATCATCATTTAGCCATGAGCTATGTTGCATGCTAGGGGATGCAGGGGGTGTACTTTGTCACAAGGCAGGTGACAAGCCACAGTGCTGTGCTCTGCTACCCAGCAGGGCTCTTTAAACCCATGCCCAGTGGTATTCCCTGGGCAGCCACAATGTACTCAGCATGCACTCACGAAGCAGCGTTTGGGGGCAATGATGTAAGGAAAAGGGCTGGGTGTGATGGTTTTATAACTCAGTTTTTTATAATGTGCCACAGGAATTCCTGTCACTCGAGTTGTTTGTGTGTTTTATTTGCATAATGTTTGTCCAGGATATACACCTCTTAAGTGTCAGCTTTTCTCCAGGTTTACAAGGAACTGGGTATCCAAGGGAGCAAATCTTCTGTTTGATGAATGACGTCTAGTTATAAAAGAAATACGGAATGAGCATGAACCCCATCAGGTCTGTTTTACTTCCTCACAAAATGAAAGTAAACGTTATTTGATTTATTCCTTCAGAAGAGTGTTGATAAAAAGATTTTGAGATATTTGTATGCATTTGAGAGATATATGTACCACTGCAATAGTAAAATCAGGAAATTTTTAAGTGTACATGCAGCATTTTGTGCCCCCAAAATAACACCAAAACATTGTGCTGAGTTTTCCTGCAGTGATGTAGATAATCACAGTAAAGCAATTTTTGCAAAAATTACATTTCTGTTTGGATTATGTTAATTAAAAAATGACTTTTTCAGGTTAGGCATAAGCTCTAGCAAACATTTTATGATAATTTAACTGAATATATATTTGAATAAAGAAGAAAAATAGAAAGAAGGAAAGAAGAAGAAAAAGAAGAAGAAAAAAAGAAAGAGAAAGAAAAAAAGATAGAGAGAGAGAGAAAAAGAAGTAAAGAAACAAAGAAAGAAAGAAAGAAAGAAAGAAAGAAAGAAAGAA